>NW_028262359.1:1350219-1676074 GCF_047370975.1 Nipponia nippon
TTTCAGCAACAGTGAATGAGGTTCCCTTCCATGAAGGTGAACAGGGGGAAAGGAAAAAAGAAGAAAAAGAGAAGGCAGGACCAGTGGGAGGAGAGACTCAATGGCTCAAAGAATGCATTATAAAAAAGATCAGATATAAGAAAGAGCAGGAGAGCAGTCGGTGTCCTTTAAGTTGTCCATGTTCAATTGGACCATATTCACTTGTGATGTGGTGCAAGGCACAATTTACCGTGTGGCTCAGCTCCCCAACTAAGGACTGCATCTTCCTTTTCCAAAATAGATGTGAAATAAGTAAATGCAAGATGCTCAGGGCTTGGGAAGTGCTTACACTCTCACTACTTCCCTTGAGTATTTGTTTTGAGCTCTACTTGGTAGTGATGCTTGCAGCTGTTATTTTGTAGCCTATGTGAAATTTGCTGGTGGGTCTTGTTTTGGTCCCAGGGAGTTATTTGTCTGCATCCCACCCATGAAGATCCACAGCCAGAGTCCACAAAATGCAGTTTTTGTTGATAATGGCAAGCCTGAATGTACCAAAGAGCTTGAACTGCCCTTCCAGCTTTTCACATGGAGATTCATAGTCAGGGATGAAAAATATCTTGGGTGGAGTCAGTCCCCTGAATTCAGGTGTCTGCACGCAGCCACACCTTGGCGATTTGAGCTCTCTGGGAACTACAGCTCAGTTCAGTTGCCTACCCATAGACATTTAGCGCCATCTAAGATTATCTCAGGATATCCAGGACATTCACACAGGGCTTGCAAATGCAGTGCAGGACCTATAGGATACCCTCCTTTCTGAGCCAGCAGGAAGCCCGAAGGGATCCAGCAGGTCCCAAGTGGGTCTAGACTGCTATGTGTGTGCAAACTGGGCCACAGCCAATCCTGCCAACGTAACTGGGGGTGCAGTGGGTGCTTAAATCCCACAATGGATGTGTACGTGCCCAGCTCACACACAGACACCCACACAGCAGACATTTATGTTTAGGCAACCAAGTAGAGAGCAATTCAGCTAACCAAATGTCAGTGTCTAAGTCAGAGCAGAAGAAATATCTCCCTGGACTCCCACAGAAGCCTGCATACCTAGTTGCTCTGTACATAAGAGACTTAGGTGTCTCAAGTTGGAGTTTTACATACCTCTTATATTGCCCATGGTTTATAGCCTCCCTGGATAGCACACTTCATGGACTGCCCATCATTCACTTCACCTTCCTTGTTGCTGGCTGCTTTATTCACATGTGCAAGCTACTGATCACACCAGTGATCTTAAAGGCCTTCTGAAGCCAAGCATCATCCCACCCACATTAGGATTCCCCAGGGAAAGCCTCTCTCCTGCCTGCACCCCTGCGAGCCCACCACCCCCCTCATTGTACAGGCCCACCATCATCCTTGCGGATGCCTGAGTCAAGAACCTGCCGGTGCACGGTGCCACCTTCTCACCAGGCCACCGTGCCTCCCTGCTTGCTCAGTCAGCTCCCTCCTGGCTCCCCGACTCTGGACAGTGTCCTTTCGTTACCGGGAAGACAATGGTTTGTAAAGGGAGCTGGGATGCTGGAGTCAGTGCACCAGTTTGTCACACACAACAGGAATGAGAGAGAACAAACAGCCATCAGAGCCCATCCGTGCCACTTTTCCGTGTAATCCTGGGAGGGAAGACACTAAAGACTATTCATACTTTTTAAAAAAAAAGGGTGGGGGATGCCTAAAAGGATGAGCAGCAATCAATAGATGTTCATCCCTCCCCAGCACAGGCCTTAAGTGCTTTATTTACCTCTGGTGCAGAGGCACAAGAGCCTGATAGCTACTGCGCCTCTTCAGGCTGGGACCGAGCATTTTAATGCATATGAACAGCATGCTGACTTCATTAAAGCGTTCGATTAATGCCAGAAAGGACCCACTCCAGCAGCTGCATTTATCACTAGGGCGACGGCATATTTAGAGAGAGTGATTTGGTAGGCCCTTAGCATAATCAGAATAGATGAACCTACCTTGGAGAAAAAAAAAAGACGTAGCTTTTAATAGACCCATAAGTGCACTATGAATATTTATTGTACCCATCCTTTCAGTGGGGACACGACGAGGTGGCGAGCAGAAGTGGGACAAGGCGGTGGGCAGGATCGTTCAGCAATGCACACTCTTGTCCATACGGTGATTGCTGTTGATGTCAGCGCGTGGGAGGTGACATGCCAAATGCTCCGTCAGCTCTGCAGACCGTCCCCAAAATGGTGACGCATACTGCTTACTCCTAGGAAACCCACTGTCCTCACTGCCCTCAGAGGGGCAGTCAGCTCCAGCTTGCGATCACACCCCAAGGGACTGTGGATCCAGAGGTATCTTCCTAAAATCATGCTGAGATCAAGCATGGCCCTGGTGTGATCCCCTCAGCTAGCAGCCCGCAGGCAGATGCCATAACTCCAGGAACAAGCATGCCTACAGGGCTCAGCACCCTGGGTCCAGCTCTTGTCACACCTGGGTCAGACCAAAGACCCCATGTCCCTTTCCCAAAGATGGCCAACAGCAGATACCTGGGCAAGATTACAAGAACAAGGCAATCATACTGTCCCAGTCATCAGCAATTTGTGAACCACGGTCATCCTGAGCCACTGATGATATATTGGTCCTTAATGATTCTCCGCAGAACCATTCTTCCACAAATTTGCTCCTTCCTTCTGTTTCATCCGCATTCTTCATCTCTCCCCAGGCTCACCACCACTTTTTAAAGCAATGAGGAGTTTTCTTTTTTTACATTTGTTTTTTATGCCTTTGAGTTTTGGAACCTTCAAATTAATGGTCCTAAAAATAAGTGATTACTGAAATGAGGCTGAGAGAAGGAGAGAAGGGGAGAAAGAAAGAGAGTTAGAGGCAAGAGGTTGCCCTTCGGGAACTGGAGAACTCGGTGCAGATAATCTGAGGACCAGTTTAACAGCCGAGACGTTAGTGTGTGCATTTGTGTGTGAAGTTGTGAGTTTACTGGAAACTAGGACAGTGGTGGTTTAGCTAGAAAATTCCTAATAAAGTTGGAATAACTAGGACCATATTTCCAAAAAAGGTATTTTTTAACAACCTCCTTAGGGAAGGGGGGGATGGAAGAGTACTTCACTTGGAAAACAAACAAACAAAAAACCTACATGGAAATTTTCATTAATCTCTGGAGGCTGTTAGGTCAAATTAGGAGATGAAATCTGATCACTAAAGTGTGAAGCAGAGGGATTTCAGCCCATTCTAAGGGCAAATCTCAGCACAGCTTGAATGTTGAAGCCCTCTGCCAAAGGTTTCTGCATGCGCATGTCACTGTAACAAACACAACTTTGTATAGGTCTCTCTCTGCCTGTATCCAAAGGCAAATGTGTAGATGTAAGCAAAGATCAATTTTTTTTTATTTAGTTGCACCGCTAAAGATGTCAGTTTCTGTAATTCCCTCTGCCTCATTCTCTAATATACGTGACCTTTAATAAGCAGGACTTATGGTTTGACAGCAAGGACTATTGAAAAACACAAGGAAACCCTGGCTGGATTAAATTTTTAGTCCATTTCATTTCCATCCGCTGCTTACAGCCAAGTTGTACGTGGATCTCAAACTAAAGATGGCAATTTGGGAAGCAATTTTCTTGAATTGCAGGTACAGCAGAATGCAGAGGAAAGTAATGGCAGGATCAGGCAGTTAGACATGGCATAAACATTTAAGCTACTGGTTAGATTTAATGGATTTTCATTCATTCACTTTCTTTCCCTCTCTTATTTTTTTTTAAATACCCATGAATGAGGGGAACAAAGAAAAAAAAAAGAGAAAAGAAAAAAAAGAACAGGTCAACACCTTACTGAGAAAGGGCAAAATTACTGGCTTTGCAGTTCCCAGTGGAGCTGGTTTCCTCCCATTAAAAGAAATATCTTATTGAAGCACCTGCTAGTGGGTGGGCAAGAGCTCCCAGAGATGCTGCAGCAATGTCACCCCACTTCCCATGGAGAAGATGCACCCCATGGGTAAGCTATGCACCAGGAAGGCATGGGGCTGTGCCATTACTGTGGCTTTTCTGGTCTGGCTGGAGTTTGCGAACCAGGGGCTTTTCTCATCCTTTATACTTCAAAAGAAAATAGTACAGACAGCACTTTTTTTGTATTTAACACAGGTTTTGTGGCTTCTGGATTCTCCTGCTGAAGATGTGGTATGAAAATGGGTCTTGCAAGAAACCCTGAGTGTCCATCTCTTGAAAAATCACATCCCTAACTTCTCATTGTGTTGTCTCAGATCCCTTCCCCGGAGCAGGCAGTCAAACATTTCAGAATACACGCTAGATAATGGGGTTTCACCCTCTCATGAGTTTGCTGACTGACTGCCAGCTTGGCATTCGGTCCCAGAGCATCCTGAGGCCGTGAGTGGATCTGCCGTGCAGGTACCTGGAGATGGAGAAGGGCAGTGCCCCTCCGTCTGCTGGAGAGACTGGGGACATCCCAGGCAGGATGCTGAGTGCGCTGAGCTTGCCCTGACCATGATGGTGAATGGGGAATGAAATTCATCAGCACTCAGAGCAGGTCCACGTGCTTGGGAACCAGCAGTGCACCTCATGAATAGTTCCCATCTGTTGAACTCTCGTTCTGTATTGGGAGGAGAAAAGCACCCAGGTGCCACAGACTTGGGATTTCTCACAGGACATTTCTCTGCTCACCTCTACCAGTCATTTCTGCAAACCTCAACTGCTGTGAACGTGACCTGAATTTGAAACAGATGCAATGGTTCAGAAACCTGGACTTCCAGATACGGGCAAAATTGTGTCCAAGGTGTGTGGGGTATTTCAGGAGACAGATGGACCTTTTGGCAGCTGTCCAGAGGAAAGCAGTGAAAACAATGTAAGAAAAGATCAAAGACACTGGGGCTTTTTAGTCTTGAAAAGAGAAGCCCAAGACATGAGTATAGCTTTTAAATGTTTAAAAAGCTGTTTCAAATCAGAAAGGAATTCTCCGTGGACACTGGGGATGGGACAAGAAGTCCTGGTCTAGGAGGGAGGTTCAGATTAGATGTTAGGAAATCTCTAACACTGGGAATAATGAAGTGCTAGGGCAAGTTGTGTGGGGAAGAGGTAAAGTCTTCATTTCTTGATGCATCTACAAAGAGGTTAAACACATACCTGTCTAGGATGGAGACAATCCTGCCTCGCAGCAGGGAATGAACACTTAGTCTCTCCTAACTCTGTCTCCTCTTGGCATATGACTTCTGCAATGGACTGAGAAAGTGTGCCTCCCTGAAAGAAATGCCTTTGGCCAGGGAGTGGTGTTATTATTGGCAGTTCTCTCCCTCGGATGATTTTGCCACAGCAACTATGTTTGTGCAGAGGACTGGCTCCTTCCATCGGGAAGTGCCCAGGCTGACCTGGCCTGACGGCCAGCCTGCAAGCAGAGATCACACCATGGCTTAGCTCATTGGCAATAACTCCTGGAAGCTTCAGGATCCTGACTGCATGCAGCCACCTGATTCCAGTCTTGCCCAAGACACTGACGGCCTGCGGTGGGACTTACTTACACCAGCAACAAGTGCAAGAAGAATCAGGTCTGTGTTTCCTTATGGAGGATGATTAATTAACCCAACACTGGGACATTACAGGCACATGCCTGCCTGAGTCATCGTTCTCCATTGCACACAGAAATCTTTGCAGTGCAAGCCTGAAGGTGAGGCCATGGGGTGTGCTGGGTGCTGCTCCCCAGCTGAGTGCTGGAGCCTCCAGCTGAGCCCCAGCCGCTCCGGGTTGCATCCTGCACAGCAGGCAGTTGCTGTGCTGGTTGCAGCCAGCGGTGCAGCTGGCAAAAACATAAAAAAGCCACGGAGGGCTCTTTCAGTGACTGATAGGCCAGCAAAATGCTGGGCGCTTACACCATTTATTCAGCGTTCCCCACTCAGGCACAGAGCAGCGGTGGTTGGAAATGAGAGGGTGATGGGAGGAGGCATGAACAGCCCACAGGGAAACACACGCAGTGCAGGGAAAGGGAGGTCGATTTGCTTCAGTGCACAAACAGACTATTACACATGCAAACACCAATTTACTGGGGCAGCTGGCACACACAGGCAGGGTGCCTGTATACCCCAGGAATACACACAAACACACACACACTCACCCCAACCATAAAGAAACAGTCATTACACTTCTGTACACAGATGCAATGCTTATGCACTGACTGTGAACACACACAAGTTGTATTCATCATGACAGCATATTTGCAGGCAGACTGTAGCTGCGTGTGCGCGTGCGCGCACACACACGCACTCACAACCTGTATAAGCACGTTCAACACATTGCAGGCATACAAGGAACACACCATAGACTCACCCACATAAGAACATCACAGGCATACATTTACGTATGTCCTGGTTTCAGCTGGGATAGAGTTAATTTTCTTCCCACTAGCTGGTATAGTGCTGTGTTTTGGATTTAGCATGAAAATAATGTTGGTAACACACTGATGGTTAAGCTGCTGCTGAGCAGTGCTTACACCAGTCAAGGACTTTTCAGCTTCCCATGCCCTGCCAGGTGCACAAGAAGCTGGGAGGGGGCACAGCCCGGACAGATGACCCAGACTGGCCAAAGGGCTATTCCATACCATATGACATCAAGCTTATTATATAAACTGGGGGAGTTGGACGGGGAGCAGTGATCGCTGCTCGGGCATGAGCTGGGCATCGGTCGGCAGGTGGTGAGCAATTGTATAATGTATCGCTTGCTTTGTATATTATTATTGTACTTCTTAATTATTACTACTACTACTACTACTACTACTACTACTACTACTACTACTACTACTACTACTACTACTGTTCTATTTTATTTTACTTCAATTATTAAACTTCTTATCTCAACCCACGAGTTTTCTCACCTTTACCTTTCCAATTGTCTCCCCCATCCCACTGAGGCAGGGAGTGAGCGAGTGGCTCTGTGGTGCATAGCTGCTGGCTGGGGTTAAACCACGACAACGTACAAGCAAACACACATACGCACTGCAACCATGTGTGTCTGATGGATGCATGAAACATCCCCACCTCCGCTGGCTCAGCAAGCACAGCTCCGGTGCAGAGTGCATTACTCATTTGCAGACACCATCACCATGTACACAAAGATATTTTCCACCTGCCCTGCACTTGTTGGCCCTCTCTGCAAGACCCTCACACATAACCAGCACACGTAAACCTCTGCAGTGAAAGGTGGAGGGAGCCCCAGTGACATGTCCCACTTGTCGAAATGGCATCCTGTGTGTCAGCCTAGCAAAATGCCCACATGGATTTAGAGCTTGCAGTTGGTAGCCTGATCTGGTGATGTCTTTCCTATAGCTTTAATAGCTTTTTAAAAATCCTAATGTGTCATTCAGATAAAAAGTTGCAGTTGAAGAGTGAAGAAATTCCCAGGTGAGTGCTGCATGGGACAGCTTGAACTCTGCCCGTGTGTGAGTCCAATGCGAGAGGGTGAAAGGGATGGAGGTCACCAGAGTTCCAACATTGCTGAGCAATTCGATTCCCTCCTGGGGCTCCCAGGCTCAGCTGGAAAGTTTTCTGTATTGACATGAGCACCATTTATTTTGGCTGCACAACGCTGCCTCTAACAGCCCCACAGATCCAGCTGCATCAAGAGGGGGACTGCGCACACAGCCCCCCGTCCCTGCTGGGTACCGGTGTCACAGCCTCTCCTGGCCGTGCTGGGAGGGGACAGTCCAATGGATGGGGTCAGGCTGCCCCAGGGGTGCACTGTGGAGGGGACGATTGCCGCAAAGTCGGATTTTATCCTTGCCAATGTGAGTCCTGCTTCATTAGCTGTGCAACATCCAGCCTGCGTGAGGCAGAGCCAAATAGCAATTTGCCACCGCAGCTCCCCTTGGCTTCCAATCAGACCATTTACCTGGGGGCCAAAGCCTACGTTTAAGTGCCTCACTTCAGAAACCCCTGCTTGCAATGCTCTGCTGAAGCATTTCCATCACAAAAATCTCCACAACCTGCAGTCTCAGCAGCGGGCCGAGGGCTGAATGAGTCACAAAGGCTCAATTTCCCTGCCGCACTCCTGGGGAATAACATTTGCTTATCGACCCCTACCTGGGGCTTTTCAAGGATTAGTCACTAATGCAGCCTGGCTGGGGAGGGGATGCAGAGCTGGTGTAAGCTGACCTGCTCCCTTTGCTCTCAGAGAAGTTTGCTTTATGCTTTGACCATGGTATCTGGTTTGGTTTTTTTTAGGTTTGCTCTTTACACCTCCATACAAGCACCAGACATGGGTACTTCTGTTTCAAGAGGGAGCACCCAGGTCCAGGTGGGATGGACTGTGTGGGAAAAAGGATTTGCCTTTGCTGCTGTGTCTTCTGCAAAGCAAGAGACCGTGATTCCCTGGGGCTGGCTGTCAGTCTGGCTTCTTACACTGGTGCTAGTCAATCACAAACATATATGAAAAATAAACCTGCCAAGACAGGAGAAAAACAACAAAAAACAATCAGTGTTTGCTGAAAGGGAGAAAAGCTGAGCAGCACAACATTAATTCCCACTTTCTAACATGGTGTCACAAGATACAGGAAGCTTTATGAAAAATAACCAAAGAATAATTATTCTTGAAAGGCTGGTATTTGGCAGACACATCTCCTTTGCAGAATTGTCCCCTGTGCTGGGACACAGGTTAGATCTGCAGACCCAGAGGATGACCAGCTATGCCATTAATTACTGTCCTGGGGAGTGAAGATGTGGAGCTTTGCTCAAAAGGGAGGATACTAAAACAAGAATAAAGTTCCTCACTCTGGATTTGGATGAACATGCCAGCACACGCTAATCCTCTAAGGGCTCAGACATACTGCAAAAGCTTTCCTCCCTGAGCAAGTTACCCAACGCACGGTGACCGAGGACACTGCTATTACAGTTTGCCTCTCATTTGCACTCACCTATGTGTGTGCAGTCAGCTATGGCGACCCAGCAGCTGCATGTCCCCGAGCAGAGACATCAGCCACAAAGCCAGTGTTACACATTTACCCCAAAAGCATGTGCTGAGTGGTCTCAGTCATGAGTCTCAGTAGGTCCCACCTCACTTCTCTGGGGCTAGAAGGTTTCTTGGTGTGGCAGTAAGCCACGGACAGTATCTGCCCTACACCACAGTTGACAGCGCCTGTACTTCTGGGACATCCTGCTGGCCCCCATCGTGCAATAGCTTTTCTGCAGCAGCTCTGTGCCAAGGCTTATTTCTCATAGTGCAGGTGATACAGCGCGTCCTTCTTTCAGAGAGGCATCAGAGACCTTGAATGACCTTGTGTAGGCTGAGCTTCCAGTTGAGGCCTTAAAAGCAACTGCTAAGTATAGGCTGCAAACTTCTGCTGCTGTGGATGTGTTGATGTGGTTGTGGCAAGGGGTGACCTCCAACCAGTGCTATCCTTTGGGAAATTCCTTCTGCACATATGTAATCTGAGCAGCAATGCTGTACTCCGCATGTGGAGCTTGCTTTGTAACAAAATTATCATTATTCCAGTCCTAGCTGAAATCTTGCTTGGGGTCCGGACTGCCTTAGGCTGGCCTGCCTGTAAACTCTTATGTTGCAGACATTCAGTCCCTGCACAGATCAGAGCCCCGCTAGTAAATGGAGCCTCTGTTCCCTGCCCCTTCTGCTTGCTTTGGTACCTTTGCAGGAAGACCATTAAGCTATTGGAGATGAGCCAGCAATTCAGAGCCAAATCAAAGCCAACAGCCCCAGACTGCAGCCTTACCGTCTTCCAGCATAACAGGCTGCCTGCAGGCAAGTTCAAACAAATGCTGCTACCGTGCCAATCTTTCAATACAGGTACAAAACAGATAGCATGGTTCAATACAGCCGTATCGCACTCTGACATACAAATAACTGGTTTGCGACATGAAGGAACAAGCCTAAATAAATCTCCTGGATAGAAAAATCAAGCTGATTTGGAGAAGAAAGCTGCTTCCAAGTTTCCGTGCAACTTTGCAGGAAGGTGGGCTGGGCACCCTGGGAAGGGAAAAGCCATCAGGAGAGGAATCTGCGTGGCTACGAACTGCAACAGAAGTGTCATGCGCATGTCTACTCCTATTAAATAGTACAAGAGCTAAGAAGTTATAGGGCCATTTAAATGTGTTCAGGTTGATCAAAGCTAAGTACATCCATGCAAGACAAGGCAGAAACACAAGGAGTTAGACCCAAAGGCCAAATATTCTTGTCCACATTTTGCCAGTGATGGTGAGCGGGTGCAGATCTGATGAGGGTAACCAGAACTGCTGCCCCCTCCTTCTCCAGGGGAACACATTTACAGCCACTGCTGAAGCTTACATTGCTTAGGATTGACCCTGGAGGAGCTTGTAGGAGAAAGTGGAGGAGTTTTCCTCTGTGAGCTGCAATCCCACGCACAATAGGCTCCTGCTCGAGCACTATCTGTATTGCTCTGCTAGCAGAGGCATCCCAGGGCAGACTGCCTCGTGGGGATGGGCTAAAAAGAAGAACTCAGTGTTATCTCATGGATAAGGGGAATGCAGGGGACCAGTCTCTTGGCAGGTCCCTGCTGGGAGGTTATTTCTCTCTCTGCTCTTTTCCTCCACGCTTTGTCTGTCTCATCTATATAACTTGCGAGTTGTGTGAACCAAGAACTATCAAGTGTTGTGTGTATAAACAACAGCCACAACACACGTTTGTTTTTTAGCTGGGTGCTTTTGAGCCTGCTAGCATTTAAAAATAAATAAATAAATAAATAAATAAATAAATAAATCACAAAAAAACATAATAGCAAGCCAATCTTACAGGTGCATATCTGAGCACTCCCAGCTGGACCGATCAGTCCACATGCCAAGCACAAATTACTGAGACAGATAAGGAGTAGCCGCTGTGGAGCAGAGATTATATAGCGGACAGAGTGCTCAGGAGACCCTTAACCTGCTGGAGAATAAGAGACTTCACGTTGTTTTTTACAGGCAGTGGTACCCAGGATGGAAAACCTGACATGCTTAAAAGAGAAACCACAGTATCAGGAACAACACCAAAGCCTGCTGTGCTGAAGGCATTTACACTGCAACAGCAAACAGCCCAGGAGAGCCATTGATTGCAGCCGGTTTCTGATGGGAACCTAAACTAAGAGTTACCGGGGATGTCACAGATCCCAAAGATGAAGTGGGAGGACAAGCCCCCTGAAAGGTTTTGGTACTGGAGCTGATGGGAGCTGATTTCCTAAACCCTCTTGAAGATGTGGGTGCATGGGTATCTGGCCCTGGTGTGGGCACAGCAGTGTCTTGGGAGCATTGAAAGCTGCATGTGGGAGCCCAGAGTGCTGCATTTCCCCTACTGTGCCCAGCTCAGGACATGGTTTAGATACTAGTTCTGCTCCTTCCTGTCATGGCCAAAGTCTACCAGCGTGTTATTTTCAGAGTAGCTCTTCAAAGGATGGGTCCCTCTAAGCTCAGCACCCAGCTTTCCCAAAGCAGGAGCTGCCCTCATGCTTTGTTGGTCCTGGGGATCACAGAGCATCGGGTGAGCAAGGGTTTCTGAAGTGAGCTACCTCTCCATGGGAGCACATAGCTGCCTCCACTTCCATGGGGCTTCTGAGAGGCTGGTCAGGGATGGCTGCAGACATGGAGCCAGACCGATGGTAAATGCTCTGTTAGCACCCCAGTACCTCTAAGGGTTAATTTGCAGAGTCCTGATCACATTGCCATGCTCAGGGGGCTGCCTGCTCACCCCATCCTTGCTTCTACAGCCTTGGCTCTGGCAGTGCCCTAATGAGCTGGAACTGCAGCTGTGCTGCAAGGGCTGAGCAGATACTTGCTGCTATGTGGGCTCCTTCACCCATGGGGTGGCATTTATCTGCCCTGGGGAGTATGCTGGATCAGTGGGGAGGCTGGCACAGGTCCATGTATGGCTGTGAGGCTGTCATTGGGGACAGACTGGAGCACCGAAGAGAGGTTTCAGCACCTTGAGGTGGCTGCTAAGCCCCAGGGATGTTCTCTTTGCCTGAGACTCACAGCTCATTTGAGTCACACAGGTTTTCTCTTGCCTGGCAAGAGATATCCACCGTTCTCCTGATATGTAGATCCACAGCCAACTTCTTTAATGGGGTATTAATCCACCAAGCACAGATGCCTGTGGAAAGCCAATGAGTCCAGCTGGACATCAGCAGCTCAAGTTGGTCCTGTGGCCCTTACTTAACCCAAGGGACGCTGGTCCCTGGGTTTGCAGTGGCTCCCATGACCACCCTGTGCATATGCAAGACACAGCAGCCCATGCCAACCACAAGCATGGCCTGCCTTTGCACAGGGCAGGAGACAACCAACAGACACAGTTGCTCAGCAGCAAAGAGTGAACAGTGTCCATGGATTGCATTTGGTTATCCCAGTTTCCCAGCGGGAGCAAAGAAGCCTCTCAGGATGATCCCAGTCTGTGATGTCCACGTAAAACCCCTTGGACAAGGGTGTCCCAGCCCAGAGTAAAGGTATTCAGAGACCCACACACACAACACAGATCACAGAGAATCACACAAATGAAGCTGCAAAGCAGTGATATTAGTGGGGATGATAAAGCTTTGCCGTCTTAGATGATAAACACCATCGGTGGCTGCTTAATAGGTAATGTGGGATTGGCACAGTCCCAGGGCAGATGTAACACGCCTGCGAGTATGTATATGTGTGCCTTCCCATAAATCCACGTCTGACACAAGGACCTTTGTGAACTGGGTTATAAATAATTAGCTGGACATGTCTGTATTTCTTTTTGCAGTACCACCGTCACTAGGACAAAAGCTGAGGTCTCCTGCACTCGCGGTGTCTTGGATTGTGTGGCCAGAAGGGGCAGGTGATGGTTCAGGCAGCGTAACCCCTCACTGCAACCTCTCCAGGCATCCTGTAATGAGTCTGCTCAGCCAAGAAACCTAGCCCATCCTATCTGAAGAAATCCCTACAAGGTTAATGCAGTATAACCCTTGGCAGCTTGTTCCTGGTATAAATGAGGTCCAATTTTGAGGAATTTATGATTAAAGTGAATCAAGAACAGTCATCTTTCCGAATATAAGCTGAAGGTAGTCTCTGATTTATTTCTCATGATGCATTTGGTCATGTTCTGTTGTCTTTGCAAATCTGTATTTTTATTGCATTGACATGTTTCTCAGGTTTAGGTTACATTTCTAATAAATATTCGATGCCATGTTGATTTCCTGTATCGTATTTCATTAGTCTTTGAGAAGAATGGAGCACCATTTTTATAAAAAACAGCAGTCTTGAAAGGAGTTTCTAACACAGGGCTTGTCTGCGTTTAGCAGGTGATAGCTAGTTCTCTAACAGTGCTGGTATTGTTAAAAGTGGTACAATCTGCCTTCGCATGGACTTGGTTATCTCAGGATAAAGGTGCCTTATGCCTGTATAACTATTTCCATGTGTGAAGAGGAATAACTCTGAAACTATAAATCAAGGCTTTTAGTGGCATAGCTTTAACTGGTAAAAATCACACTGCTAATGGAGCCATGGCTGAAATAGGGGGAGAGACGTTGGTCTAGAAAGAGGAATACCTGGTGTGTGGAAGCCATCTGTGTGGGGAAAGAGTTTTAGGATCCCTGTCTGCACTCCTGCATCAATATTATACTGGAGTATACTGGTCTGCTTTGGTCATCACAGTGAAATAAGTATGGAGAAAATATTCTGCCTCAGGACTGGGTCATGGGGCAGCAAAGAAAAATGGACCCATTCACCCCCAGTGCTGGGGTGCCAGGATGGGCAGAGGAGGACTCGGGACCAGGTCTCGTGTTTGGCTCAGGGCACAGCTGCCTGAGGCTGAATCCCAATGCATTTCCCACCCCATCTCCACACAGAAAATCCTGTGAAGTCTGAAGACTGTCTCTTGTGGCAAAACCCCCAAGCAGAAGAGGAATCTTCCAGGGGTCCTAAAAAGACCGCTGACCTTGGAGGGACAAGGCAGTGTGTGATGGGAAAGACGTGAAGGGAGAAGGTGATGGTGGCAGCCCCCACGGTGGAATAATTCCCTGCAGGGTATGTTCAGCTGAAGGCCTGAGCATCCGTTTCTCCCACCACTGTACATCTCCATCATTGCACTACAATAAGGGACTGAAATCTTTGTTATTCAAATATCCTCCCCATGATAAACTACATTATTCTCAGTATTTTCAAGGATCCCTCTCATAGACATATCTCTTATTTCATTAACTCAGTTGCTGGAGATGAAATCCCTTCTTCCTTAATTGCTCTGCTCCAACCATCCCTGTTACTCTTCATGAAAGAGGCAGACAATAATATCCTAATATCCTCCCTTTTTTGTCACTATTGGTTAACAAAGAGAGCCTTGAAATCATTGCCCCTTATTTCCCAGACCTAGCCGGCCGATAGGAAATAATTAACTCCTATCTGTGCTGACGGAGTGGTGGCTGGTGTGTAGCCAGTTCCAGGTAGTTTGTTATTCCTGCTTTATCGCCTGCTGCAGAAGGGAGGCTGCAAGATTATTTAGCAAAGCTCTGCTTGAGTGTTTATCACTACAAGTTTGAAGAAACAGTGCTAGTAATGATTTCATTTTATTTTATTATTTTCTTAAATAAAGGGTATTGTTTAGTCTCAGTGATGCAAATGACAAATCTTCTTGGACTCATTTCATTTAACGAACAAGATTGTCTTTGCTGCAGCCTATGCTATGGCAGATGATCGCACAGAGACAGCCAAGGGATGCAGAAAGCTGGGAGCTTCTCAGTGGCAGCATCAGAGCTGGAGCTGTGTGAGCTGCCGGCACAGCTCAGGTTGGGGAGAAGGCAACAGGACACTTGGAATTTAACCAAGATTGCAATCAACTGCTGCATGAAAGCAGCTTTGTCTGATCATCCCAAAGGTCCCTTTAGCTCAGCATCCAAGAGTAGCCAACAGCAGATGCCAAGAGAGGAGCAGGAGCAGGAGCCAGCATATCTAATCGATATTTCTCCCTGCCTTGTGACTTGCATCTTGGGACTTTCTGCCATAAATGTGGCTTCCATTGATGTCTCCAGCAGCTTTTTCGGACCCATTAAAGCCTTTAGCACCCATGACATCCCACAACAAGGAGTCCACAACTGCATTAGGCGCTTGTTTTGAATGTGCCACCTGCTAAGTTCACTCATTGCCCCCAGTACTTTTGTTGGAAAGGACAATGAACAACTTTTCCCTGTGCTCACTCCCCTGGCCACTTGGGATTTATTATCTTCCTCCCCTCCAGCTGTGACTGAGAAATAATCTTGCTAAGTCTCAGCTGAGGTAAAAATGCATTAATCACTACCTTGATTAATTACTGAAGGATCATTTCCTCTCTATGATACATGGAAACCCCCAAACTTCTTGAATCAGAAGTACACTCAAGGTGTTCAGTGTCACATCCATCATCTCCATGAACGTCACTGTTGACAGAGGCGCATGTGGTGGCTCAGATGTCTTCCTTGCAGTGCTAAGAGATGCATTTTCAAACTTCTGCCTTGCTGGGCAGGGTGTGTTAGCAGTCTGGCAGCAGTAGAACACCTCAGTTTTGGGAAGATGTCCCATGGTCCTATGGTGATCCTCTGGTTCCCAGTCCCATGGTGAAAGTCCCATCCCTGCTTCTTTATAGTGTTGACACCCCTGATGCCTCAGCTGTCACTCAGGACTGTGTGGACACTAGAAACTGTCCTCAGACCTGTGGAAGAGCTCAGTTAGGGTTAGGTTTGCTCTCACAGGAGACAAGGTTGCATTGCAAACAAAACCCAGCTTGCAGTGGGCCCTGCACATCTTCCCACAGTTGAACACAGCCTGGACTTTGATCCACAGCCCTCACATGCCTGTTTCCTCCTTCCTAGGCATGGCTGAAGAATCTCAGTATGGCAAGCTGTTGTCCATCCCCCTCCTCTACAGGGCAAGAGAGAGGATTTCACTCTCCAGGACTGTCAAACTGGGTCCATCCACTGACATAAAATTCACTGTGATGGGGGGAGGAGGGTGATGATGGTAAAGCGGCTGTCAGCACATTGCTTGCAGCCACAAAGAGCTGTGTCATGTCACGGGGAGGATTCATCTTTTATCTCTGCTCTGACTTCTTCATGCAGCTTCTCTCTCCATTCCCTCCAGTTTTTATCATCTCCTCTGCCTGGTGATCAGACAAGTAGTCTTTAAGAGAGAGGACTGAAGAGGTGGGACAATGTGTAAGCAGCGGATCAGAAAGACACCCTTGGCCAGGAGCAGCTGGTTTGGAGTACTTTCCCTTCAGGGCTCAGCTCAGAAGTGGATCTCCTCTGCCCCATGCTGAGGTTGCAGAGGGACCTTGGCTCCTCCTTTGTTTTGCCTTCTGGCCGCCAGGCAAATGTAGACGCTGATCCTCAGGGCCTGTGAAGTAATGAAGCCAAGTCCTGGTGCAGGACTCAGGCTTCTTATAGGGTTGGGAGGTGCCTTTTGAAATACAAGGTCCTGGAGTGCTTTGCAGCTTGTGAAAGGTGACACAGGAGCCATACGGACCTTGATGGGACAACTGTCTCCTTCACAGTTACCTTTTTGGGTGCTGAACCCAGTGGAGCAGATCCTGGTGTCTCCTCTGGGCTGTGGTCCCTGTGTTGTCTCCATGCACAAGTATGGGGACTGGTGCCAGTCATGCTGGCAAGAGGGAGGGAAAGGCTGAAATGATTTGGAAGGACTGCCTGGAAAGGCAATGCCTGGCAATGTTTCCATTCACAAAAAACAGAGGGGGGCTTCGGGTGGTCCTCTGGATATATGCGCCCAGCATATGAGGCACAACCAGAAAATCCAGGCACAGCAGAGAGAGGAAGCGGGTGAAGCCTTCAGAGGTGGAACATGGCCATTGCTATCTCCATTTCCAGAGGACAAACCAGGGAAACACGAGAACCCTTCTCAGCTCAACCCCCAGAAAACAAACCACAACACTTTTGGGACAGAACCCTTCCCTATTGGGGTAGCAGCATCTTTCCTGCCAATTTCTGAGCCTGGGGTTCCCAGGCTCGTGGCTGCTGGTGACCCACCAAGAGCTACTCTGACAGCATAACCCAGAGATGGTGTCTGATTCTGCCAGACACAACTTGGATGCAGCCAGCACTCCGCTGTCCCCGGGGCTGTTTGGAGATGCTCTGCCTCTCCAGCAGGGAGGAGGGAGGAGCAGAGCATTTCCAACTGGAGCCAAGACAGCTAATGGATACATTTCTTTTCCCAAGGCAGGCAAATTATTTCTGCTCCCAGCTGACCCCTCGACCACAAAAAACACCATAAAACAGCAAGAGTGTGTAAAAAATAAACACAGGCACGCATCAGCCTTCCGGATTCCCGTCCCTCGAGCCAGAGGAGCTTGGGCCGCGGGCAGAAGGAATGTGGTATTGCATCGGGAGCCATCGGGATGGGATCAGGGACAGGAACATTTTATAACTGGCCTCTGGACCCTGCTAAGGAGCAGAGGGAAGGAAGAAGAGTGATGACTACTTGTATTGTAAAGGGGGGTGAATTTGAATCTCATCTGCATGTTTTGCAAGGACGGGGATTTACAGCATAAACTGCTTGCTCTGCTCCTTTGACTCTTGCTATCTTGGCTCCTCTGGCCAAGCTTACATCAGGGCTGTCCTGACTAGCGAGGAGCTCTGCAGAGGAGATGTAACACGTGGGGCAAGATTCATGCTGCAGCGTCTCAAGGATCTGTAGGGAAGCATACAATAAATTGAAGCAATTTTTTGCCTCTCCCCATCACCTTGCAGCCTGGCAGAGCTAGAGAGATGGGGAGACAGAGGTCAAGCAGGTTTCCACCCTGCAAGAGGAGTCTGAAGAGATGCTAGGGTCAGACTATAGAAGTCTAATATAAGCTAAGAGACATTGACGTTCACATCCTGCATTGAGAGTGGGGACCAGCAAAATTCATATCAAGAAATAGTCCCACGGTCTGCCTAGCTCGCTGGCAACTGGGCTTGAGATTTGCCATCCTCAGCAATGGACTATGACAGCCATTCTTGCTTTACCCAAAAGTTTTGCTTCATCAGAACTGCAGGAGGAGGTGCCACGTGGCTTTGACCCCCGCTGGTACACAGAAATATGAATGCCAAACCAACCAGCTTCAGTATGGGAAGGGGCTAAATCTCCTTAGTTCTGCCCCTGGAGTCCCAGAGAAATCCACCCTAGAAAGCTCACAGGGACTGAGATGATGCAGGAGGACTTACCTTACAAAATCTGCCCCAGTTCGTCTCCATCAGCATCTGCAACTTGCTTGCTTTCCAAGGATGCATTTTAGCACTGAGAACTGGAGCTGCTCAAGTAGAGAAAGTAATTCCATTGCTGCCCTCTGAGAGGACGAGCACTGCAAGCAGGTTGTGCCAGGATCTCAGCCAGCAGCACCAAGATGTCTCCAGCCCAAGAGCCCCAGCACAGTAGTAAGTAGCCCTGTGTCCCTCCCAGTCTGCTGTGAGCCACCTGGGCTCCTGCCATTGCAGAGAACTGACAAAGCTGCTGACTGTCTTCTGACTATCTCAATTTAACCCTCTTACAGCCTGAGGAGTAACATGATCCTTCAATACCCAGATTTCATACCCTGACAGTAAGTATTTTTCTTAAAAAGCCATTTGGGGAAAAATAATATTGCTTGTGAGTGAAGGAGGGCAGCAGCAACGTGAGGGAAAATGAGTAATTCTGAGAAATTTCCTGAAACAAGTAACCTACATTTTTTCTCACCACAGCATCACTAATTGTATCTCTTTAACGCATTTATTTTTCAAAAGATCCAAAACAGATAAACAAAAGCAACAGGTTCCTTTCAAAACCCAGCTCAGATAGCAGGAATTAGGAATTAAACCCAGACACAATGCAAATAACATGGTGGTTTATTTGCCGTCCTTTTTGTGAAGCACAGCTGCCTCCAGCAGCAGCAGCCCCCGCCCCATGCCAGCAGCCGGGTCCCTCCTCTGGCCCCTGCCCCTTCTGTGTGCCACCAGATCCTCTGGCCAAGAGCAGCAGTAGTTGCGGTACCAGGGTGTGTTTTGGTGCCTGTTCTGTCAGGCTGGCACCATGCCTACACTGTGCCCTCCTTCCCTTCCTTGCTGTCTTCAAGTCCTGGGTGAGCCCAGGTGACAGTTCATGCCAGAAATGTCAGTTTGCAAATGCTGGTGTAAAATAGGTTATTTCCAATCCAAATGGGCTACTCCCATGGTGATCAGCTTGTAGCAAGCCATTCTGCATGCTATCCTTCAATATCACTTTCCTCTTCTTAAGCATTTAACTCCGAAACTCATATTGATTTAGACTGTGGTTTTAAAATCATCTAGGGGTTTTTAAATCAGCTAGTCACAGCTCCCACAAAGATGAGGACTCTATGTCCCTGGTCACCTACATTTGTTATGTGCAGTGCCTTCTGAGCACATTTTGAAATATTTAAAACATTGCATTTCTTTGTTCAGAATACAAAGTGCCAAAGGGCATGGGGCCGGCCGCAGAATCCAAACTGCTCTGCAGAAAATGCTCTCAGAGCAAGAAGCTAAACCCAGGTTTATGAAACGTACTTGGAAGGAGCTCAGCGGCCCAAATCCCAGTGCTAACAGAGCAGTTCTGAGTCGATTGCAAATAACAGGCTCTTACTGTCCAGCCGCAGTGCTATTCCACTGAGCTTTGGCAGAGGGTAATTCCGGTATCAGATATTTTCATGAGACCCTGCTTGGCATTTTGGCTGGAAATCCTGTGGCGTGTTTTGATATTCCATGACACACTGCGTTAACCGCATGGATTTCCTCCATTGTTTTGATGCACACCGCTACCCTCTCAGGCAGAAAGGAGAGTGTCTGGATGAGCCCTTCCCCCTGGCTCCCCCCGCCAGCACACAAAGCATCAGGCTATTGAAAGTACGTTGCTAGATCCAAAATCCCCTGGGAGAAATAACCACTGTTCTGGAGCCTGCACGGCTGCGTCCTCCCAGACAGATGCATATGCAGTTTCCCAAGGCAAGGCAGACACTGAATACGATACTTCTGATGAGGCTTTTCCAGAGCAGGGGAGACAGTTTTGCTCTGCTCTTGGCATCACTTGGCTTGCCACCGCCTGGCTGAAGGTACTGGCATTGCTGCAGGTTAACGATGCATTGCCAGCCCAGGAGGTCTCAGGTTGCAGGTGGTGCCTCTTGCCTGCTCAGGATCTCAGGCACCAGCAGTACAGCAAGGAAGACTCTCTCCAGTGCTGGGTCCCCACATGTGAGATACAGCAGATAGCCTGACTGCCTCTCAGCTGGCCAGCCATGTCTGGAGAAAACATCCATGCGATGGGGGAAAACTCCCTGGAGGGAAGCCTGTGTCCCAGATGCAGCCCCTGTGCTGGGACCTGCCATGCTCTGTCACCTGCCAGGACACAGCACATGAACCGGGAAGATGGGTCTCTGCTTAAGGGCAGGAGGTTGCTGTGGGGGAGTCTAGAGGAAAGGATGAGCATTGAGCACAAATCAAGAGAGATTCAGCCGGGCCCTGGCTCCTTGTCAGCGTCCCATCTACCCTACACACCATGTGCTACCCACCAACTGGTACCCCCTGCATATGCAACTCTGTGTCCACCTAATCTACTCTATAACAAGACCAGGGAGAAGTGAAGGTAAGACCACAGCAAGAGTCTCAGACAAAACCCCAGGTTCTGCAGTAACAGTTGTTACCCTGCTCCCCACATTGGGTAGGGTAAAGGAACAGCCCTCCTGACAGTATCACAGAATCACAGAATCACAGAATGGCTGGGGTTGGAAGGGACCTCTGGAGATCATCTAGTCCACCCCACCTGCTAAAGCAGGTTCACCTACAGCAGGTTGCACAGAATCGTGTCCAGGTGGGTTTTGAATATCTCCAGAAAAGGAGACTCTACAACCTCTCTGGGCAGCCTGTTCCAGTGCTCTGTCACCCTCAGAGTAAAGTTTTTCCTCATATTCAGACGGAACCTCCTGTGTTTCTGTTTGTGCCCATTGCCCCTCATCCTGTCACTGGGCACCACTGAAAAGAGTCTGGCCCCATCCTCCTGACACCCACCCTTAAGATACTTGTAAGCATTGATAAGATACCCTCTCAGTCTCCTTTTCTCCAGGCTAAGCAGACCCAGCTCTCTCAGCCTTTCCTCATGAGAGATGCTCCAGTCCCCTAATCATCTTCATAGCCCTCCGCTGGACTCTCTCCGGTAGTTCCTTGTCTTTCTCGAACTCAGGATCCCAGAACTGGACGCAGTACTCCAAATGTGGCCTCACCAGGAGAGAGTAGCAGGGGAGGATAACTTCCCTCGACCTGCTGGCCACACTCTTCCTAATGCACCCCAGGATACCATTGGCCTTTCTGGCCACAAGGGCACGTTGCTGGCTCATGCTTAATTTGTTGTCCACCAGGACTCCCAGGTCCTTCCCCACACAGCTGCTTTCCAGCAGGTCAACCCCTAATCTGTACTGGTGCATGGGGTTATTCCTCCCTAGGTGCAGGACCCAACACTTGCCTTTGTTGAACTTCATGAGGTTCCTCTCCACCCAACTCTCTAGGCTGTCTAGGTCTCACTGAATGGCAGCACAGCCTTCTGGTGTATCAGCCACTCCTCCCAGTTTTGTATCATCAGCAAACTTGCTGAGAGTGCACTCTGTCCCTTCATCCAGGTCATTGATGAGTAAGTTGAACAAGACTGGAGAGACAGTAGACAATTTGCAGCTGACTGTCACCTTCAGAGCCAGCCGTGGACAAAGAAGATGGCTGCATGAGCCAGCGGAGCATCAGGGAGGCCTTGGACTTCAATAGCACTGGGACTGCAGTAGTCCAGACAGCTGGAGAGAAATTTCCCAATGGGGATGACAGTTAATCTCTGAGATTTAGGACACCTAAACAGTTTCCAGTATGCTGAGGATGCTGAAGGCATTCAGGAACAGACATCTGAGACACAGTCAAGGCACTCCTATTGTATGTACCTATGGATGAGACTTTAAATCCAGAAGCATGCACATCATCTACCCATTACTGCATCCCTTCCATAATCCTACATGCTCTCTTATAACAGGCAGCTTCTTTGCCCTCTGGACATGAGGCTGTTCCTCATGTGATCCATAACCACTTCAATGTCCTGATGACTGGTTCAGACCCATTTGCTCCTGCAGTGGGAGCCTGAGCATCTTCAGGGAGAGCGGGGGCAGTGAAGGGAGGGAAGGCACCCCGTGTGCTCCATGCCAATATAATAAACCTTGGCAAATCAGTGAGGAAGATGGACCAGGCAGTGCCAGAGGCAGTGGGGTGAGGGGCAGAGGGCAGAATCCCAAAGGCAAGAGACAGAGGATTTGTTGCCAGCTGTTGAGTAAGGTAGCAGGGAGCAGACAGCCGCAAGGATGCATGGAAAGACCAGACTGGGAGGCTGCCAAAGAAGAGAGAGAGTCGCATTAAATCTTATTTGTCTTTAAACAAAGTGTTCTAATTGCTAACAAAGGGATTTCAAGCAAATTGTTGTAAAACTGAGTTATTCTGATCAATTACACAGTCAAGCAAATTACGGAAGGAGTCTGAAATATTGCCAGATACAAAAGAGAGATGGAGAAAGAGGAGGAGGAGTTGCAGAGAGAGTGGGGGAGGCTGTAATTTGAGGGAGGAAAATTACTTGATGGCTTGATAAGGAGAATTATTAAGCATAAATTTGAGATGCAGGTTGCTAAATCTGAATACAAAATCAAGGGAAGAAACTGAAATTGTGTTTTAAGGTTGGTGAAATCTGAGTGGGGGCAAAGAAAAAAAAAATGTGCAGACAAGCATTAAAGAAAAATGCTGTAGAGGTGTCTGCAGAGATCATTGCTAACCACAGCAAGCTGAAAGCAAGGCATGACCCAGAAAAGGATAGCTTTGTGGTGAGGACACTGGACCAGTGCTGAGCTGGCGTCAAGCCGTGTTCCTGCCATGGACCTCCTACTTGATCCACAGCTTCTTCAAAGCACTTAGCAATGACCTGGTTTTGTTGCTGGAAGAGTCATAAGGGCCACGAACCCAACATACTCAGAGGTGAGACACACCAAGGCTGACTCCTTAGCCTTGTCACGCCTTACCTGAAAACTGTGGCTGACACTTCGTCTGCTGTCTGTTTTGTGGATTTAAGCTGGAATCATTCAATGTGTATCCATACAGCATCCAGAGCAACAGGCAAGGATGTTGTAGGGAACACAAGCCAAGTTAAATCCCTGTCTTAAAGGAACAAGAGTGAAATCCCACCATGACACACAACTCTATGGCTGGTGGCTCTGATTCAGGGACAACGTACCTTGGGATGAATGAAATAACTGAGCCCTGTCCTGCTCAGTTCCTGGAGGTTCCCAGCCATGCTGCTAGGGTCTTCAAGGTGCTCATGAAACAGCCACCGAACTGGTGCAGTTTGCAGCCTGCACATTTGGGCAAGTCACTTCCAATTTAATTTTTCCATAATATATGATAGGATCACTTTGTATTGGATCAGCCCTGTTCACTGAGCTGCTGCCTGCTCTGTATGGCACACATGGAGCAGGCAGCAGGATTAGGGAGCACGTCCTCATTGTTTTATATGAGATGCACAAGGACAAGTCTCACCACTCAGGGCTGGCAAAGAAGGGCTTGCTGGCTCTTAGGGTCCAGCCTCCTGCTAGACCTGGGTTTACCTCCAAGGGTGGAAAATCCAGTGCCTACACTGAGTCTCAGGATCACAAGGATGTGATCGTTGTGTGGAGTCCCTCTATGAAGCTGCTGCAAAGGTAGTCCAGAGAGCTCTAACCCAGAAATGCAGTACTCTTCAAGCCAATTACCATACACGGTTCATAACCCTGCAGCTGACAGGATTAATGGATTATTGGCATGAAGGGCTGCAGAGAGATACTTTTAAAAGATGAAGAAGAGAAAGACCAGAGATTATTTTTAATGGTGTTTATTTGTCGGAGAACTCCAGAGCTTGTGGACTTCTGTTGGGCTGGAAGTTCTGAGCCCGAAGAGGAGATAAGAGAAAGGATTAGGGTATTACTGTGGCAGTAGAGTTCATGTGTGTTGTATTATTAATGTTTGTAAAGCACTTGGAAAATTAAAAGCACCATAAAAGCCCTAAGTGCTGTATTTAGTAGGAGCTGCAGAAGAGGAACTTAAGTCTGAAAGGCCACTTCTCAGTTATCAGTGCACAGAGAGCTTGCTTTTTTGAGAGGATCCCACAGTCAGATGCAGTCTGAAGTGGCAGATGAGTTGTTCAAAAGCCAGTACAAGGAGGGCATAAGAACCCTGCAGGGTGCAAAGAAGGCTAGTGTGTCATGCATCAAAAAAAGAGGCCACTTAGCATTTTTAGTACAGGAAAAAGCCATCAGATTTGCTGGCCCTAATGTGGAGCTGGCACAGGAATGCTCTCTGCAAGGCACATGCTTTAGCTAACTTTTCTTCAAAAGACTCTTGGATGAGTGACTTCCTCTGCATTGTTTACAGAATTTCTGTGATGGAGGGAAAATCCTGATGAGGGGAGGGTAAGGAAGGCAGCATTGGAGATTCTCCAGTAGACCCATCACTTCTGACCTGCACCAGCCAAGTTACATGGTCTCAAGCTGTCGATGAGTTACTTCCAGGGCTCAGAGCCAGAATTTTGGTTCTAAACACTTTATTTTTGATACCATTTTTTCACCAAGGCAGTGACTCCCAAACAGAGCCAAGATGAAGCTCCTCTTCACATTGCTGCAGTCCCAACTCCAGAGCCCTCCTACACCTATGCTGATTGACAGACTGTAGACAAGAGCATTTTTTTTCAGTGAATCCATAAAGACATCTGCACATCCCCACTGACAACCCTGAGGAACTTTCTGAGCCACCTTTGCCAAAGCAGAAAGACCTAAGGGGCAGCTGAGGCTGTGGACAAGTATTGATGGCATATAATCCTGTTCCCCAATGACAGGCACGTTCTTCTTTCCCCACTGCTTACCAGTCTTTCTGACAAAACACAGTGTTTGTGGGTTTGCACAGATCTTTCCTCACACATCAGTCACTATGTCAGAGCTTTTCTTCATCCCCAGACTACCTTTTTTAACCCTGAAATTAAAAACCTATATTTGACAAGGAGGGAGGCACCAGCCAGGTCTGTGCAGCCATTTCTCTGGTTCAGCCTGTGTTTGCAGTCCTGCATTGACCTTCACAATCTCAGTTCCTTGGCGCATCAGAGGCACATTAAGGCATACCTGTGTTTGAGGTCCCAGCCTGCTGAGAGCATCCAGGGTATCTCCCTCCTTCCCAGCTCCTTTCCCATCCCCCAGCAGCCAAAAGGGACTCAGAAACTTTTCCCCTTCCTCATTACTTTACAAGCACTTAGTTCATCCCCTGATAAGGAGCAGGCTGGAGCCCCGCTGCCCGCAGTCCTTGCAGCATTGCAGCAGGTGGCTGTGCTATTGCCTAAGAGTGGTAAGTCATAATGATAAACGTGGATATTTCACCTTCCACCCTTCCCTTCGGTATCTCAAATCCTGGTGCTGAGGAGCAGACATACAGGCATTACTGCTTCCCCGACCTGCAAAGTGACAGATGTTACATATACCCAAAATGACACCTGTACCCCACAAGAGCTCCTCTCTCATATTTATAGCCCACTGTCACGGCTAGATTTATGACCTTCAAATATTTGTCAGCTGTTATCCCACCTCCCCTGCACATCATTTAACTGAGCTTGACGTATGTAAGCACTTTTAATCTTTCCTCATGAAGCAATTCCCCCCTCCCCAGGGCCTCTGATAATATTTGTAACTCTTCCTTGAGACAGCATCGGTTCGTCATTGCCGCTCTGATAACACAGCGAGGAGCACGGCAGCCTGAGCACGCAGGCAGGGAGATGGTGGAGGATCATTTCCCACTCTTGCGCTCAGCTCTCTCCTGTGACACCCCTCCTAAGAGCATATTTGGCTGCTCTAAAACCCCTCTCTTTTTTCCTGGCCACTGGTCTTTTCCCAAACTGGCTCACTGTTCCTGCTAAAAACCCCACTCCTGGATTATTTTGCAATTTGCCTGAGCCCAGGAGGGATTTCATTTTCTTTCCTTCCTGTCTTTCTAACATCTCTGGTGCCTCTTTCTATTATTACCCATTCTGCGCTGGCATTCGCAATGCCTCCCAACTGAGGCAGGAGAATGTAATTAACAAGCTGTTTACCTCTCCTTCCAGATCATTAATAAATATGTTAAACGAGACCGCTACCTTGCTGAGTGATGCAAAAACCAGATGAGGCACGTAGCTTGCTTTTTAACTTTGTACTATTTTCAACCCATGCTGGTGCTCCTCCAGAGCAAATTCTCTTCCAATATTGCAGCTGAACTGAAATAATTTCCACTTAACCTGGTGTATGCGTACCCCTTCACATCAGCTCTCGTGAACCTGGTCATGAGACATCAAGCTAATATGTGAAGTAGCTATCGTCAGCTGAGTCACCTTAGTGTGACACAGGACCTGCGTCTCACTGCAGATCTAATTTCCCATTTGTAGAGTACCATCGTGACACCCCATCCATGGGACCTCAAAGCACCACCAGTCCCTAGTACTGTTCTTGAACAACTTACGTCCCAAAATTTATTATCAGTAATCCAGGTGGGTGTTTCTTTGCCAGTGATCTGAGATATGTGTTTAACATGGAAGAGGTGCTGCAGCAAACAGGAGGTCAAAGCAGACAGGTTAAAAAGACAGTTCTTTGGTTAACTTAATTTTTTAGCTTCCTTTTAAATTTCTCTCTAACACATACCTATGCCAGCAAGGGAGATTTCAGTGAGGCATAAAGAGTTGAGCTAAGGCTCTGTTGCCTGAGGTCTGTAAGGATGGTGAGAGAAGCATGTGCTTAGTTTCACTAGAGCTGCTTCTGCACCAAGGCAGGGAACAGCCTAAAAAGCCCCTGATGGTGCCCTCCAGTTCCCCAGTTACGTGTCCACAAAACAGTCCTTCCAGGATCGGTCAAGAAAGCTGCAATCAGTGCTACCTGCTTTTAGCCCAGCTGCACGTCTATGGCTTTGCCTTTGCCTCTCCTGCTGGAGGGAGGATGAAGGGACTGCTTGCTGCACCCCGAGGACCAAGACCTCCCTGGTCTCTAATCAGGTTTCCTGGGGACTGCTATCATAAGTTCCAGAGATAGAAGTAAATATAGCTGCAACACTGGTTTCCACTTAACATGATGCTTGGTGGAAGATGATAACTCTGCTCAATGGCAGACTTTGATACTTTGACCTTATTCTGGTTCAGAAGGAATAACAACTATTTGAGGATGCTCCAAGGGAGGAGGTACGTCCTGGAGCAACCCATTTGGTGGTCTGCCCTGTCAGCCCACAAGTCCCAGGCAGCTGTGGGGATCTAAAATGATATTATCTGCCCAGGCTACGTGTCCTTGGCCCATGCCTGTCCAGTGAGAGGTGAGAGGCAGCTGGGGGGCCATGGGTGGCAAAACCGTGGAGGTCCCAGCAGACACAGCCTGCCTCCTGCTGCTCTCTGCCACCACGGAGGGATCTCTGCAAAATGCTGTGACATCCACAAGGTGGCAAATACAGCTGAAGGATGTTTTGTTAGCATCTTATTTTCCTGTCGATCTCTAGTGAGGGTGAGGATGAGGAAGAAGAGGGCAAAAGGAAAGAGAAATAGAAGGATTCAGGAAGGCTGAAAAGCCTCAAACTGTCTTATCTTAACCTAGATGAACAGCAGAGCTGGAAATTTCATCCCTTGGGTGATTTTTGCTCATATATTTGATTTTATTGTGTAATAGCTGTCAGCAGTGGTGTGGACGTGGGTCAGATGTATGTTTTCTTCCCTTTGCCTGCAGAGCAGGGAGAAAGGCTGTCCCAGCCTCCTTGTACCCTCTGGAGTCACCTTGGGCAGGGGGATGGGTTTGCTTGTTTGTTTTCTTAATGGATAATTAACATTGCAGGCAGCAAGTGACCTGGGAGAGGAGAGAAAGTTTGCACACAGCTCAGCCTTACGGATTGTCCCCCTGGGCCATAGCGCGGCAGCTCGGGCAGTTTGCTGACCTTGGCAGCTGGAGGGTCTTTCAAGTGACTTTTGCTTTCCTGATGCTCGCTTTGCTGTTGGATGGTGCCCGATGGATGCTAGAGACATGTCTCAGCGTTTCCCCGCCATCCTTGTTTAAAGGCCAATTAGTGGGTGCTGGTTTTGTTTTGCAGCCAGCAACTTAGCCACCCCAGCAATTTAACAACTGCAATTTTCATTTACAGTTGACTTTGAACAACCAGTTTTATACATGCACGGTAAAATAATGGTATAATCAACCTAGGAAAATCCATTAAAAGGGTGCGGATGTTCAAAACATGGAGCACACAATTAGGAAACCCCGTGACTGAGATTACTGCTGAGATCTAATTCCTCCTTACATGGCTCATCTCTGCACGGATTTGAGATAGGAGCAATTTTCTCTCCAAGGGTCTCCCAACAAAACTTTCACCAATTTTCTAGATTTTACTTTTCTAAAGAAAAAAATCAAAATTGTGAATGGAAAATTAACAAAAAAGTTGTTTGAGTTCATGGAAATATTTCAAAATACCTCATGTTAATCATTTTGGAAATGTAATATTTTAATAGTTTCAAAATGGTGTGTGTCATTTTGGGCTTTTCTTTTCTGGTTTCTTTTTAAACTCCAATTAGTTCATTCTTCAAAATAAGGAGCCATTCTAAAACTTGCAATCTTTTCTTTCTCCCTTGGAAAAGACCAAAAGCTTTCTCCCAATTTCCAAACTCTTCTTTGTATCCATTTCTCAAGTTTGGTAATTTTTCAAACTCCTTGTGCCCAGAAAAACAAAACAAAACAAAACTTCTTACACAAACCTGCATTCCCTCCCACAAAAGTAATTAAAAAGACATTCTCCACCAGTTATCATAAACACTGTTTAATCAGGTGTCCACAGACTGTTTGCTCCATGGGGCTGTTTGCACAGGATGGATAATATTCACTGAGTCAATAGCCAATATTTCTTTTTATGCTCATCAGTCAGTTTTTACAGACCTCTCTTTTGGACCCTGTTCATCCCTTAGATTAATATTTAAATTCATGAACTTGGCTTTTGCATGGCACTTGAGTCCAGAGGACTGCCATCCTGCCTCGCTGGGGAGAAGGAGATGCAACCCACATCTCTGATATGAAAAGTGACAAATGCTGTCTGTGTCAGGGGGTATCGCTGGGTCTTTGAAATATGTCCTTTGGGGCATTTCTTCAGCTGGTATAAATCAGTCCCACTGACTCAAAGGGATGCTTCTTTGACCTATGTTGGGGCTGTTACCACCTGACCCTTATCATTGTGCCTCTGTGTTGGATGTGAGCTGGCTCACTTTGCCCTGGCTCCTCTGACAGAGACCAGGGCAGTGCCTTTCACCACCCCCCCATGCACCCCACAAGCAGATACAACCCACTGGGGTGCCCCAGCTCCCACGCCAGCCCCGATCACAGCCCCAGGTGCAGCATCACCCACCACCTGCAGGACTCCTGCTGCATCTCACCCCTATCTGCCTTCACCAGGACCCGTTGCAGTAGCCCCCAGTGAGATTCACAGCCACACTCTTCCCTTCCCCTCTGTGCTTGTGTTAATAAGTATATTCAACCACTCAGGGCCTCGGGTGACCACCGGGCTCTCCACTATTAACCTTTCTGTCTGCTGAGAATTGGCTGTTTGCTCCTTCCCTTCCCTCCCCATCTTATCTCAGTTTTAATCCATGCCTTGGCTTTTCCTCTCATCCTGCGGTTACCAAGTTTCCTTAATAGCCTCCTATGAGGGACTTTATCAAAAGCCTTTTGAAAGCCTAAATAAATTATAGGCACAGCTACATCATTCTCTGTTATCTTGTTAACCCTTCTGGAGGATTCCCGGCTCCGGTTAGAGAGGCAGAGCCCCTGCCTGCTTACACAGGTCCATGGCCAGCTCTGCAGAAAGCCACTGGGGCTCACCCATCTGCCCTGGCTGGTCCAGGAGGACTTGTTGAGATGCTGAAACATCTTCCAGTCCCACCTTAGGAGAAAGAGCTACTCCCGGGAACTGAAAAGCCACCCATCAATCTCCCTCACTCAAAAATGTATCATGCTGTTTGCTGAACTTAGGAGTATTTGATGTGATTTATCTTTTAATTTTCATTTGCAATCACGACTATAAATTGACAAGTATTATCCAGTGAAAGTATTTCTAAGCAAAGGAAAGGTCCTGTGTCATGCAGGTATTGAAGGAGGGCATTTCAACAATTTTCAAAAGGTCTTTTTAGAAATAATCTTGAAGCAGAAAGAATCCACGTGAGATGAATCCACGTTTCTGCTGGAAAAGTCATTTCAGGAATCCAGAACATAGCAGTCTTTCCCCCAGCTCCATGGCCCATTCCTGCCCCTTGAGCTTCAGCTCAACACAAGTCACCCCTGCTACTGGATGAGGACAGACGGTGAGCAATGCTCCGAGGTAGCAATCGCAGCTGGGGTGCATTTGAGTGAGCTGTACCCCCTTGTGTGGGTGGCAGGTCATTGCCACATGCAATTTGGATCTGACCATCCCCAGCCTTACCGCCTTCTCCAGGTAGCCTCTAGGATGAGCCATGGTGGGGAACACGCCCTCTCAACAAGTTGCATCCCTGCCCTCTGCTTTTTCTGGAATTCAGTACCTGGTTTCAGAATGCCTCTTGCAGATTGATAAGTGTAGGCAGCTCCTGCAAGTCCCAGGCTCCCCTCAGATATATATCCCTGTCGCTGCAGGAGGCTGCTTGCCCACTGCTCTGTGCTTCATCTTTGCAAAGCTTTTGTCGAGGTCATGCATGGGGTATTTAACACCCCAGGGAGCAGGATACTCAGTCTCAGCCATCTCCTCACCTCTTTTTATCTCTTGGCAGTTTTAGGAGTCATGCTCCAACCTCCTGGATTTCTTCCCTTCCCCTTGTACATCAAGCTGTGTCTAAATCAGGGCAGCTCAATTACTTTTTTGCTGAGATCTCCTGGGTAATTTGAGTGAGATTGGCTCAGCAGGAAGCGATGTGCTGGCTCTGGCTCTGCCAGGCTGCTCAGACACTGCCTGCCACATCCATGGCCATGGCAGAGCCCTGCAACTGTCCTCTGAGAGATCAGGAGAGCAGAAAAAAAGGTGTGATCACCTGCAGGAGTGTCTGGGCTTGTGAAGTCCAGAAAATTGCAACACAATCCAGAACAGCCCCAGGGGCCTGACCTGATCTCCATCCTCCTTCAGGCTTCTTCTTTACCTCCCTGTCTTCCAGCCACCGCATTGCAAAGTGGGGACATGAATGTGAGCATTTACGCTGCAGTAGCAGGCACAGATGGGCAAGAGAAGAGGTGTGCTTAGTGCTGAGTACCTCTATGAGGAGGGTTGTTCCCCCATCAGCTTGGTGGGGGGTAGGCTGTCCATCAATCAGATGTTCCCACAAGCAAGGCAACACTGATATCTATAGCTGATTTAGCAACATATTACTGGGCAGAAAGCTAATGTCTCTCTCCATTTGCATACAGCTCTGCATATCTTGATGGTTTGCTGTTAATAAAAAACAATAAAAGGAGCTCTGCCATGTGTATGTACTTTCATGTCCCAGGTAGCCTTAGTGTGAATGCCTAATGCCTGCCTGATTATTATTTGCTTGGTATTCAATAGTTTGAAAAAATAAAAAGTCCTATAGTTAGAAAGTGAGATAGGACTGTTTAATTTCAGGCCATTATCTCCTGGTAATTGCTGGAAGAATTTCATTCCGTGCCAGTGCAATGGAAAAAAAGCAATTTTTTCCCCCCTTTATGGAAAAAAAAAAAAGTAAGAGCCTGCTTTTCTCCAAGGGGCTCAGGGCTTTCAGGCCATGGCTGGGAGCGAGAGCTGTGGCTGCTTTATCAAATCCGCATTTCATTTCCAGCATGCACCCAAGCCGCATGTAAATTATAATGAGAAAAGGGGAAAAAACAAAGAGATAGAGCTCAAGAGATGGGAAATGATAATGAAATCAAATGAACTCAGGGCCTTTGAAGACTAACAGAGCTACAGACAGACAGATATGTACATAGTGACAAAGATAGAGACAAGCAAGAGACACGCATGAGGAGGCAGCAAGAGTAGCAAGCAGATGTAAAGAGATGAAATTGGAGATTTGCACCCACAATGTGCACAAGGACACAACATGTGAGTGAGCCTGGAGGGATCTCTGCTTCATACAGACCCCTCAAGCCATGCATCTGGGGTGTGCAACATGCAGGAGGCTCCCACTGCCTGTTTTCCCTGCGTCTCCCAGTCCTGCCATGCTGCTTCAGAAGTCCCAAGGGCGTGTGATGAAACCTGGCAGCATGTTCCCCGTGGGAAAGGACCCCTTCCAGTCTACAACCTCACACCTCCATCCTTCAAAGTGCAACCAACCCATGGAGCTTATCACTCACTTGCAAGTGTGTGCCCAGTGCATGAGCTAACTTGGGGGCCTGGCACGCTGGGAGAGAAAAAGGGGGAAAGGTCCCAGTAAATTCTGCTGCTTCCCAGTCACCTGCTTGAAGGCAAAAGGGTTCAGCCCTCCACTGAAGTCAAGACTGAGCCTGGGACACAAAAGACAACCAGCCCCAGAGACCCCGCCTGCCTGGCTGGGGATGTGGACCTGGGGTTGGGGAGCAGGAACTGTTCTACTGCTGGGTGTAAGATAAAACTCGAGACAACTTTTCACTTCTGCTGAGTGCTGCGATTTGGGTTATGTCTTGTTAATGAGAGCTCTGGCAGGGACTTCAGAGGGCTCCAGTGGTGATGGGGCAGGAAAAGGTTTGCTGCTCTGGCTGCCACTGTTCAGCTTCTCCAAACCCTGTACTGTCTGGGGTGGCCAAGTTGCAAGCACAGGGCTGAGCCCCGGGGAATGTTATGCTTCCAGGCCCAGCTGGCCAGTGGTACATTAAAGAGCAGCTAGGACCACACTACCATGAGCAAAATTTGGAGACCTTGCCCCAGTATGTTCCACACAGCGAGGGAGAGAGCCCAGCCCTTCCTCTCTGTGAACCATATCTGCACAACACAGGGCCACAGTCTGCACCCTGGGAGGGTGAAGGCTGCCTGCCCTGGGTGCCTCGATCCACCAGGGCCAGCAAGACTCCATGAGGTGTATTTTGTTGAGCTTTAGGGAGCTTCGATTCATGGGCTACCTCCCAGGTCAGTTACTCCAGTGGTTTACTCCCCTCATTCCTGGAAACCTGTGCTTGGTTCCTAGGCACAAAAGGAAACAGAAGGAAGAAAGGAGAAGGCTGAACCTTCAAACAGTCCCACTGCCTAAACCGGAATATCCTGAGAATGGCCAGGCAAATGCCAGCACATTGATATCCAAGTCCCAGTGCTGCAGCAAGATAATTTCCCAGCTACCTGTGAAAAGCACCTGTGCTTGCGTGAGCAACTTCTGAATCACTCACGACAGATCACAACTCATTATAAATTGTTAAGGATTAATTTAGTCATGGATAATTACTGTCATTGTGATTACAGGAATGGCTAACAACGAGTGTCATTGGGCAAAGAGTGGGGTGCTGAGAGCAGAGGGGACTCAAAGTTCCTCCAAAAGATGCTGCCCAGGGTGCGAGGAGGGTTGCAGAGCCCTGCCAGAGGTCTGCACCGGCCAGAAGACCTCTCCCAGCTCCTCTCGAAGAAGACAGCAGCAGCATCACATCAGCATCGGAGAGTGGGCCGAGATGCATATTGCTGCTCAGGCTGGTGATAAGAAGCAGGCAGGGAGCAAGTGGAGATGAGTGCTCCCTCTGCCTCCCGGTGCAGGAGATCAGGATGCCAGTGGCCACTTCTCTCTGTCCTTGCAGGGATCTCTGAGGCTCATCTGCTCCTGGACAGCAGCGTGGGATTCTCTGGGGGAGGAAGGTAAGGAACCTGCTCCTAGGGATGCTGGATGTGGTGTGGGAATCCGAGGAGGTCAGGATACCAGCTGCCAGGGGCTGGAGAACAGCGCACAGGCAAGACGGCAGTCGGGCAGTCTGCATGCCCTGTCTGCTAAGATGGGGATGAGCTAGAAAGGGGACATTTGTAGGTCCCAGCAAAACTCCACCCACACAAAGGGTGATGCCCTACTGGGACCCAGGAGTCTGAAACCTGGAAACTTCACACGATTGCAAAACAAGCGCAAAGTCTTTGCACTCTGGCACGAATGGCTTTGGGCCAGTGGGAAATGATGCCTGCAGCAGTTTTCTGGAATGCGCTACCAAAATCCCAGGGTAGGGCAGATTGTGCCTTTCATCAGACCTCTTGGTGCTCTGTGGAACCTCTGAGCAGCAGACTGGCACCAGTGGGGTCTAAATTTGCACAAGAATAATTTGAAAATCCTTCAGAACTTGCTAAATTCTCTTGGCTCTAACGAAACCAATGCTGGAAAAGCAGGATAAAAAAAAAAAAAAAAAGAAAAAAGGAAGAAGAAGCCAGAGATTGATTCTTACCTCATATCATTAAAAAATAAATTGCTGTAGCGCTATAACATAAAGTAAGAATCAATCTTATTTTTTAACACCAGAAATAACCTAATGAAATACAAGATTGATTCTGAATATGGGCTTCTTGGTGGAGCCCCTGTGGGAATTGATTACAAAATTGAATGTCTCAGAGCTGATAAGATGAATTTGGAATAAATCTTACTTTTAACTACTCCCTTTTTATGCTCATAAAAAAAAAGAAAGATTGATTCCAATCAAAACTTCTTCTAAAAAGTGAGACAGTTTCGATTTGTCGAGGCAGTTTTTCAACAGAACAGCACTGAACTTCAGAGCCAATCTCACCCCTAGTTATGCGTTCCCCAGGGAGGAAAAATACGAGGCACAATATTTCTGATTTACAGCTCGAAATGAGACAGTAATGATCATAATAATCAGGACAAGAAGAAGGAGAGAGCCTCAAGTGGATGGCAGCTCTCTCAACTGATGATGCCAAGGGAGGCAGTGGTTTGGAAAGCAAAGGTGGAGGAGTGGCTCCCCCTCCGCTGTGCTGCGGGGGACTGCGGAGGGCACCTCTCGCTCTGCAAACTCCAGGGCCTAACATGGGTCTGGTTATACTGCAAAAAATATCCCACTGGGGGTCCCGCCAGCTTTCCAGCATCTCCTGCCTGGCGCACAGTGGCAGCAGCCCCTCGGAGTCTCTTGCACTCATGGGTAGGAAATGGCTTTGAGCTTCCAGCCTCAGGTCAGTTACAGCCAGTTTAATCCCATCACACCACACCATGCCCTGGGAGATGCTTGAATTCCTGCTAGCCAGCCTGCCGGTTCCCTGGGATGGAGGTTGCCCAGTCCCACCAAGCTCAGAGCATTGGGCTCATCAAGCTTTGCTTCCACACTGGCTGTGATAATTTCCATACCCTCATTTCTAATTATGCTTCATGCCTTTGCTCCCATGGGCAGCAGTGCTGGTCTTATCAAAAAATGAGGCAAAGTGCTCATTCAGTCTTGGACCCCACTCTGTGCTTTCTTTAATCTCCCTCTCCCCATCACTGCTTTGCAGAAGGCAGTTCCAGGACTCTTGTTGGTTGGGTCGTTTCTTCTCATCTCCAGCTTATATTTATTCATGGCCCATTTATGCATGTTTTTACTAGTGCCAATATTTTATTTCAGTTTCAATCGCTCTCCCTTGTACCTGGACATCTCTGCAAGATGGTGGTTTGCCCCCATCTCTTCCACCAAGTGCTTCTACACCAGAGAGATCTCATAAGTGGTTTTTTTTTCCAATTTCTGGAAGAAATGCTATTCTGATACCCAACTTGTGTCTGTTTTTCAGCTGCTGAAGAGAATTTGAAGACTATCTCTTTTTTTCTCTCTTTCTCTTCTTCTCTTTCTTTCTCTCTCTCTTTCCTCCTTCCTTCCAATCCCCCAAAAAGGACATTTAAAATGATCATCCAGAGGACCTTCTGCCGTGATCTGAATATTTTTTTTCCATAAAACTCATTTTAGGTGCACTGGGACTGCTCACAAAAGCAGTCTGTGCCTGTCTTTCCCACAATTGCACAGCCGGGACTGCTTGGACACGGCCCCGTCCCTGCGGCGTGTGAACCTCAGAAAACTCCCTCCCTCCCTCGCCTGGATGTCACACATTCCCAGCAAAGGGCTGTGGCGTCTCCCTCCTCCAGGACCCACATACCAGACCCAGCTGGGTGGGGGATCCAGGATGAGACATGCTGCCTCTGACATATGGTGTCCTGGAGAGACAGTGGTCCCAGCGCAGCGCTGCAGCTGGGGACATACCATGTAGCAGGGCTGGGTGTTCAAAGGCGCCTGCGAGCAGACACACAGCCCCAGCTGTGCCGAGCACGAGGACTCCTTCCCCATCACGCGCCCAGGCACACCAGATGTGCTCCTGACGTTCCTCGAGCGCTGTGACGCACGGGGAAGAAGAGGGAGCTGCGGGCATCTGCTTGATGCTTGCCCCAACTCAGGAGAGCCTTCAGCATGCCACGGGGGTCCATGCAGACCCTCGAGCCATGGCACAGGTGGAAAGGGGGGGGTTTCATCCTTCCTTTCCCCTCCTTGGCAACCTGGCTGTGATTTCAAAGGGGCTGCAGGCTGAATTCAGCAATGAGGACCCTCCTTGTTCCTCCAGCCAGGGAGGCAGCTAGTTGGTCTGGATGAAGAGCAATTTCATTCTCTTATCCCAGCAAAATCTGGTCTGCATTAAAAATAACAAAAACTCTCCCAAACCCACTGTGTTTAAATAATGTTAAAGATCTGACTAAAAGCATCGAAAGCAAATTCCAAGCTCTAATGAAGAAGGATTGTCTGGCATGGTAATAATAATAAACTCGGTGCACATATGTATGTATGCATGTATATATAGAAAGAGATTTTCCTCTGAGGAGCTGAGACCCCTATAATTAGCTAGGTCTCATGGCCACACCGGGAAGCGCAACAGGTAAGTGCACTTGACCTGCTGTTTTCAGCTTGGTAAAGGCAGGCAGAGAGAAAAGACGTGGCCCAGAGGAGAATGGGAGAAGCAGGTTGCCTCCCACTCTGTCCTTGCCCCAGCTGCAGCCCTGGGATGACTGCTGGGCAAGAGCTCTGGTTTTCAGCCCCTGCTTTGCAGCAGAGTCAAGAAGACCTGCAGCAGCAAGCCTCTGTCCCGGTCCAGGAGAAACATGATGGCCAGAATCAGGAGGCTGTCTGGCAGCCATCAGACAAAGGTGAGGTACCAAGACTCACCAGTATGGGTTAGAGGCCTTGGGGTCAATCAGAAACGAGACATGTAGGGGAGACACCATGTCCATTAATCTCACAAGAGGGCAGACAAGGAGGTGGCAGGAGACCGTGCAGAGGGCTAACGCCACACAGGTCCCCAGGGCTGAGCATCGCAGCTTTCAGCCCTTGCAGCGAGGAGCTGTCCTTGTTCCACAGGGCATCTGTGAGATCGTCCTTCCATGCTGTGGGCTGGTTCGGCTGCTTTTTCACTGACTCAGGTGATAGCGCTCCAGCCCTCCCCAGGGAACTCTGTTCAGCAGTTTCTGTCATACTCCTCCACTTCATTATGCTTAACAGATCCTCCTCTGCCTTCCTGTTCATGTCCTTCAGATACCTATGTGCTGATGAGAGGGGAAGGAAGGAAGAAAAGAGCATCTTCTAGTTCCTACCTGTGCAGGCAGTTGCACGGTGAGAGCAGAGTGATGCTGATGACTTACAAGCCATAGGAGCATGCAAAGCTTAGCAGGTGTCCAGACGCCATGATGAAGGGTGTAGGATGGGAACTGAATTGACCAGGGATACTGGATGGTGGGGGAACCCCTCACCGTGGGGCACTCATGTGCAGGGCAGTTCCTGAAAGTCAGCTATGAGAAGTCAGAACCTGGTTTGTCCCACACTGCATCTAGAGATCTTCACAGCAAAGCCCACCTCGGACCCACTGGTGGGTACCTGGTCAGCTTGGAGCCATGTCTCTCAGTCCTTCCTCACTTCTCTGAGCTGAGCTCACTCTGCAGTCCCTGATCATGTCAGGACACCATTTCTCACACCACTCTCCTGGAGAAACTGGATGCTCATGGCTTGGACAGGCCTACTTTTCGCTGGGTAAAAAACTGGCTGGATGGCCAGGCCCAAAGGGTTGTGGTGAATGGAGTTAAATCCAGTTGGTGGCCGGTCACAAGTGGTGTTCCCCAGGGGGGCTCAGTACTGGGGCCAGTTCTGTTTAATAACTTTATCAATGATCTGGACAAGGGGATCGAGTGCACCCTCAGTAAGTTTGCAGACAACACCAAGTTGGGTGGGAGTGTTGATCTGCTGGAGGGTAGGAAGGCCCTGCAGAGGAACCTGGACAGGCTGGATTGATGGGCCAAGGCCAACTGTATGAGGTTCAACAAGGCTCAGTGCTGGGTCCTGCACTTGGGTCACAACAACCCCATGCAACGCTGCAGGCTTGGGGAGGAGTGGCTGGAGAGCTGCCTGGAGGAAAAGGACCTGGGGGTATTGGCAGTGTGCCCAGGTGGCCAAGAGGGCCAATGGTATCCTGGCTTGTATCAGGAACAGTGTGGCCAGCAGGACAAGGGAAGTATTCATCCCCCTGTACTTGGCCCTGGTGCGGCTGCACCTTGAGTCCTGTGTTCAGTTTTGGGCCCCTCACTCCAAGAAGGACATCGAGGTGCTGGAGCGTGGCCAGAGAAGGGCAACGAAGCTGGTGAAGGGTCTGGAGCACAAGTCTGGTGAGGAGCGGCTGAGGGAGCTGGGGTTGTTCAGCCTGGAGAAGAGGAGGCTGAGGGGAGACCTTATCGCTCTCTACAACTGCCTGACAGGAGGCTGTAGCGAGGTGGGGGTTGGTCTCTTCTCCCAAGTAACAAGTGATAGGACGAGAGGAAACGGCCTCAAGCTGCACCAGGGGAGGTTTAGGTTGGATATTAGGAAAAATTTCTTCACCGAAAGGGTAGTCAGGCACTGGAAGAGGCTGCCCAGGGAAGTGGTTGAGTCCCCATCCCCAGAGGTATTTAAAAGACGGGGAGATGTGGTGCTTAAGGACATGGTTTAGTGGTGGACTTGGCAGTTCTACGTTTATGTTTGGACTCAATGATCTTAAAGGTCTTTTCCAACCTAAACAATTCTATGATTCTATGTTTCTATGATCTCCCAAGTGCAAATCTGGACAGAAAACTAAGCAAGCAGAGAGATACGTACTTGCAGTCACCTCAGTCTGCTCCCAAGGCCCCCATGGCCCTGTTAATCACCTGGGCTTGCTTATGCTGTGCAATTTGCATGGTAATTATATTTAACAAGAACAGCAATAAAGGAAATAGAAAGTGCAATGTTGTTATCAAGGCATAATTATTCCTGAACAATTCGGTGATTACAGTTTGCTGTGGCTGGAACTAATTGTCACCAGCCCTCTTCAGTGTGACACCCTCCCTCTCGCTCCTGCAGTATCAGCCCCAGGTTGCCTCCAGCCTCCAGCTCCTAGACCTCTCCAGCCACCAAGAGTGTTTAGATATCCAAATATGATGCTTTGTGGTGCCTGGAGTTGCACCTAGCTGAGCAGATCTGTGGAAACAAGTATGATCAGCATGTCCTTCCAGCCTCTTTGCTCCTCCACAGGGTGTCTGCCACAGGTACGGACAGCTCAGGGTTGCATGGTGTGTCGGACATGCTTGGACAGAGCATCAGGGGAGCCTGGGGAGATGATGGCTGCCCCAAGGGCATCCCTGCACGAGGGATGCAACTAGTCACTGAGGCATCTCAGTCCGGCTGTGGGAGGACAGGAGACGCGGCATCTCCCTGGGAACCCTAGCTGCCAAATCTTCAGCTCACCACCCCAGAGAGGTGCGTTACGCTTCCTGCTGTGCAAGGCCTGGCTGGCTAAAGCCTGAGGTGCCTGCGTGGTTCTCCCTCTCAGGACTTGGCATGCATGTTGAGATTTCAGCAACTGGTGAGGGTCAGCTCCCTTGCACCAGACAGCCTGGCTGTCACCCCTGCACATGCGTTTCACCCACAGCCAGCTCCAGGGAGAGGGTGTGAGGGAGGGTAGAGCTGTGGTTCAGAGCAAAACCTCTGTCCTTCCCTTCTAGTGCAAGGAAAAGACAGGGACCCATCCAGATAAAACCCAACACGCAGGCTTTCTGCACGGTGGAGAGCTGTACTCTCAAACTTCCCTATCCAGACCCTGGGACACCAGGAAAATGCTGTCCCTGTCATCCTCTGAGCTCAGGGAGAGGCCAGCAAGCCACCTGTCCTAGGGGATAAGGGTAGCCAAAACTGATGCTGAGATCTTTTTCAGGCTGCAGCCTCTCTGGCTGCCAGATCTTCCCCTGGCCAGAGCCCCAACTGTGCCATGGCCAAAGCAACAGGGAGATGAAAACCCCTGAAAGCAGACAGGCCATTGCTCAGTTGCTATTTTGCCACTGTGCAGCACCACTCCCACCCCAGGCATGGCCTGCTGGGATGGCAGTGGGTGAGCTGCTTGTGCTCCTCCTGGTGAAATGAGTGTGCCAGGTCTCAGCCAAGGAGCTGTTGCAGGATGGGTGTCTGCATGCAAACACCAAGCATCTGCTTGCTCCAGGTCACACATGGCACAAGAGTGGAGAGAAGGGGCTGCACAACTGCAACAGGATCCTCATGAGCTGAGAAAGAGCTCAGCTCTCTTTCTTAGAGACTCCAAGACAGTGTCTGCATGCTCCCCTGTGGGTTTCTGGGCACACAGAGAGGACAGCCTGTTTTTCTCCAGCTCAGGGTATTAAATCCTGTTGTCCTTCTGTGCTAGCTCATTGCTTACAGTCCCAAGAAAGATAAGAAAGGCCCCTGGAGCTGGGATTTAACTTCTCCTGTGAATACGCAGAGACCTCATGTCCAGGGCCCCGAGTCCAGCTCATCTCAGCTAAAAACACTTGTAGCTGCTTCAAGGAACTCTCAGAAATCCCTCAATCCTGTGAAACCTAAAAAGGAGGAGGAAAAAGCAACTGCTTTCTGATGTATAGCTGCTTTGCCACCCAAAAGGTCTCTGAAAACATCAAGCAAGGAATTCACTGGAGGCAGTGTGCTGTGTAAATCACAGAGCCCATCAGTGTTCAGATGTTTGGTGGTGGCTAAATTGGATCATTCAAGAGACTGGTACTGAAGGAAGATGTGGGATAGGGAGGCAGGAAGGGTTGCAAGGTGCTGCAGGGAAGTGCAGGAGTGAGAGGAAGGTGTTTCCAGGGGGCAGGTGTGGGAGGAGGTGAGCTCAGGAGAGGCTGTGGCCCATTGAATAGATGGAAGCTGACAAAGCCTCAGGCTGGGAAAGTCATGCAAGAAACAGGCAGGTAAGATCACCTTTCCTTCTCTTTCACCCACCCAAAATGAAGCTTGCAAACACAGCTGAGTGCCAGTCTGCAGCTGATGACAGGCACTCCAGAGCAGATCCAAACCAGATAGGCTCTGGTGGAACAGGTCCCATTGCGGCACTGAATCCACACCTGCGTGCGAGCCCACAGCAGGCTGCAGTGTCTGCCCATGCTGGGACCCTTCAGACGCCACTTAGGAGACCCTCCACAAGGGAAGTTCCTGCAGGGTCCTGTGCATTAGCAAAGGTCTGGGTCCTGCTCCTGCAGCGTTGAAGGTATGGGAGGAACCATGGTGCTGGAGCCCCAAATCAGCAGATATTCCAACCCAGTCCCCTTAAGTATGGCTCTCATACACAGAAATGCACGCAGAAAGAATCAGTGCTTGGTGGATGTCAGCTGAGCCTCAATCCTACAGTGTCTCAACACTACCATGGCTCCAGCCAGCTGCTTCAGTAGAGGGGACGCAGCCTTAAAAAGAGCAGGGAGGGACAGGCTGGGTAGGACCAAGCACCCATTTCCCCAGTGTCCCAGAAAGCCTGTAAGATCAAAGCAAGTGTGTCATAATAAATCCTCCTAGTACGCTCCCCACCACTTAGCTAGGAGCCATCCTGAGTCGCAGGTTGTTTCTGTGTATTTAGTTACAGACCCTGAAGAGCTTTTTCTTCTGTGAATTCCCCTAGTCTCTCCTTAAACCCATGCAGACTTTTAGGATCCACACCGTCATGCAGCAACTGGTCCCACAAGTTTATCACGCCTTGCACCTTAACACCTGCTAGCCATCTGTTGTGTCCTCTGCTTCTCACGTTGCTTGCTGCCACCTTCCCATGCCTTCTACTGCGTACTTTTCAGTCACTTCTTTTCTGGACCGTAAGCAAGCAAAGTTACCCAGGCATTAGTCAGGAGGGGACTGTTCCACACCTTTGATCATCCTTCGTGATCCTGCAATATCCCCCTGAGATGAAGGATCAGCTCTATGCGCAGTACTGAAAAGGTGAATGAGCAATGAGTTTTCACAGTGACTGCTCTTGACCTTGGAACTGAGCTCAGCTCAAGCTCAGGAGGAGACCAGAGAGTGACCAGCAGAGGAAGGAGCTGGAGATGATAGTTTTCAGTCAAAAACAAGACTTCCTTGCATGGTGGGGCTCCTTGGAGACAGAAAGGCTTGTTGAGGGGTGTGTGGGAGCTATCTTGGCATTGCAATACCTCTGTAACCTCTCCCCCTCTCCTCTGTTGGAGGACAGGAGACCCTGTGACAGCCCTATCTGATAGGGATGCTGCGTTAACCCATCTGCTCCAACCCTGTCCTCTCTCAGTGGTTTGGACTGGGGAGATCCGGGAATGGTTCAGACATGAAGGCAAGACCCAGGAGCCACGTCTCCATCAATGGCCTTCTAACCCCCCTGCTGAGGCAGAGCCACTTTGTTAATCATCTGTGCAGATTAGCACCGGTTTACGAGCTCCACAAAGAAGCGTTTGGAATCATAAATTGCATTTGTACCGCTTAGCCCAGGAGCATCGTTGGAGCTTGGTAGACAGATATAAAAGGAAACCTTTAGAGAGAACAAGGGGAATAACAAAGAGATTATCAGAACCAAGCCTGAAAATTAATAGACCAAATCAAAATTAATTAATAGACTAAATTCAATTAATAGACTAAATCCTGTTTGAAAATGCGGTCACCTCAATCACTGTTCATCTTTGCACACTCCCATGCAGAGACAGTTCGGCTTCTTCAACAACCTGGGTTAAGAAAGGCCAAGCTGAAGTGGCAAGGGGCAAAGATCAGGGTTTTAAGGGTCAGAGTTTTGCCTGCAAGGGAGAAGGCAGGGTGGGGAGCCCAGGGCGGGCCTGGCAGCAGGTATGAGGAATCCTGAAGCAATTAAAAAGCTGATATCTTCTCTCTTCAATGAAAGCTGTGATGCTAGAAACACGGTGAGTATTAAGAGCAGTTGTCGTCCTGCTGTTCAGTTTGTATCTGGATTAGATTTGTGTTAAGGATGGAATATGAGTCTGGCTAAGTATTACTTTCCACAAATATTTGGCTTTTAAAAAAAGCCGAAATGTGGAGTTTATCACATTCAGACCCAAATAAATTGCAGTGGATGTGAAGAGCAATAAAAAGTAACAGGAGAGCCAAACAAAGGGACACTGGGGGTGGGCACTCCTGGCTGTGGAGGGGGAAGCCCAAGGTGTGACTGGGGAATGGGGAGGCTGAGAGGGAGGGGACAGAGCTGGGAGCAGCCTTGCCTTCATCCTGGGGGTGCCACCGGCTCACTTCAGGTCCCCACTTTCTCCAGGGCAGTCCTGCCACGCTGCACAGCAAGACCTGGGGAGGCTCTGGCTCCTCCTGGACCAGGCAGGGACCGTGTATTTTGGAGATGGAGTAGGAGAGAAACCCATCCCTCAAAAAAACCAGTCTTGTCTCACCAGCGATAAGGGAAGTCCATAATCACCAGCTCAGGTGGAGACAGCTGGGCAGGAGACTTCTGAATTTGGATATGCAAATCCCATCCTCTTACCATTAGAGGAAAAGTGATTCAAACTGGCCCTGTAAGTGAAAACACTGATGGACAAGGGCTTTAAGATGGCATTTAGTCATAAGGGGGTTGGCATAGGGAGTACCTGCCGAACCTCCTCTTTTCCCTGAAAGAGGGAACTTTCACCCTTGAAAGCTGATTGTTTAGCTACTGCAAATGAGATGATTGTGATTTTGAGAGTTTGCAGATGTTTCCAGCTGCCTGATGAAGAGAACGGTACTCTCTTTTTAGTGGCTGAAGGGTCCTTTTAGGATGCAAGGATCTTAAAACTGCTCTTAAAATGAGTGGGAGAAGTCTTTTTCCCAAGTAACATGCACCACCGCATGTCATCCAGTGTGCGATAACAGAATGACTCCAGGCAGCACAACGTGAAGGCACGGCTGCAGCTTCCTATGCCCCATCCATGAAGCAGCCCTTGAGCATCAAGGTTCCTGTGTCCGCCTCCCTCTTCTTGATCTACCTGTTGCAGCACACGCTCAAGGCAGCCAGCCCAAGGGCAGGTGATGTTATTTACAGGACTGTGTGAAGTGAGGTTTTAGATGGAGAGTTTACTGGCCAAAAGATGCAGTTTTAAGACAACTGAAACTATTCATGAATTCGTGCCAAGGATGGCAAATAGTTTAATTGGGGGTGAGGGGAAAGCAAAAAAAAAAAAAACCCAACCAAAATGAAAGTCACATTTGCAAGGCTCAAGTTTCCATTTCACAATGACACTTTGAAACCCATTTGCCTAAATATATTCATTGTCTTTCTCAAACAACAAACAGAAAAAAAAAGCCCACAATGAGGAAACAGAAAGTAGTACTTCTTTTAATGTAAAATGAATTAATGAGTAATTAATCATAAAAAGCAGGCCTATCTTCCCTTGGCTGTGCTCAGAGAAAGATAGTCACTCACTATCTCCGATTTACTCATGACTTGCCAGCAGTGCATAAGAAAGGAGGCTGGAGATTAACGTGGTTTTAATTCCCCATCCTTGCTTGTGTCACCAGCACTGCAGATTGTCTTTGCTTTCATAAAACAGCCCCTGAAAAACAGAGGGTGTGTGGGGGTCAGTGATGAGCCAGAGCTCTGACCTCCAGACTAGCAACAGGCTGTGGACAGTGGAGAGCAGAGCGCCCAAGGAATGGAGGAGACGCTCAGATAACCAGGGGAAGGAGGTGGTTTTGCCCTTCTAGAAGACCCTGGCATGTGTTTATCCCATAAACTGCACATATGCTTTCAACCAGCTGGTTTCCCGGTGGGAACCACTGCTCATCGAGATGCCACTGACCCAGACGGCTCACACGGGTCCTAGGAGGTTGCATTTTCAGTGCGCACTGCTAAAGATGCACTCAGAGTCCAGGCCCACCTCGGCTCCTCACCCTTTCCCCAGGATGGGTTTCTGCTCTGCTGAAGGTCAGTCCCACACCTGATTTTCCCTCAGGAATTCACCCCAGGTCTCGCCCAGCTGCCTGGTGGGGACCCCCGTTCCCCTCCTCTATCAGACCAGTCCGTCTCCTCCAGCAGCTATTGCTGGGGGGAAATTCGGAGTTTGCTCCTCGGGAGAGTCCCGTGTTTCAAAACAGTCCTCATTCCAAAACGGAACAAAACAAAGGCAGAGTTTTCCCTGTGAACTGGAATTTAATCATTTTGAGTCACTCAACTTGGCACAGTTGGATAAAATCAAAATGTTTTGTCCTGATTTTAATTACCCATTACTATTAAATTATTTTATATACATTACAGTGTATTATACACAAGCATTTTGATGTTTTGACCACTTCCTCCCTTTTTCTTTCTGTGAGAATGAAGTTTCCTCACAATCCACGCATTTTCACAAGCTGTTTTGCTTTCAACAGTTTGCATTTTCAACAGAAAGAAGAAAAAAAGATCTGTCTGAAAACCAGCTGCACTTGCAAGTGCTGCGGGAGGAGCTTCATTCATTCAAAACGCAATTTCCACTGGATCCCTTTTCTTGGTTTTAGCTGTTATGAGGTTGAAAATCCAGCCTTGCTTTGAAGCAATACCATGGGGCTCCACATTAATTGCTTCCCGTGACTTCAGATCAATTATAAAACCCTGTAAAGGAATTGCGTTTCTCTTCTGAGCCTCCCGTTCTGGAGGCTTGCCCACAGGTCAAGACCAGAGCTGGTTTTCCTTCCCAGGTAATGCTGCAAATGCCAGGAGCCAGAGCTTCCTTCCTAATTTCCAGAGCATTAGTTTTGAAGGTGGTGGGATGGGTTTGGATGGTCCAGCCCAAGGTACTTCCCTGCCTGCAGCTCCTGCACAGCAGGGCAGGTTTTGCTCCATGCATTTTGGCTGATGCAATGCACCCTGACACACAGACTCCAGTGCAGCATCCTCTGCCCATGCTAATTTCAAGGAGGTGACATGGCAGGCCCTAGATTTCCAAAAATCCTTACAGTTATCTCCCTTACAGCAGCAAGGGAAGGTCGTCTTGTTGCTTCCCTCCCTCTGCATGGCACTGACCGCAGAGGTTGAGAGCTCTTGCAACTCCACAAGATGTTTTTCATCTCGGTATTATTTTTAGGAGTGGAGGGGATAAAATATGCCTTTTTGACAACTGAGAAAAAGATATTATTTCCCTGGGAAAATTTTGTTTTGTTTAAAAATTTCCATTGGAGGAGAGCTAAACGTAAAAATGCCTTATTTTTTAATGGAACAAATGGATATTTTAACCAAAGAGTGTTCTTTGAAAGTCTGTCCCCCATCTCCTTCTTTTTCATCTTTGAGAAAAAAAAAAAAAAAAAGTAGAATAAATTCATACATTATTTGGGAAACCATGTATGAAAAAACCCAGACATGTTTTAACCAGCTGAGTCGTAAAAATCTCCTTTCAGCCAATAAAGTCAGCATGTCTGTTGGGGGGCAGGCAGCAGAGGCAGTGGGAGAAGGTGGCTGGGTGTCCAGGGGCTTTCCAGGCTGCACGGGAGGTGAGTCGCAATGTGCTATAGCTGAGCTCCTCTCTGCGCCAGCAACACTTGATGTATTGTTATGGCTGTGTTTGCTGTATTACTAATTTAGCACCTCATTCCCTTTGAGTACTGTACAAATTACTCTTGTTGTTTATGCATCAGTGTCACTCTCCACATGTTAAAAGAACTTTATGGGTGGTAATTAATCCGCATAGATGCTCTCTGAAGCTCATACCCACCCACGTAGTTCTGCCCAGGGAAACTGAGGCATGGGACGGGTAAGGTGGCACGCCGAGACCGCAACGCCAGCACTCGCTTCCACCACGGCATCCCAAACTGGTGCCCCAAGCTCCTTCACTGCCAGATTTTGAGGGTGATACGGTGCACCCATGAGGCTGCTGGACTTTTGGGTGGTGGGACAGGGCTAGGGAAGGCAGGGACAGTGCCAGCATGCAGCTCCAGTTTCCACAGCGACAACAGGGAAAGGATTAAGCTTCCATATGGGGGGAATCAGCAGTGGGAGCTGGCAAAACCTTCAGAAACAAAGATCCTCTTTCTATGCAAATGTCCCTTAGAAATAAAACTCAGGGGGGAAAGAGCAAAAGGCGGGAGGTGACGTCAGTGGCTTCGTCTCCTGTTTTTTTTCTCCCCCAAGTTTCCCGAGAGGCGTGAGCGGGTGGCTTAGGCAGATGTTTGCTGATCAGATATGCTGATGATCGTGCCCAGGGGGAGCAAAACTTGAAGTGATACAGTTTAACCCAAATGAAATAATAACACTTTCCAATTTCTTCCCCGGCTTTGGTTTCTAAAACAGCTAAAGGAATGTAGGAGATAATGATTAGAAACATCAAGAGGGTGAGCAACGGCTTTGGAGGCTTGTTCTGAAGAAAGCAGGGTTAGACAGAGAATTTTTCAACCCATTAAAAATTAATTGCCAGGAAACTCTCTGGTGGGGTTAATGAATAACAAGCCTTTGAGATCCTCCAAACAAGGATAGCATTACTCAGACACCCAGGACCCAGTGGGTGCAAGGAGGAAGCAAGTCTTTTGCTTTCTGCCAAAAAGCTTCCAAAAAGGGTGTGAGATGGAAAGGGCCTTGCTTGTATCACTGCTTGCATTGCCTTCCCTGGCGGAAGCAGCAATGGGGAGGACAGTATTCAGGAGTGGATCCAGGGGGTTTGGACCCTGAGACATCCGACCTGTGGCTCGGGATGACAGAGGGAAGGATCTGCAGGACCCTCCGGATGGGGACACTCTGTGGTTTGGGTCACACCCCAGGCAGTGAGCTGCAGCGATTTTTCTGGCCACTTTTTGGGAGAGAGAGAGAGAATGATATGAGCCCTGCTACATCTCTCTCTCCCATACAGACCCTGCACATGGAGCAGCTCCCAAGCCTCCGTGATAGCAGAGGGAGAGATGAGGCACCACAGCATGGAGGTCTCAGAGGCTGCCAACCCCAATGCATGGCCACGTGAAGCTGGGGTCCCTGCTCATGGGGCAGGTCAAGTCTCATGTTGATGGTGTTTGTGAGCAGGTTTCCATCCCCAAAAGGGAACAGAAAGGCAGGTGATTTTCAGTTCTGCCACCAAAGCATCTGAAATCCTAGGATGCACTGGGAAGAGCCTTCAGACACCCAGATTGCATGCAAGGAGAGGAGTGCACATACCCATGCATGCACATTTCTGCTTTCATATGTGAGTGTGTGTGTGCTTGTGTGTGCACAGAGGGCACTGTGGGCACACAGGGGTACCTGCAAATCCATTGCCAGGCATGCCCATGTCAGCTGAGGGTCCTGGCTCTGCCTGGAAAGGCTGGCAGGGTGAGCAGCAGGCAGCAATGGGGCAGGTGGGGCTTGGGGAGGCTTTGGCGCTGGCGGAAAGGGGTGACACTTAAGCTAGTGGCAGGGGAAACGTGAGATGGGGTTGGTCTGGAAATAATGCAGCTCCTGCCAAATTTACAACCCTCCTGGGGAGGGCTATGAGAGCAGGGGAAGGAAAGCCAGCAGCATGCCCAGGGGATATCACCAGGGCCTGGCTTTTTGAAGACATGTGCTCCTGTGTTACAAGTGTCAAGAGGGCACAGTGCGAGCCTCTTTAATGAGCCTGAGGGGCAGGGGCCGGGGGGCCACCCCACCTCTCTGGGAAGCACTGGAGGGAAATGCAGAGCCAGGGCTGCCGAGGCGAGGGTGCACAGCAAGGGGCTCGGTGCGGGGAGCGACGCACTGCGGCAGGAGAGGTGGCAGGAGGGCAGCTGGGTCCCCCATCCCTCCTAGTGACCCTGCAAGGGTGAGAACAGCCACCATCCAGCCCTGCTTTTCCCAAAAAAATGGAGCCTAATAGCCCTTGCCCAGAGTTGAGGCTGTGGAAGGCAGGTGTAAAGCTTATGGGCTTCATGCAGGCAATGTGACAAGCCATTGGGTGCGCCGGCACCCAGGCCAGCATCCCAGACAGCCATCCTCACTGCCTTCAGCTGCTGCACTCTGCAAAGAGGCCGAGGGCTCGACATCTCCAGCGACCGATTTCATGACTTGGCAAGATAGAGCAGGAGGAAAAGCAGGACTGAGGAAGAAGCGTTGAACTTGGTCTTTCAGCTGCAATTACCTGTCATAATAGCAGAGGGGAGGTAGGAAAACGATCTACGAGGGAAATTGCTTTGGGTAAAAATGATCTCTTTCTTGCTCCTAGCTTGCAGCCACAAAAATCTCCATACTAACCCCTTCCCAGGCTCCATCTTCCAAGATATACAGCAGCACCCACGGCTTGGGCCATTGCAGTATCCGTGAAAAGACTGGTAACCCTCTCCTGACTGACTCTTCATGCCTGTGTGATTTCTACTTCTCGCTTGCAGATGGCTCCGAGGTTGGAGCAGGTTGAACCTGCTGGGATGCAGCCACATGGGAGCTGCAGGACCCCTGCTCCAGGGGTGGGAGAGCACCCCACAGGCACCGTCCTCCTGCCCCTGGCCATGAGCCCCACAAAGAGACAGCAAGTTGGGAAACTGCACCTCTCTCTATCGGAGTGGCATGCAAGCAAGCTCCATCTGCTCTGAACCGCGCTGCATGGCACTCCCTTCTGCTGCAAGGAAACTCATTAAGCGGCAGCAGCGTGGGGCTAACGATGTGCAGATGAACACTTCCACCTCTGTCCGCCAGAAGGCTGCAAGCCTGGGAAGTCAGGACAGTGGCACACTGCCTTCCCTGATGAGGGTGTTGTGAGGATTAATTAGGAAATACTCGCAATGTGCTTCAGAGCTGGAAAGCACTAAGTGTTATTAATCAGTGTCACGATTTACATAGAAGAATTGCAGAAAACACGAGGGTGTGGTGAGTGCAAGAAATAAATCAGCCCATGGGTTTGATGGGGATAGGGAGCACAGGAGGTGGGTATAGGTCATCCTGACCCCACAGGACTACTGCTGACATTGACTGGGGGAAAAGGGGGTCCATGCTTTTGGCACTGCCAGGGTAAGTGGGCATGCATCAACGCACCCTGCAGAGGCACCTTGGGGACCCGCTGGACATGCCGTGCTGGTTGTCCCATACCCAGAGGTGATGGTTTCCATTCCCTGTGGGCTCTCTTTGCTCTGGGGAGAGATCACCAAGCTGCTCAGCATCCTCTCTCCGTCACAACGCAGGGCTGCTCCAAGGCAGCACCCCTAAGCGCAACCCCATCCACCCACAGCATCCCCCACCACAGCAGAGCTGACCATCCAGACCAGATATTTTTGGTTTCTTCACAGACCTCAAAACCAGTGAGTGAAAAAGGGACTGCAAAGCGTCATGTCCCCTCCTCTGGACAGAAATCCCCTTCTTGGAGAGGGTCTGCTCTGTCCCACCAGACTGGAGCTGGAGGAAAAGGAGACCTCTGCTCCCATCTACGGGGAACTGGGAGAAGTACAGCTGGGAGGGAGACCCTCCTCTGCCCCCACAGCCGTTCAGGGTCACCAGGAGCATGTCCCATGTCCCACATCCCAGCAGGACAGTGCCAGCCATGCAGGGCTGAATGACAGCTCCTGGTTTGCCCAACACCGCAGTACAACATCCACACCAAGCCACCAGGCTGGGACTGAGACAGGAGCCTGACTGGGCAAAGTGGGCAGGGATTTTGTAGAGTTGAGGGGCTGGAAACAGAGTCAGTGAGAGCATTTCAGGAGCAGAGCAGAAGGGCAGAGCAGAAGCAGGCACCACCTGGCCCCCCACATCTGGCAACAGCTGGGCAGGGGTTTCCCTCTAGAGCAGCCTGGAGGGCTACAAAGGATCCTGCTAACTTTATGAAACCATGCACCAGCGCATAGTCACATGTAGGAGCCCCGCAAACACACAGAGCTCTGTGCATCTCCCTCCAAACACGCCTGTACACAAGCACGTGCCCCTACATCAACCACTTTTCACACCCTTATGTGAAGGAGCAGATTCAAAACTTCACATAAAGAAAACATATCCTCCTGTTTTTCTGCCTAGGGCATGTCTGGAAGTGGATTGCAGACTCCTCAGATGTGTATGGCAAGTCATAATTATTTAACATGCTGTAAAAATCTGTGATTTTTCTAAAAACAGTTGCTGTGAGGCTGGTCCCCGGCAGCCCGTGGAGGTAGGACGGCTGCTCAGAGCGGTTTGCAGGGTCCTGCTCCCCGCCTGGCATTTGGAAACAGCCAATTCATCTCTGCACTAATTTGTGTGCACAAGATCGCGTCTGGCTCTCCCCAAATGTCTGCACGGGTAAAACCTGAGGGCTGAATATTTGCAGAACGCAAACACAGCAGAGGGCACAGCCCAGACCAAGCAAATTCATTCTTCTAGACAAGCAAATATTCAGGGGACTTTTTTTCACCTGTGTTTGCTCATTTCTATTTCAATGATTTAAAGCACATGAGAGGTCAGATTAGCCCCTCAGAAGAGTTCCTTCTAGCCTAGGAGCCCAGGTTTTCCCTTCCCTTCCCTTCCCTTCCCTTCCCTTCCCTTCCCTTCCCTTCCCTTCCCTTCCCTTCCCTTCCCTTCCCTTCCCTTCCCTTCCCTTCCCTTCCCTTCCCTTCCCTTCCCTTCCCTTCCCTTCCCTTCCCTTCCCTTCCCTTCCCTTCCCTTCCCTTCCCTTCCCTTCCCTTCCCTTCCCTTCCCTTCCCTTCCCTTCCCTTCCCTTCCCTTCCCTTCCCTTCCCTTCCCTTCCCTTCCCTCTGTTTTCTCTTCTCTTCTCTTCTCTTCTCTTCTCTTCTCTTCTCTTCTCTTCTCTTCTCTTCTCTTCTCTTCTCTTCTCTTCTCTTCTCTTCTCTTCTCTTCTCTTCTCTTCTCTTCTCTTCTCTTCTCTTCTCTTCTCTTCTCTTCTCTTCTCTTCTCTTCTCTTCTCTTCTCTTCTCATCATCCTCCTTCCCTGTTTTTTTGCTTTCTTTCCCTTCTTTGTTCTTTCTTTTCCTGTAAACCCCAACTTTACAGGACAAGTTCCCCAGGGGCAGCTGGCAGCTCCTCTCTGCCCCTTGCCTTTCTCCCTGCCTGCCCTCATCTGTAGCTGCTGCTCACCCCACCTGCCCCCGGGGCCTCACACGAAGCCACTGAATTGAGAGTTAATTTGAATTTGAGTTGACAAACTCCAGGCTATCCCATCTGCGCTGGCAGGAAATGGCCGATGTGTTAACCTTCCAGCAGGGAGGGCAGAGCAGAGGGGAAATGCTTTTACCTTCCCCTCCATTTAGTTTAGCTCTTAAAAAAAAATTAGGGTCAAATAAAATAACGCCCTGGGCTGACCTAGAGCCGAGGTGAAAATTCCCCGCCAGCATCCAGAGGTGTCTGGGAAAGGGAGGAAAACTCCGTCTCATTGCTTGGGATCAAGGGCCGAAGGCAAAGCCACCAGGAGAGGAGCCCAGGCTCAGCAGGACCTGCACTGTGGTGGATGCCAGGGGCTTGTTTCACCACACCTTGTCCCCAGACAACCCTGCGGATGGCTGTTTTCTTCCACCTTCCTGCAGCAGGAGAAGCTGCTGCTGTGTCCCCTCAGCTGCTTACAGATGCTCCCTGCTTCGCTCCTGTGCAGTCAGTGTGGTTTGCCCAGGCAGCCGTCCTCCCTCCGAGGCTGCTCTCACCACTGCAGCAAAAGTATCTGTCCCTTGACAGGCAACAACAGATCCTTGGGTATTTTTCTTGGTGGAGGTGGTGGTGTCTTAAACCAGTTGTGAAGGCAGAGAGCTGCAAGGGCAAATGCTCTGCGGTTTGCAAGAAGCTGGAGGTGCAAAGGGAACCCATAAAAGTGCTTCAGCATCTTTGAATGAAGAGGCAAACCCTATAGGAGATCACCTGTTCACACCGTGTGGCCACGCTAGGTACCCTACAGCTCAATTTTTTGGGCTGCCAAACCACAACATTCAATCACAGGAAACTTTACCAGGGCCAGGAAGAAGCAGATTTTCTGCTTCAGCGGGAGATGCTGAGGGCTGGGTGCTGCAGAGGGTCTGAGCCCCAACACTCTCTCTCCTCACCCAGCCTCACACAAACGCCTCCATCGTCTCCTTCGCAGACTCTACCCCCCCTCAGCTTTTCAGTCCTGCTCCCCACTGCTTCCCTGACATGTCTCTCTCAAAGATGACGCTTCCAGCTGATGTTGATTTTTCTTTCTCTGCAACAGTGTTTTTAAGCACAAGCAAGGCAGCTGGAATAAAATTAGCATTATTTAGCACTACCCAGCACCAAAGGCATTTGACAGATGCAGAAGAACAAAGATTTGGGCTGGATGCTGGGAGAAAGCTTTCTAATGCATACAACACTGAAGCCGGGGAAGAGGCAAGCAGGGAGAGTCTGGGCTCTCCTTCCCCAGGGCACTGCACAGCCACAGCCAGGCTGTCCACACATTCAGGCCCATGTCCATACTGGCAATTCCCTGTGGGGGACTCACCAACCTTATCAGAAAAGCAAATGGGCATTTCTTGTGGTGTCAGGAGCTGCGGGTGGACTGTAGCTTGTACTGACGGCATTACACCAGCATGTATTGCCCCATTCATTGCTGCACCACCCAGCAGCCTGGACCATCAGCAGCAGCATACAGACAGCTCCATCTCCATGCCAAAGCAGACACCCCCGGCACCCCTGTGTTATTAGCTCCTATTGCCAGGGCCAAAGAGGGCGTGGGGGTGCAAAATACGATAGGAAGAGACTTAGGGAAAGCAGGGAGCAGCGGGCAGAGGATTTAGGACCAGATTTGATTCCCAGCCCAGAATCTACCCTGCCACTAATGCCTTTTGCCTGGCGATTTTCCTCCCCAGCTGCATCTCCCACCTGCTGGGTGTGGATGCCACCGAGCCCTTGATGCTCCCTCTGCCACTAATGACTCTAACGAAGCTTCAGCCAGGTGCAATATTGCAGGAACCATAGCTTGTCACCTTCCCCATGGCCACAGGCAATGTCAGGTTTTTCAGATGCTCTAATGGGAAACTGTCAAACAAACCTGTCCCCTCCGGAGATGCTCCGCTCAGCCTCGTGTTTGCACATCCCCTTCCTAGCGAACACGTGGCACCGCCATGGATTTAGGAGTGGGATAAACAACCTCTCTCCGAACCTCCCTCATTTGTGTGCTTGCTCTCCCGAGAACTTTAGTAATTGCATCTTTGCCTTTAAATACCACGCTGCTCCTTTGGCATTTCACTGTTTAAATGTCTCCCGCTTGGAAGATGACATTGTCTGGAGGCGGATGGATTGGGGTGGTGTCTGCGCGGTGCAGCGCAGGAAAGCAACAGGCTGCTCTGCCCATCTGACTTCTCCAGCCGTGTAGGCAGGGTCAGGGCTGGGCGGCTTTTGCAGCGTGGCCATAGAAAGCTGGCTTCAGGCTGGGAGTGAGGATATCCGCCTTCCCCTGCCCTTGGAGCAGTCCCTCCTCCCCATTCCTTGTGGTTGCGGATGCCTTGGCTGCATCTCCCTTCCCTGGAGCGGGGATAGGGAAGGGTAAGTTGTGCTCTGATGGTTGGAGCCCTCCTGCCCCAGAACAGGCTGGAGCACCCTGTTAGAACTGGGCTGAGAGCTCAGCCACCAGCATCTCCAGATCATACAGGTGCTGTGGCCAGGCGAACAGCCAACCTTCCCAAACCTCTGTGCCCACAGAGAGTGCTGGATCCATCTCACAGCTCCCTGCCACGCATCTCAAACATACCGCCTCCCCGTTACCCGTGTATCCCAACGGGAATGGACCCAGGGTATCCCATACTGCGGCACAGACTTGTCGTGGTTCCCAGTACACAGGGAAATGTGTCAACTCTCGCCTCCCAGAGTCCTGGCTTTGGGTGCCCCCATCTCTATGAACCTTAGAGCCCCCAAAATAATTTTCTCATGATTTTATGCTCATGCATTTTGTTTCCCATCTTGCAAACAATGGGTGAGCTGAAGTATTTTTGCAATTAGTGTAGTATTAGGGACTGTGATTAGGAAATGTTCTTGCAGGGAAAGGGGGGGCAGCAGGGGGAATGTCCTTCCTTATTATTTTGGGGGAAAGTGTAATTATTACCCCTTCAGCCTGCCTGCAAAAGGGATTAATAATGTCCAGCTTTACAGCTGTCAAAGCCCTGATTAATTGAGCTTGCTGTACTGAAACCTCATCTGTTTGTCTTGTGTCGATGTGCAAATTGAAAACACAACACAATAAATCTTACCGGGCATCCTGTACCTCTCGGCTTATCGGCTGCCCTCCTCCCACCTCTCTGTTTCCAAACAGCCTGGAAGGGTTGAGCCGCGGCTTTGCAGCCATATTCAACTTGGAGCTGGGCAGTATCATCTCTGCCAGGGGCATGGTGGGTTTAAACGCCCTGGGCCACTGCCTGGTCTGCAGCTTGGTGGGCACTCATGCAATGCAGCACCTTCCCTCCTCTTCAAAAGCAGAGTCACACAGGAAGGACAAGCTGCAGGAACTGGGTTGCAACTAAAGCATTTGCTTTTTGGTAGGGACTTGCCCCCACATTACAGCCAGGCCACCCTTGGGGTGCATGTGTGTCCACCACCCCTCCCAGGCCTGGCTGCCTGCTTCTGTGCATGGCAAGGCAAAGGATGTTGCAGGGCTTCAGGTGGATTCACAAACAATGCCTTGTGCAAGCCTGTGGCTGGATTAACCTCAACTAATTTTTAGGCCATGATTCATACATCCAAGAGGCAAGATATGCCTGAGCATCACTGGCTGCAGCCCCGGCAGAGAGGCTGGGTTGCACAGCCCTGGTCCCATCAGCCTGCAGGCTCCAGGCAAGAGTCTCAAGACATCCCTGGCGGGTCTCGGCACAACTCACCTGAGCTGGTGCAAAGCAGGGGCAGAGCAGCAGGTTGCAAAGGGATTTAGGAGCAACTCTGCTCAGCTCCGTACAGCCCAGGTGCAGGATGAGACCCCTGGCTGCAGCCTCAGCACCAGCTGGTTACCTTGCTCAGACTCTGGGCCATGATTTTGGTTTCAAAGCAAGTCTTTCAACTTCCACCAGCACCACTGAAAGGATGTGGGGTATTTTTGTCTGCAAGGCAGCGTGCCTGTCCCTTGGTGCCGAATAAATAAATTACTGTGATGGTAAGGGAGATCATTATTAGTGAGTACATAAAGAGCCTGGGAACCCTCCAGGGGAAGATGCTGCAATGCACTGAGCGCAAATCATAGGCATTTTTTTCAGGTACATGATATTAAAGAGGAATAGAGTTATGTGGCAGTATTGTTTCAGAGAGAGAATCCTCTGGGATCTGATGGACACCAGCAGGATCTGCCCCAGTATCTTAGTCCTTCCCAGAAACAGCCCTGGGACAGATTTGGGACTTCCCTGTCCTCCACCAGGCATCCCACCCCCTGCCGAACAATAACCCCAAGGTAAAAGCTGTGCTAGGCAGGGTCAAGACACTGTAGGAATGTGCCCCCATTGCTTCCCCAGTAAAGGCGTTCCTGAACCTCACTGGAATGGGATCCCTCTGAAAAGACCCTGCAGAGCCTGAAGGCAGGTGAAAGACAATACTCTAATTAAATACCCTATCCCCGTGGTTTTAGCTGATGCTTACAGAATAAAAACAAGTGGAAAACTAGCAAGAAACCTGTGTTTACCTTTTCTCATCCTATAATATGCAATGTTTTCTCAGCGTGCCTTCAGGACGCAAGCGGTTGGGAGCCCAGACTGGATGAAAAGAGAGACAGAACAAGGTCTTAGGCAAGAAATGCTGGGGCGGGGCGGGGGAGGGAGATTAAAGTGACCCCCCCCAGCCACCACATAGCACCCTGTGATGGTAACCCTAACAGGAGAGGCTGTCCTCATATCCATCCTTAGAGTGGCTGCTGTCAAGGGCACTGGAGCAGTTGGCATTGGTGATGCCTGCTGGTAAATGCAACCCATCTTCTCACATCCCCCTTTTAGCAGGGAGGGCAGGAGGGATGGGGCAGGATGGCCGGGCTGTTTGCTCTCCCACCCTCCAGGACTGTCTCTTGTCCCTTTACAATCCCTGGACATGGTTTAGGCTTCCCTCACCTTACAGCTGGACTCCATGCAGGACCCTCCTGGGTCCTATCCAGAGTAGGGCTCACAAGCAAGAGGCTGAACTAGCTCCTCTAGATCAGGTGTGCTCCTTTGCATTCCCCTTCCACACAAGTTTTCATCCTTTCAGCAAACTGCATAGCCTGGCTCAGCCCCAGCAAAGCCAGGACCCAGCCCTGGGCAGCACCAGTTTTGCACCAGTGCTCATGCTCCCCGCCCTCCTGGTGTCCACAGCCCTGGTCCCCACCACCTCTCCCTCTTAGTAGGGGATGCTTGACATGCTTTCCCATCAATCTCATGATGAGCCTGGTGAATGGGGTGAGTGTGGGCTGTCCCAGCTTGGCTAATGCTTTTGGTGACAGCTCAGGTGATGGAAAGCAGAGGGTACATCTTCCATCCATAGGCACTAGCAAGCCAAGAGGGATTACAAGCACTAGGGAGGACAGGACTAGAATTTGAAACAATCTCAGCAAATTGGAGGAACCATCCAAAAAAAACCCAGGCTGCAATTCAGAAAGAACAGAAGCGAGGTATAGCACGAGGCTGGAGTAGCTAACCTCACAGAGCATGGGAGAGGCATTTTGCCCTGCAAGCAAAGAACCCATGTGGCCTTCCGCACCTGCACAGCCTGGCCACTGTGTGCTGAAGCCACCGGCTGTGGCATGGACACAAATGTGCCTGGACCAGATTGGGGAGAGCACTTTGGCAGCTAGGGACCTGAGGGCTGCAGCAGGAAACCAGGGCATAGGCAGGAGGCTGGAAGGAGCCTGGAAGGAGCCCGCTCTTGCGAGCAGGGAGGAAAGTGGTTGTTGGAGACCCTGGGGGATTTGAGGCTCCTCTCTGTCCCTGACACCTTTAAGGAAACTCCCCTTCACATGCTGATTGTGCTGATCTGCAGGGGAACATACTGCACTGAAGCCATTAGATCTATTTTCTGTAGCTGAATAATTTTAATTTTCTAGTCAGTTACCTTCTAGGTCTCGCTTTGTTCTCTCTTTGCGTCTTAATTGCCTTTTCCATTTATCAGTGCTCCCCTGGCATTCTCTCCCCCCTCCGGTGTACCTGCTCTCCTCCCCCATCCCCTCCCTCCCCCCTGCCTGCCCTGCCTGTCTTGCCCTGCCTAACCCCCCTGGGCTATTGCAGCTGCCCCGACAACCACTCTGCTTCACCCCAGAAGCAGCTGCAACCAAATGAGATGTTGTACCAGGGAACGTCGTCCTTCCAGGCAGGAGATGGTGACTGGGACCAGGATCAGGCCAGCCCCAGGGCTTTTGTGCAGCTGAACTGCACCCCCATGTATTCAGGCTGAAGGCCACCCGTATCAGGTCTCAGCACCTTCCCTCTGGGATGGTATTGATGGACTTTGGGGACATCTTTTTGCAGTTCTCCAGCCCTAGCCCCCTCTCTCGGCAGCATTGTCGTATCCCAGCTGGGAGTGCAGGCATCCAGACTCCACTTTCTCTGCTTGCCAGTGGGAGAAACAATGCCCAAACCACATCAGAGCTGCTTCGCACATCTAGAAACAGAGATAAGCCATTGTAAATCTCCCCTCGCTGCTGGAGAACACCTGTCTTATAGATGCATGAAACTGTGGAAAATGGCATCTTGTGCCCAGGAGCAGGGCGGCACACAGCACACCAGCCTGCCAGGATGCCCTCGGGGAGCTGGCTGGTGTGTGTGCCCATGCTTGGCATCAAATACTCCATCCCAGCCGAAGGAGAGCTGGAGTCTGAGCAGCTGAAGCACAGCACTGGGGGCCCTGGGACTCAGTTCACCCCAGGAGCAAGAGGACAGAGGGACATTACCTGCCCCTGCCAGGCTGGAGGGGCTCAGTGCCACATTGCTTCCTCCTCCCACCTTGGCTTGCCAGGTTTCCCCATCCCAATCCCAGCTGGGGGCTGCTGGTACTGTGCCCTGAAACTCAGGGCTTGTACATGGTATCCACAGCAGACTCTGCAACCTCTCCACCCCCGAGGGCATTCCATCACCCTTACATCATGCCCGGGGCTCCGCCATAACAGGCAGGTTACTCTCCGCCATGGACATCCTGCTCAGCCACCCCGGGAGCAAGAGCAACATCCTTAGGTTGGGACAGGAGCTCCAGTATCAATGCATTGTCCTACATCCAGTCTCCCTTGCCATGCTAATTTCCCTCCCTTTAGATCCATCTGTCCGAATGGCAACAGGTCCCCGTTTTTGCTGGAGGCCCCTGGGCACAGTGTGGTAGCACCAGCTGAGTGCTGCACAGGAGGCAGCTGATTCATGAGCTGGGTGACTTGCCCTGCCCAGGCGATGCTTCCCCTCCTTTCTTTTGAGGAATTCCTTGTGGCACAGCTCAGGTCAATTTGCCGCAGAGGCACAAAGCAAAGGAGATCAAACCGCAAGCACACGCAGTCCCAGAAAGCCATCTGCCAGCAAACCTGGGTGCGGAGACGACTGCATCCCTGGTACAGGGAATCAAAGGCGGCAGCTGATAAATAACACAGTGCTGAGGTCAGAGGTCCCTTTGCTGGGAGAAAAACAGGAGACAAAAGGAAACAGCAAGAATCAGATCACTCAAAAGCCCCATTTATGCCTCACCCGATTGCAGGGCTCCCTTCCCTGCAGCATGTAGTGTCTAATGCTGCGCCGTCCCTGCTTCAGTGCCTGTGGCTGGGAGCACAAGGGATGGGGAGCTGCAGAGAGACAGGGGTGCCAAAAGGTATCAGCAGAACTGAGAGGGGACAGAACAAGGCAGAGCTGCTGCAAGGCGGGGACAAGGTGCATTAGGAAAGTGGGTGCAGGAGACATCAGCAACCCTCTGGGGCTGCTGGGGCTGGCGGGAGTGCTGGCAACCAGCAGCAGTGACCTGTTGCAACTCCAACTGGTGTGTCAGAGCAGAGGGACTCGAGAAAGTTGCTTGGGGTGTCTTTCAGATGAAATCCTGTCCCCAGAATGCCAAGCCAGCCACAGTAAGACTCATAGCTGGATCCTCAGGGTCAGCGCCTGCCCCTCGGAGCTTGCCCTCCTCAGGCAGCCCGGGCTGTTTGCATTCACCAGGTCTGTTTTTCAGAGGAGAAGAGCAAGATCTGCCGTATCTCTGTTAGTAAATAAACAGGGGAGGTATCTCTGCTTCGTACTTTGCTCCCAGCCAGGCCTTTGACACCCTCGTGCGTGCAGCATACGGGACAAAATGAAGCTCGGTTCTGCGGCAGTTCTCATTTCAACCGTGAAAGCAGCGCCCCAGGCCCCAGGAGACCCGGCTGCATGCAGCACTTGGGGCTTGCTCAGCCCTCCTATTTGCCCAGGCAGGACATGTGGCAGCTACTGCTCTTGATTAGTTTTGTTTTCCTTGCTAATACGGGACCGAGCAGCGATTTCTCATGGCAGCCCCGTGGCAGGCAGGGATGCTGGAGACAAAATGACAGCCTATAGGTTGGACACATAAGTGCGTCCATGGGTCAGGGTGTGTGTGGGGGTGGGAGATGGGGTGTAGGACGGCACCAGCTGCAGGGGCTGCGCTGGAGCGGGAGGTTGTGATGGAAGCGAGAGTGTGTGCGTGCACAGCAGTGGCTGTCTGCAAGGCAGCGTTGGGGAGGATTATTGTGCCTAGGTAATGGCATACGGGAGACCATGCCTCTGTATGCGCTCTTCTGTTCGTTTGAAGAAATGCATGAGAGAGGTGGTGTGTGTGTGTGATAAGTACAGCGAAACGTTCAAGCAACAGGCTCCGTAGGCTGGAGACGTGTGTTTGGGTGCAAAGGGATATTCTGGCAATGCATTCAGTCAATAATGGCTATATGACAGGGAATGTGGGTGACAGCTTTTGCATGCGCGGGTTTGTGTGGGAGATGGTGTGCAAGGCTTTTGTCAAGTGCCTGTGCATTCCTCTGTCTGTGTGTGTGTGTGAGTGCAGCAGTTGTGCCTGTGCACCTCTGCAGTGACACGCGGGGCTGACATTAGCCCCCATGGCCCTCCCTGGTAGGCAGGATGGGGCATTCCAGAGGCATCACCGTTCCAATGATGAACGGGACATCCTGTCTCCTATTCCTTAAAAATAAATGGCATGTCATACTCCAGCACTGGCCTCATTTCTAAACCCCCATGAAAAAAAGACAGACAGACAGAAAAAAGGAAAGGAGGAATGAAAAGGCGAAGCCAACAGGGAAATACAGCCCTCTGAAGAGGACATGTCTCATCTGAACACGAGCATTTCAGATGCTGCTTTGCAAGCCCTCTTAAGCAGCGGGCATCTGAGCGCTTTGGCTTGTGTGAGAGCTGATTTGTATCAGCTCCCATCGCATGCCGGAGAGTGAGCTCTTCGCCCTGCAAGCCTGTTCATCTGGGGCTGGCAGGACACGGCAGGTGTTACTGACTAGTCAGGGTTTATTGGCTTGGTACCCCCATGCCAGCCTCCTCTCCCCAGCCCAGCTGGGCAATTATCCTGATAAAACACAGCTAAGCCCAAAACACTGCTGGAGAGGTAGATAAATAAGACATCTGCGGCCTGGGGCCCTGCAGAGCTGGGGACCGAGTGGGTGGCACCTAACCAGTAGAGAAAGTGGTGAATTATTCAGCATCCAGCACCCAGAGGGTGAGGTGAGGGCTGGTGTCATGCAGGAGGGCACAGAGATGCTTTGGTCCCTGCATTGCTTTGAAGGCATGGCCAGGAGGGCTGGCACAGCACCCTGGCCAGGCACTGAAGATGCAAACTGGGATGCAACTGGGGTTGCTGGAGCCCAGCCAGCCTCCTCAGTGTGCCCTGACCCTGCGTAGCCAGGCAGCACCCTTAATGCCAGGCAGTGTTAGGAGATGGCTCCCAGGGGATGGACTTACCTGCTCAAGCAGCCTCCAGGCCCCCCGAATTGTCTGAAGGAGCCTTCCCCTTGCAGGCCCCCTGGCTACCCCCTGGACGGGGCCAGTGAGATGGCATCAGCAGGGTGCCATGCATGACACGGGTGTCTGGACAAGGGCAGGTTTGTCTGCCATCCAGAGGCATGCCTGAGAGGGTTGTGCTAGCAGTGCCAGGATGCTGGCAAGGAGGACGAGCGGTGGGGAGGGTTTGCTGAGGCCAGGGTGGGGTGCAGGGCTGTACCTGGGGTGCTGGGACCCTGGAGAGGAGCAGCATGCATGGGTGCCCTCCATGAAGGAGTGGGGAGGCAAGCACGATTAAGGGAAGGGGAAATGAAGACCTTTGGGGAGATGGTTCACCCAACCTATTTTAGCCAGCGCTGGTGGAGACAAATCACACTCTAGGCTGCTCTTTTCCCAAGGCAGGCATTCAGTCTCATACTGCCCTGCTGCCGTGTTCCCTTGCCCACCCCACGCAGTGGCACCACGGGGTCAGAGTGGGCAGGGACACAGGGCATCCTGCCTATCCTCCCTCCTGCAGAGCCAGATCCCCAAGCACTGCCACAAACCCTGCAAAAAACCCTGCCCACGCCAGTCCCAGTCACATCCCTGACTGCAAATCCCTGATGCTCATGCAGTCAGCGGTGTCATTTAAATATCCGGGGCAGGACAGATTCTGATTGCTTTTATTATCAAGATAATCTGCCCCTCTGATTTCAAGAGACCTCCTGCAGGTTTGTCCTAATATCACCGAAAGAAGAGCTTAATCCATAGGCTGTATTGCCACTCTGGGATACATTCGGTGTTCCCGTATTCCTCCGGTGTACACACACCCGCCTAAATGCTAATGTCACCCAGAAGCCGGTATGCACAGCGCATTGCAAAGAGGAAGGAGTTGGTGCGGAAGAGTCTGCCTCTTGCTTTCGTCAAGCAGTGGATAATGAACAATCTGTGCAGCCTCCCAGCAACTTCACAGGTTTTTCTGCAACCAAGGAGTCAGTCGTTATCCGGTGGGAAAGGGTCAGCCCCAAAGCAGTTCCGCTTCCATACAGAAATAGCTCTTTTCTGTTTTATTGCTATTTGTCCTTGGGATCATGAACACAGGTCTCAGGTGCAGTAGGAGAGAGGTGGTGTCTGCTGCTAGGGTTACCATTTTCCCAAACATTGCTCAGACTTACAGTCTCAAAAACGAGCCACATTGTTGGCCCAGAAGCCCCCCTTACAAATCTTTTCATTTTTAAAGGGAATAAAGCAGAAGGAAAGCCCAGAGAATAAATGCTGAAGCCAGGCTCCCTGTCCAGAAGTCAGTCAAGGAGACCATTTCTCGTTGAGCATCCAAGGAATGCAAGTGGGAATGGAGATACCCTGCAAAAAAAGGGGGTGAGGATGGTTTGCTCTCCATCATAAGAAATCCCGAAAAGAAACCAGGTATGTCAAAGGAAGAGCACCCATCAGGGCAGGGTCTAATGACCTGGGAGACGGGTCTGAGGGACAGAAATAGCAAGAAGTGAGGGACATTGTCCCATAGGGTCAAACTCAGAGGAGCCTGAGGTCCCTTTTCAGAAGTGGGCTGAGCTCTTTAGAAACCAATGCCCTTCATTTTCTCCCCCTGAAAAACAGGTGTTTTCACAGGAAGGAAACATTGATTTCTGGCCCGCTTTAGCATCTCTCCGTTCAAACACACTGCTGTTCTTCTCCGATTGGTCTGCAGGTGCCCTCCGCTGCAGTGCCCAGACCTGGACACAGCTCAGACAAAGCAGAATTGCAGCTTTCCATGGCTCACATCCAACATCCAACATTAATGCATCCCAGGAGGTGAGCTGCCCTTTTTGCGAAACCATCACACTATTGACTCATGCTAAGTTACTGATCCGTCTCAACCCCTTGATCCTTTCCTGCTATCCTGCTGCCTCTCCAGGCTCTCCTGTCTATGCATTCATGCATTCATTTATCCCTCCCAGATGTGGCACCCTGTGCTCTCCGTACTAAATTTCATCTGGCTGATTCCAGACACTCACTCCGACCCATCCCCGTCATTTTGAATTCCGAGCCTGTCCTCCAAAGTTCTTGCAGCGCCCTCATTAATACACAGCCCTGGACTTATTTAGCAGATGCTGATATCAAAATGCATATGATTATTTCCAGTTAGCAAAGAAGTGTATCTCTTTAGCCAGCAGGAATGTTTTTTTAAAACGCCTTGAAAAAACCTTCAATTGCTATCACTCGTACTGATAAAAATCCAGCGTAATAACTATTGACTCTAGCAGAGATACTTCAAATTTATTCTGGTAAATATCTGAGAGCAGAGTCGGGCCCGTGCGTGTCATGCACCCAGCAGTTGGTCATAACATCGGTCTACGAAATGCCCGCAATAGATGGAGCTATTTTATCCTCTCTCCCCAATGAGGGATAACTATTCTTTCTTTTTTCCTTTTCATTCCTGTTCAACCTGTTTGCAGGAGAGCTCTCTGAAAGGAAAAACAACAACAGCAACAACAACAACAAAAAAAAAACAGAATGAAAAAAAGAACCCAGAAGTCTGGAGATGTCACTTTGTAAATCGCAATCAGCTGCTGCTCGGAAAAATGAGTCTGGTGAAAGAGCCGAGCTCAGTCTGTGTGCGCTTGATGAGATAACACACGCTCTAGGACATCTCTTCTATGTTGCAGTAGCTTTTAAACGTATTTCTTTTAATACAGAGCTATTCATGCCAAACATGCCAGCAGTGCCCAAGCAATGACTCTCAGTGTTTGGTGCCCTGCCTCGAGTATGCAGAAAAGAAGATTTTGCTGAAATGGTGACAGCTGAAGGCAGAGAGGAAGAAGGACTAGCTGAGGAGTGGTAGGGAGGGTTTGTGCTCTAGAGGAATGCCACTCAGCACCAAGGTTTGCTGACACTGGCCCTCTTTTGCCAGTGTTTAGGTGTTTGCTGCAGACGCAGCAGCCACTCAGCTCCAGGGTTTCCTGAGCAAGATGTAATTCCCTTGTAACTATGAACCTCTCTTTTCTACAGAACTGTCCAGTCCAAGTAAGCTTTTAATATCTGTGACAAGGATGCTGAAGATCCACTGCCTGTTGCTGGAAGGACTACTTTTTTACTTCAAAACCTGGCTCTGCCTGGCTTCATCCAATGGACTCTACTCATACCAGAAGAAACACCTTGCCCACCTGATTCATGCCTCGAATTTATGAGGAATTCCCTTACCCCCTCTCACGTCCTGTGAGTTTGCCTGTCCTTGTTAGAAACCGCAGGCCATCACATTCATCTCACAGGCTGGTGTTCCTGTAGTTAGCGGCAGTGGAAAGGCTCTCACTGGGAACAGGGTTAATTAGCCAGGTGGAGAGGATTCAAGAAGCAGAAGACAGGAGCCAGCAAAACCAAGGGGAGTGCATGCCCTGGAGCACAGGGTTGTGTGTGAGCGAGGCCAGAGCCTGGCTTGGCTGCCCAGGATGCCCAGGCGCATGGTTGGCACCGGCCAGAGAGCAGGAGCAGGGACCCCCCTGTGCTACACAGTCCCCAGCTCATACCCTCTGCCCACACAGCATCAGATAATCAGTCCAGGGAGAGGAGGGCTGGCTCAGCTGAACATCCTGTGGGGCACAGGGAGAAAAGGAGGAGAGGGAAAATGGGAAAGGAAAATCCAGGTGGTGGTGTTGAAGTGTGGACACCATGACCAGAGCCACGGCAGGCAAAGACCAGGGAAACTGGGTGAGGTGCCAAGTAGTGACCCCGAGCACATCAGCGCTCCCATCTTCACAGCACCAACCCAATGGGACCCAGCTGAGAGCTGGTCCATGTGCCAGGCCAGCCAAGGAGCATTTATAGTCACCTGTGCTTGAGTAAGGGATGGGGAGGCAGGAAGGCGAGAGCTGTAGCTTTGCAAGGTGCCACTGGCAAGCATCCTCCTCCCACCATGCCAAGTCCCTCCCAGCATACACAAACCCACTCCAGATCCCATTTCTCAGCCCCACACACCAGCCATCTCCCCTTGCCCCATGCTGGGGCAGGAGACCCACGTTGTGCATCAGCCACAGGGATATGAGTGTTTCAGGGATGGAGTGGGATCCCTAATTCTGCAGGCTGGGATGGAGGGACACCAGCAGAGCTGTCACGGCTTGCAAGGACAGGAGTTGCATCCCCACACTCCTCTCCCACTTGCTGCACACTTGCCTTCTTTTCTCCTTTTCTGACAGCACCCAGGTGCAAGGGGGAGGGGGTCTCCCTCCAACACAAACTCCAGAGAGCTCTTTTCATTCTGCATTTAAAAGGAAAAGAAGAAAAGGCAGAGCGAACCTGTCTTGCACGTAATCTGCTGCACAAATGCCAGCTCTCAGCAATCGATAGCAAACGCTCCCGGAGGGCTGTTTTCATTTCATAATATTTATTGGGTTGCTTTATTGTCAGAATCATTACAGTTCAATGTACTGCATGGATTTTATGCCAGCTGTGCTTAGTTTGTCTTGTTTTTAGCACTCCACATGCCTTACACCGGCCTATGGTCGCACCCGGGTTGGGGCTGCTCCTCACGCAGGGTCCTCTGTGTGACATGGGGCAAGTTACCACCTCTCTTGGGGTCTTTGTTCCCCCCCGCCCCAGGATAAACCATGGCTTGTCAAGCTAGCTGTAGGATTCCAGGGCAGGGATGATCTCTGTATGTACAACATCTCTCATAAATGAGTCCTGATCTCGGTTGACCCACTGGATGTGAAGCAATCAAAGCAACAGAGCCCAGAACATAAGGAAGCTGTGAAATGGTTGCAGGAGAATGATGTAGGAGGGAGCTATGAAAGAAGGTGGGAATGGGGTTAGAGAAGGAATTACCAGCAGCAGCTGGGGTTAAACAGCTTGCCTGTGGGCAAGAGTCCTGGAGAGAGGGGCTATGATGGGAATCAGGCCAGACTACCCATTAAATGGAGGAGCTACCGCACTTCATGTGATGCAGATGCTCTGCAGATACTCACTGGTGCAAACTCAGGGCTTGACTGCATGCCGATTGTAATGTGTCGAGATGACCCAATCGAAGCAATAAGATGGAAAACGCTCCCAGAGCCCGCTCCATCCCCAGTCCTTCTTTGTTTCTCAAGGCTGCCTGGAGATTAGGTGGTGAAGAGGAGACCAAAAGTCTCCTCTGCATCCCCAGCCCTCTCCCAGGAACAGCCAGACATAGAAGCCAACACAGGCTCAACTCCACAGCAAGAGCCATGTCCTCCCTGCAGCAGGCAAGATGGTCTGCTCCCCTTGCAGGGAGGGACCCTGGCATGAGGGATGTCCTTGTCACACTGCATGAGCTCACGCAGTAAGGAAACCCCTGATGCTAGAGGAGGAGTGCCTTCTGGCCACGGCAGCCCAGGAAAGGGGCTGCATGCTTGCACGCATCCTATTCAGCTGCTAGCTAGGGCTGGCAGCCGTAGGAAAAGCCTTGGCTGAGGCTGCCCCCAGCTCCCAGGTGGCAGGGGACAGCTCAGTGGCTTTCCCTGGTGACAAAGTCTCTCCTGGACATTGCCTGAGGCTGGACCCAGCAGGGATGTCAGGAGGAGCAGGATGAGATACCAGGGCTTTCCCCAAGGTGAGAACTGGAAAAAGAAGCAGCTGATATTGCAAACAGACAACAGGATCCTTCCTGCAGCAGGTGTTTAACGCTCACGCTCTTCAATAACCCATAATTTGGGCTATAAAGGGAGCCCTGGCACTAACTCACAGACATTCAACAAACCCTGGGGATGATCTGAGGTTTGTCAGGGCCAAGAGAGGAGCACAGTGAGGAATCACTGCTGAGACGCCTGCCCCAGTCCCCGGCACGCAGACCCCAGCCCAGTGGCCGGGGGGCAGCAGGGACCCCAGGACACAGCATAAGGCAGCTCCCAGCCCTGCTCGGGCCACCACTGCCAGTTGTTAACTTGGTGACTGCGTGCGTGTATTGGGAGTTATTATGGCGGCACATAAGCAGTTCACTTGTGTCTCACTTTTTTCAATTACCGCCTGCACGTTGCCTTCCCAATTGCCTGGCGGGCCTTGGCTCACCTGCCTGATTAGCATAATTTGTTTTTAATGTATGGCTCTGGCAAATTTTCTCTCTCTTCCCCCCCCGCCCTTTTTTTTTTTATTAAACAAAATGATTTTTTTTTCCCCAACTCACATTTATAATTAATTCCTAAATTGATGGTGTCTCAGCAGAGCAGGAGGGGCTGAACAAGGCATCCTCAGGGAGGCAGGTACTTAGTACCTGCAATTAACCTTGTCTGCATACCCATCCCCAGAGACCAGTGGGACACCTGAGGATGAGCCACTGCAAGGATGCATTCAGCCCTACCATGGCAGAGATACCTCTTGTGCCTGTATAAAGCAGTTCAGCTTGCCTCTAGCCCAGGGCTGCCAAATCTCTACAGGCAGAGCAAGCTGTCATAGCATCTCTGATGGGTTCCTCTAAATACAGCTTCACTTTTCCTTGCTTGGCTTTTCCCTGGGGTTTTGCAGCCCAGCAGGGTCTGGAAGCTGGTTTGCACCGTCCTTTCATAGGCTCTGCTGCTGCAGCAGGTCCCTGGCTCTATCTGTAGGGTGGAAACATGCCCTGAAGAGGCAGCCACTGATGGCTAGAGACACACAGGTTTGCTCCCCTCACAGCAGCAGGTCCTGGCACAAGGCAAAGCTTTTAGCCACGGGTGCTGTTGGCTCTGCTGCAGAGCTCCTCCAAAGCTGAGGACAGTTGCGCTGGCAGCGATGCTGGGATTGTATCACCTCTCTGGGTGCACATGGGCTTCCCCATCCACAGCTTAGAGATCCCAAGGAGGCCACAGAAAGGCGGCATGAGATGGGCTGGAAAAAAATTCTGGGGTTTGTAATGAACTCGCTAATTGCTGGCAGCAGTTCAGTTCCTCCCGGGCAAAGGGGTATTTACGACCACCATGATTATACTCTTTTGCCTTGGTGGGTGGTTATTACAGACACTTCTCTGTCCTGGAGGGGCTGGAAAAGGACAGCTTTTCCTTGAGGAAGGCAGGTGATCTGGCACAGCATCCCACCAAGGCTGCACCAAGCAGGGTGGGGGCTGCCACGAAACAGGCAGCCCCACACTCCCAAATCCCCAGGTGATGCTCACAGCTGGGCCACTGCAGAGGAGCCCTTCATGCCTGCAGCCCTCCCAGCTAAGCAGGCAGCACCCAGGAGCATGAATATTGCATTGGAGACTGCCTCTAATCCCCCTGTACCTCTGGTCCCCGCCTGCACCTCTGTCCTTGCTGCAGGGGGCTGTGATGATAAAGATGCTCCACTTGCAGCCAGGAGAACTGTTTCAGCACCGTCAGGGCTGGCAGCTGATTTATGCAAAAATTACTATTCAAAGCCACTGCTGTGCATGCTAGCCAGGACACAACAGGACTATGCTGACCTCCTTCCTCATACCCACCAATACCCTTATGCTTTTAAGAGAGTGAAATAGCCAGGGACCCCCAAAAGACCCTCACACAGCTTCCTATAGGAGCAAGGAAAAAAAGGCAACTTCCCTTTAAAAAGCAAGTCAAGGAGGGAAACAGCTGCTCCTAATGACCCAATCCATCAAGCTAGCACTGGCCCCGTCACTTGCCTCCTAAAAGCCCCTGATCATCAGTGATTATCAAAGCTGGCCGTGTGCATTTTGATCAGGCACAATCAAAGCTGAGTGCAGCTGAAAGAGCCATAAAAGCCTGTGCAGAGCAATTGGTATGGAGTCCTGGCTGGGGGTCAGGATGGGAGCTGGCTGACCACAGGCTGTTCCTGCCCTTGCCAGCCTGCAAACAAACAGCTTGCTTTGGAACTGAATGTAAAAGAGGAGAAATGCTGTGGATGTCCATGGGGCTGCATTAGCAAGAAACATAAAAAGGTCTTGGGAGATGGCTTCGGTCAGGGGGCTCCCCTGGCTCACTGGAGTGTGTGACCTGCAGGAGGGGATAAAATACATCACAGGTGTGGGTCTGACCCCACATCATACACACAAACAGGGGCAGGTGAGAGTCAGAAATTCCTTCTTCTAACCCATCACCACACTGGAGGGAGCACCTTTTGCCTGGCCTGAACTGTAGCGTTTTGCCTCTAGTTGTTCTTTTTCTGGCAAAAATGGTTTGTTTCTTCAATCAGAAAGATTTTGCTGGAGAAACATGGGACCAACTTTCAATCTAAACTTGCTGGCTCTTTTCCTGAGGGCTAAAGCTGGTGCATGTGTGGGGAGATCCCCAGGGCAGTCACTGAGAAAATATCCCACCCTCTTGATTGCAATTGCTGCCAGGACTGTATGGGCTGGAAAACAGTCCATGAAACATGGCCTGTTTTGGCCACTGGATTATTTGAGGCTGATGAGTTAATTTATTCCATGTTCAAAGTCTTGTCTGTAAAGCCAAGTTAATGCAAGGGATAAAATTCACTTGGAAAAGGAGATATGCAGCCACTACTCAGTAAAAGGCCTGGCAAGTAGCACGGCAGAATGATGCTGTCTGGGCATTTATTTAGTGAAAACGCAAATAAGATCATAGTAATTAGCAATTCATAAAGAGCTGAATATCAGGCATTTAAATAAGTGGTTTGAGGCGTGCTGGTTAAAATGAGGTCTATGTGGTGATTGTGAATTTTGAGCTGGGGTCAGTGGCTGCCCAGGAGTTGAGTGTCTGGATGCAGTGATGAGACACACAGGCACAGTTGCTGCTTTGATGCACTGTTGCATATTCCTAGCTTTGTGCCCCCAGTTTTGTGTGCTAGGTTACCACCTCTTCTGCTGAGAGAAAGCTCAGGTTTGAAATGAAAACCTTCTCTGGTGCCAGTGTGAAGCTGAGACCATGGGGGAAAAAATGACAAAGATTTACTTCTCCTTACAGAGAGCATTTTGCATTTCAGGAGGGGTTTGGTGCAGCTTAGAGGTCTGATTCTCAGCATTTCATCTCATCTTATTAGAGCTTCCAGTCTTTAACTGTCCTGTCATTTTGAGACTGCTCCACATCTGTTGCAGTGCTGAGTCCTGGGAGGAGGTGGGCAGAGCTGAAATGGGCAGGCAGAAGAGAAATGCCAGCAGGATTCAAGCTTTTCACACGTTTCCACCACATGGGCACACAATGCTGTGTCGGATCAGAGCACTGCAGGTCTGGCTCTCAGCCTCCCCCTGCCCTGTGCCCATCCTCCCTGTGAGGGGGGATCAAGAAAGTTGCACAAGGTCATGAAAGGAGCCAAGGAGGAGGCTAATTCAGCGATATTAGCACATCCTTCTATTAGTGCATTGTGCATGTGTTTGCGAGTGCCCTTGAGCGAGGAAGAAGAGGGGTGTCAGCAATGGGGAGGGGAGGTCGGCACATCATGCTCAGGGCTGTCACCTTCCTTTCATAGTGCCAGGGTCCCTGCCTTTGGGCTGAGCCTTGTGATGGAAGGACAGAGTGCCTGCAGGGTTACCGATGCCTGTAATTAGCACTTAATGCATTTGACTCCCTGGGCTTGATTATTTCAGTGTGATTAACAGGACCTGTAGGATGCCACTGCAGACACAACATCACCTGCTCCCTGCCCTCTCTGAACCGCGGGTGCCAAAGCAGGGCTAACAGGGCTGTCTCCTCTCCACCGTGCATTTCGGGCACGTATTGCTTTGCGGAGGTCATCGCGCTGGGAGTGATTGTGGGCAGCCAGCAACTCCGTGCTCCTGCCCAGAGCTGAGCCCAGCACTGCTCAGCCAGGCATGGGGCTAACTGCTTCTTTAAAAAAGCTGATGAGAGCTCCTACCTCCTCCCGGCAACTGATTCCTGTGCTGCACTGCCCGAGTCATTGGAAAATGTCCCCTAATGTCTTACCTAAACCTTCCCCGCAGAGTGCATGCAATTGTTTTTGTCTGTGCACAGTGGAGTTGAGTTCTGCCTATTCAAGTCCTCTTTGCCGCTCCCTTTTATGTGGCTGGAGACCTTTCTCATCTTCCCTCTGCCACCCCCTGCTCTGGATTAAGCTGTCTTTATTTTCGCAATCTTTTTTGCAAGTCTTGCTCAAGGCAGAAACCCCCAGAGGAGCCTTCTGCGAGGTCCCGCTCAATGCACAGAGCTGGAGCAGATAATGTGGCAAGAGGGAGCTGAGGGGATGATTTCCAGTGGGTGCCACCTTTCCATCTCTGCAGGAGATGTTCGCAACGTGCTGGTGCAGAGCAGAGGGGACGCCAGGACACCTGAGAGTGGTGTCTGACTTCTGGCATCCTCTCCTTTGCAGTAAAACGCTCAGAGCTCAGCCGCTGATCCAGAGCCATCCTGAAATGTTTGAACTGTCATTAACGTGATTAAAGCTCTAACGAAATGAGATGAAATGCATAGACCTGGTCAGCATGCCGCACCAGGCACCTGGTGACATGTAAAGAGCTTTAAGCCTCTTCTGAAAGAAGTAAATCTTTTTCTTTCTCTCCACATAGCTCTGGCCCCAGGAGGAAGTTGGAGCAGACTGAAATTTCAATCCTGTGTGCATTTACCTCCACTCAGAGCTTCCCAGAGCTGAGGAAACTGTGTCTAGTTGGATAATGGCTGCATTTTTCATGTTGGGTTCCTGTTTTTATCTGTGGAGATGGGTTATCTCCTGTCTAAGGATATTAAAATCACAGCAGCACAACAATATCCCTGTGGGCGTCTCTAATATACCCTGGCTGGCTCTCACCATTGCTCCTAGACCCATTTTAATGGTGAAGCCTTTAAGTGTGGATGAACATGGACACCCATTCTTGTCATTTGGCTCAAAGCTGTGGTCTTGCTCCTGCATAGCACTTTGAACATCTCATGGGAAAATGTAGGTCGGTATTTTTCATCATATTGTCCGGAGGTTTGGGGGACATGTGGGCAGGTTGTGGGGTCTGCAGGAGGGACCAATGCAATGGTCAGTGGGCTTTAATGCACCAGAGGTCTGTATCTGTGCTGGAAAATGTGTTGGAAAATGTGTAGATGTCCTCAAAACAAATTGGTTTGAAATGTGTGTTTTCAGTCTGTGTGGGAAATAAATGACTTGATCCGGCCAGGCTGGCTAACAGGAGCAGCAGGATGCAGGATGTGAGCCGCAAGCTTGGAGAGAAACCCTTGGAGGGGGCTTCCAGCAGATGTGGCTTTCCCAGAGGTGTCCAGGCCCTGGCTACCCCGCTGTCCTATGTCCTCTGCCCGGCGCCTCCTACACATACTGGGACGCTGAGAATGGTGGAACCGTGAAACCGGCCCCAGCTGCAGAACAGCTGGATGTGGGCAGTGCCTGCAGCGGCGCAGGGGAGCGTTTCCTCCCACGAGGCAAAGAGGCTGCGGTGGGAAACGTGCCCTGCCCTGTTCATACCCATGGATGCGTTGTACCACCACAGCCCTGGCTCAGCTGTCCAATGCCCTGTCCTCGTGCACACATCCATGTGAACACCCACGGGCTCCAGCCAGGACGGTTTGAAGTTAAACTTGGCTTCAGTCAAATCCCTCCATTGGCATGGATTGAGCTAGTCCCAGCAGTGTGATGGGTGGGAGCTGGGCTCTGATTTGGGCTGATGAGACCTCCAGAGAGGCCGACCTCTCCCTCTGCAAGCTGGGATATCTGCCTGGTGTCCCCAGGCCACCCCAGAGGCCATCTGGCTGGAAAGCCACAAACACAGACCCGGCCTGCAAGGACAGATAACAACCTGCAACCCCACATTCCCTTTCTCCCTCCATGCAGGGCGGTTTGGGGCAGACCCTCTCCAACATGTTACCATCAATTTTCTGCTCCTTGAACTTGAGCTGGATGTTTCCAAAGCCCGCGGCTTAGTGGTGCATCCCTGTCGCAGAGGCTTTAACGATGCCCTGCTTAAGGGCTGATGCTCTGAAAGTACGTGGCCAGAGTCTACATCTTTTGGTGCCAGGCTTTGCAATCTGACAAGCTGCCATTCTAATTGCTAATTAATTAAGATTTGCATATGCAGTTTAAATCAGCTGGCTGCAGCCGCCGACGGGACCCAGACAGCTGACAAACCTCACTGATGCACCACAAAAATGTCTTGGTTCTTCTGCTCAATCAGTTGAAATAATTTTAGATCACCCACTGACAGGAGATATTTCAGAAGTACCGCGAGACACTGTAAATAAATAATAAGTTTTTAGAAGTTCTGATCTATGGAAATATTTGAGATTTCAGGAATGTTTCCTGTCTTGTACCAAGACAAAAATGTGAGAACTTTTATCTTCTTGCAAGCTGGTACTTCCAGGTGGGAAGGAAGGCAACTGATGTAGGTGGGTTTGATCATTTAAAGTAGTTTCATGCTAATCTCAATTTATTTGTTTGTTTGTTGAAATTTACTCTAGTTTTGAGACAGGCCCATTTGGATTCATCTGCAGCGCTCTGGTTTGAAAATACCTTGGCAGACAGTTTCACTTTAATAGCCATTGTTGCTTTTGCCCCCCAAAATTTCTGAGCTGGGAAAGTTGTTGGTGTTTTTTTGTGACTGATTCTGTTCTGCAAATAGTTTTGGTTTTGCTGAAGCAGCATTCTGGGCAAACACAATGTTTGAAACTCCAGATATGTAGCATTTAAGTGTATTTCTGTCTGTGGATACAGGCATATTTTTATGTCTTTGCTCAATTGTGTTTATTTTAGGCAAGAAAGTGAGGATTTAATATCAACTAGTTGCACAAAACAAGCTGGCAAGTTTCCATTTTGGATGCTATGGCCTGATGGTGCTGCTAAACGTTTCACGCTCTTGTCGCTGTGGCTTAGCCTTTCCCTTGGTTCGCAGTCATGGTCTGGGAGGTGCTGGAGTCCCTGATCACCTCGGGCTCAGTAGGAGCCCTTTTTCCCACATGCAGTCACATCACCCAGCCCATGTGCAGGCATGGCTGGCATCGGGGTTCTGGAGAACCAGCAAATTGACCAGTCAAAAAAAACAGCAAAACAGATGGAGAAAAGGAACTGCACTTGTCACAGAGCAGTGCCTGAGCAAACCCATCTGGAGACGTTCTTCACCCTGCTCAGGTGCATGGATGGGAGATGGCCTGTGGATACGGAAAAACATGTGTGTACATTGGGTCCACCTCATGGGTCCCTTCTGGGATGTTCATGCTATCACACTGGGTCTGTCTGGGTTTATTTGGCTCTGGTTGTCCCTTGCCTGACAGTTATGAAGCCTAAATCCAGCTTGAGCCTGGGCCAGCCATGCTTTTTGGGAGCTCTGATTTTCACCTTGTTAAGCAGGGAAAGCCCAGAGCCAACATGCACTTAAAAATGTGCTTTTGCCTGGATTGCTGCTCCTACCCAGGGAGCTAGTTGCTGCAGCTCTGGAGAAGGAGCTCAGTGACAGGTGTCAGCCGTGCCTGGGATGGGCGAGAACACAAGGAATAGCTGGAAGGATTTACTTCTCCGGCTGAGGATTTAAAAATGATGACAGGTGTAGAAAATGCAGCTGAGAGCTGAGGCTGAGGTCTGTTCCACAACCTCCTCACCACATTTGATGACTTTGGGTCTTACTGGCTGCTTGGTTTTGCTCCTGAGTTACAGGACTAAGTTAGCTAAAGGTATTCAAGTACAGGCCTGGCTGCTGGTGGGGAGAGACATTGGCTTGACATGCAGCTGCTGGGCAAAAAAGCCTCAGAGCTGGATGTAGAGCACTTCAAGAAGTTTACAATGCTGAGACAGAAATTCATCTGGATACTGACCTTCCTGCAAAGACCACTGCAGAGCTAAGGGTGAGCCGGAGAAGGGAGAGAAGGACCATGGTGCACAGACGAAAGACGGAATGATGGGTGGTGCTGGGGTTTGGTCTCGTCAGGCCACCCCAGGTGGCAGTCAGTGTGGGGGCAAACACAGCCCTCGGGGCTACATGCAGAAGAGGTCTTCCTCCTCTGTAACACCTCACAGGCAGCTGCATTTCTATGATGCCCAACCTGATGCCTCTAGCCTGCATGGCCAAGGGGCATGTACACCTCTGAACAAAAGAAAAGCCTTATTTCAGCTCCATCCCTCTCCATTTCCAGCCTATAAAGTAAAAAATGTGCCTTTTTTTCTGGGAATTTTCTGACCAACTCCAGCTGCCTCCTCTGCTTGGCTGCAGCCAGCAGCAGGCTTAGAAATACCAGGTTTAATTAAAACAATCTTTTATGTTCTGATGCAAGGCTTATTTCCTCTACCTGGTGAGAAATGGCTCTTGCCTCAATCAGCAATTGAAGTCTGAGATTGCTGTGCTGAGCAGAACGGCTGCCACTTTCTGTTAATTAAAGCTTAGCTCCGGGTGCTGCAGCCTGGCCGGCCGGAGAGCGGCTCCCAAAGTTTGTCTCCAGCCTTGTAGGAGCAACAAAGGGACATGGGCACTAACGGGATGCAGGAGAAAACCTGCTGATTTCCATCCTGTTCTGCTGATTTCCAAAACAAACCATATCTAATTTGTTTGGTTGGGTTTTTTTCTCTGATAAGAGTGCTTTTGCAACTGTTTGGAGATCCTGTACGAAAGGGATGGCGTTTCCAACTGTATGCACTGAATTGGTGTCATCAAGAGTTTTCCTCTTTGATTGCATCTCCATTCCCACCAGGACTTCTCACCCAATTTCTGCTCTCCTGCTGGATGCCAGAGACTTTTCCTCCCCATTGCTGTCCCTGGGAGGTGCTTCTGCCCAGACGGGCTGTGGGGTTTCTGTGCTGGACACAGCGCTGCCCACCAGGTGTTTGGGAGCAATATTTAGGAGAGCATTTCTCAGTGTTTGTTGTGAGGAGAGCGAGGGCATAGTTTCTCCTGGCTGGCAGATGGCTCTGCCAGGCCAGCTCTAAACAAGAGTTAAGGCTGAAAAGATGGGATCACTAAAAACAGATTTACAACGGTGAAATAAAGTTACCCAAAGATGAGCGTAACACTATGCATTATTAAGACTCTGCTTAACAATAAAGATGCCCCCTCACTGCATCAGCACCTCGTTTAACTTCTTTCTTCTTCTCATATTAAGCTGTAATCTCTCTCTATTAAGTAAGACTCAGTTTCTTTCTATAAAATAACTCTTTCTCTTCTCTAGTCTCCAGCAAGGGAAGGTGAAGGTGGAAAGAGTCCTTTCGTCTGTGCCTTCCCAGCTGAACATGTCCTTGTCCTACTCCTGCCCAGGCATTTGCCAGCCCATGAGATAGCAGGAGGGTTGGCCCTGCTCCTCCCAAAGGTCTCTTGTGCCCACTTATACCAGATACCTTCACCAAGGGGTACCTGGCTCCAGCTTGATGCCCTGCCACAGTGCCCTGAAGACACCCTTCATTAACATTTGTGATCGAGTGGTGGGGACAACTGAGGACTTTAAAACCTAATGGGCTGCTACTAACAGGCACAGGGACTTTTGGCTGACGAGAGGCAGGGATGCTTGTATAGTCAAACCAGAGGCCATCTCTCTCCAAGTAGAGGGCACCTGGATGGGCACGCCCTGATGCCTCTGGCATTTCAGGGAGGTTTGCATGGCACTGAGGAGAAACTCTTCCAGTTTCACCACAGAATTTTGTGGGGTGGTGGATTTGCCACCTTGGTGGCCAGTTCAGCCCCAAAGATGCTCGTGCTGGGCAGCTGTGAGCATTGACATGAGCGAGGTGTTGGTGCCCGGTTTGTCTTCTGGCAAAGGCACAGCTTTCTGCCCCAGGGCCTCAAGGTTTCATTTCCAGTATCCAGCCCCAGACCAGGCTGTGCAAGCGAGAGGTCAGAGGACATGAGCCGGCGTCCTGCCCTGGGGCACACCAAATAACCCGTGCCCAGGTGGTGAGGACAGGCAGAGCTGCAGCCGGTGCCAGCCATAGGGATCACATCTGGGCAGAGTTGTGGAGTGCTCCAGTGTCACCCTGAGACCGCAGTTCTCTCTCCTGACAGCCTCGTCTATCCTTACTGCAGATGTTCAGGCCATGCAAACCACAGGAGAAGGGGCGAGGAGCTGGTTTACCGGAAATATTTGCAACATGTGGGCTGTTGCTCCTCTCCAGCAAGAGCAGAGAGCAGCTTTTCCAGCAGCCAACAACGGCCCCACCAGCAGGTTTGAATCAGCTGGAGTTTCCCGTAACTGAGGAGTCGGCAGGATCCCACGCCACCCTCCCACCAGCTCTTTGCAATCGCTTACCTCTTCCCCCTCAGCCATGAGCTTGGTGGCTTCAGCCCCATCTTCTCCATTCCCCAGTGCCCCACGGCTGTGGCCCTGCAAAGCTGCTGTCACATAGCACAAACTCCCCGCTTCACCCTGCAAGGCACTAAGCTGCAATAAGCCCCCAGGCAATGCCACCCTGTCCTGCTGCTCCCAAAGGAGGCGAGATAACTATGCAGGGCTGAGGTTTTGGATGCTGCAGCATGGCCCCAGGGGAGCACAGTGGTATGGCTGGACCCAAGACACAGACTCGGAAGAAAGTCTAAAAATGTGTCTTGAGAAGCAAATGGGACAGTCTGGCTTTCACTTCTGGGACATAAAGATCCTCTCCCATTGGAGCACAGCAGAAAGCAAAGGGCCATTAGCAGCAGTCATTAGCAGCCAGCTGCAATCAACATGCCTTCATCCACAGGACCCTGCAGTGTGGAGGTGCTGAGAAGCTGCCTGCTTTGCCTTGCTCGAGGGATGAAACAATTCCCACATTTTGGATGGGAGAGGAGGTTTGCAGATCACTGAGGACAGCGATGCCACTGCCACAGTTCTGGGCATGATCTCTTTGTAAGGTCATTTCATCTCATGAAGCCCCTGCTCTAGTGGGACCCTGGATGGGGCAGGATGTCCTGCATTTGTCTACCCTACTCTCTCCCAGAAGAATGTGGAAATTTTCAAGAAAGAGTTTCAACAACGTACTGTGCCGTATGCGTGGGCAGGCAATGGCAGCCCTGTTACCACCACCCAGGTGCCCTGTCACTCCTTCAAGCCTCCATAACTCACCTTTGGGCAAAACTTGTTTCCTGACCATTTTCTAACAAGCTTGGCCACACTGTAAACTACTCCTTATCGCTTCTTGCTATAAGTAGCCTTTAGCTTTCTGAGCCCGTCAGAGTCCATAAACATCTCCAGGAAACACAGGGTAACTCAAGGTACCTCCATGCTCCTCCATCTCTTCAAGGGTTAACAGAAGCTTTTTCCTAGATAAAACAGAGCTTTCTAAGCAGAACTTTTCCTAGTAGATTTTTCCAAGAACAGCCCTGATGGCTGTACATCCCATTCCCTGTAGCACCAAAGTGGCTCTGCACTGTAGACCCTGCAGGGAGCCTTGAGCTAGCACCTTGCTGGCAAACTTCATCTGTGCTAGGGAGAAACTGCAGCAGCACCTAGATGCTGTGCTCCCAGCCTCTACAGCTGCAGGACTGGGTACAGAGTCAGATCAGATATATCTGCAAGAGAGGCAATTGCAGAGACACCCTCCAATCCCAAATATACCTGGGAGGTCTGTGTTTGCCCCCACATTCTCCTTGAAGGACTGCTCTATCCCTAAACATTCCTCAGAGGTCCCCTTGCCAAGCACAGGCCAGGTCTACCCTACTTAGCACGCCGGAGCTCTTGTCAGAGCTGACACCGCTCAAGATTTACTCCATCCTGCATGGAAGGAAAGTCCAAACCCTCACATCTGAGTTAATGAAACAGTCTGAAGAGACAATAGTTCCTGGCGCTGCGAGAGCTTGCATTAGTGAGCTGGGGTTACGGAGAGCTCTGATCAATAAATATGTTGCCACAGCTTTTTGGAGCATCCATCATTTGTCAGGAAATGCATTTAGGCTAATACCTGCACAGGGCATAAACCAGCCATAGGAATTAAAACCTGCCACATGCCAAATGGTAATGCACAATTTAATGATCACAGGATCTGATAAATAAGCAAAACTGTGAAATGAATAAATACACTCTGGCATCAACATCTGCAACCCAACCTGGCCACATTTAGAGTCTCAAGATTAACCTGCAAGGTGCTCCTCTGTTTGCAGTACATGGGCAGCAAAGGCAGCAGCCTGCAGCCCTTTCCCAGGAAAGCCCAAAGGCCTTTCAGACACAGCATTTCTTGTCACATCAAGCACTGGTGTAGACAGGAACCTAGCAGTCTCTCTGTGCAGGGAAGGCTGCAGCAAAGGTCAAGGCAATGAGCTCTTCTCCATGGCCATGCTGGGCAAAGTGAAACAGGGAGGGACTGAAACTGCAGCAAAGAAAATTCAGGCTGGACACCAGAAAAGAGAGAAGGAAAGGATTATTCCTGACTGCCAAGGGTGAGGAGTGGGGGGACTTTGGGAAGGGGTTAGATGCAAGGTGGGCTAAGGAGAGTTGATCCTGGGCTCAGAGGCTCCACAGAGCCCCTTCAACACCTCAACCTTCCCGTCAGGTTCATCCTATGCTTCTCCCACCAGCACCAGCTCAGCCTGAGGCTCTCACCTTAGAGCAGGTAGGACCACGCAGGAGGAAGGGAGCTAGCAGTGAGCGAGAAATAACCCCTTAAGAGAGCAGAATGAGAGAGAGCCGCTGCTGAGAACGTTGCTCCTGTCACACTCCAGCACCTATCCAGGAGATGGCTCAGCACAGAGAAGGGAGGATAAACAGCATGAAATTAAGAAAGGGAAATTTTCAGGACCGTAGCAAGAAAAAAACTTCCTGACAAGAAGATTTATGAGACTGTGGAAAAGTTTCTCCCAAGGAAAGCCTGGGACATTTGAAACTAGATTAAACAGCAAATCCAGAGATGCAGACGGGGAACACATTTGCACTGCAGGAGAGCTGGACTAGAGGGAGCCGAGTGAGGCACTGCCCATTGATAATTTATTCCTGATCTGTTGTCTTATCTATGCATGCTCTCCTACCACATCCGTCATCTGACTCTCTCTGGTCCCTGAGAACATGAAAGGGGGCCTCCATGGCCAGCGTGGATCAGGGATCATTAAAGACCCGTTTCTGCCAGCTTCAAGACCAGCTAAATCTCCTTGGCAGCTTCAGGGAGCTCAAGCACAGCCCTGTGCTTCCCATGTCAAAGCGTGGCAAGTGCTGCTAACCCCCATGAGATGGCCAGCAGCACTTCAGGCAGAGCTATTACTGCACATGCAAGGAGACGAGCCTGAGGGCAGCTGCAATTCAGGCAACCCCCATGTCCCTAGACCATAATCAATAAAGGGTCATAAAGAGGATTGGCTACAGCACCACTCAAACCTCACAGGGGCAAAAAGAAAAGGGCCACACAGCCTTTGGGATTGGGGTTGGGTACGTGTTCCTCAAAACTATGCTGAAGGCACCACCTCACTTCAAGCCACTGGATAGACACTGGCGGCTGTCACTGAATGCGATCTGGATCACCTCCTTCTCCTGGGACTCCCCATGTCAGGTCCTGGCCTGAAGCTGCCCTGGGCACATATCCTGGCTGGATATGGCCAGTGCATGGACCAGAGATCTCTGCTGAGCATGCCTCAGCTCTCTGCAGACCCAAGCTAGCAGGTAACACCAAGGTCTCCGCAGCCAGCCTCTGCTTCAGGCTTGGTTAGGAAAACCCATGCAGAAAAGACAGAGAGGGGAATTCAAGCCAACAAGAGTGCAGATGCTTGAGCGCTCTTCATGTGGGGAAAGTGTAATAGCATGGGTTCAGCAGTTCAGGCTCTCTACTGCTTTTGCTGCTGCAGATAACAGCTCATTGATAGAGGCCTGAGACCCTGGGGGAGCTCATGAGGTGATTCAGGGGAGCAGAAGGTCTCAGGTTTGGCTTTGCTGTCCACCCAAGTGCTGAAGCTATTCCCTGAGTAGCAGCCCTGGCCCAGCTGCAGTCCTGTCCCGGACCCTTTGCATCCTCCTGCTTGGGCACCACTAGTCATACCATGGCACAGTGAGTCTGTTCATGGAGCCAATCCAGCTGAAATGAACCTGGCACATGCCATACCCTGCAAAATATGTTTTCTCAGCCAGATCAGAGCCATTAGTTGGCTCACCATGCAGTCACAAGAGCACTGGCGATGAAGGATGCAATGGGGTGGGATTGTGTTTGGCAGAAGGGCAGTACATGACAGCCCTCACTCAATTTATGATGCTGTGACACTGCTTCCTACAGCCATCATCGGCATGGTCTTTCAACAAATCTGTGCCACCTCACTGTCCCTGCAGGACACTGTCGTTAAAGACATTTAAGGAACACAAACCTGCTTTTCCTAAAGAGGCCATGAAAATATTTACTAGGGTAGAAAAATTTGGAAGAAAAATCTTGAACCCCGCCCATAACACATGCCTTTGAGCTGGGCTCTGTTAGCCAGACTTGCTGTTGCTCTTTGGCCGCTTGCTTGCCTTCCTTCAGGGAGCGCATGCCTCATTTTGCAAACACTCCCCCCCTTCTGCAATGTCACCTCCAATCCTCACAGCAGCCTCTCCCTAATTTGATTATATCCCAAGCAGTTTTCTCTCTGATTAGCCCTCCAGTTACCTGCTGCAATCCCCAGGACAATCCTGTTGCAGAGTTGCAGGTGGTTAATGGCTCTCCAGCCTGACCTCCATCAGTAGGCCAGTCTGCTCCATAACCATCCCTATCCAACCTGGGGGGACAGAGTGGGCAGAAACATGCCTTGCCAATGGGCAATGTGATCAGGATGACAGCCACACTCAGATTTCCAGGGGAGATTTGCCTTTTCCCATCCAGCTCCACCTAAAATAGATTTTTGACTCCTGGGAATGTCGGGCTACCCGAAGGAGCAGAATCTCCACCTCTCGGCCTCCTCCATCACTTGCCTCTCGGAGAGCTGCAAAGGCTGTAGCCCCTGTGCATGGCTCTCTGCCAAGTTCCCTTCCAGACTGTGCCACCTACGTGGAATAATTTTTGGAAGTCTCTTCTGACACCATGTAATCAGGCAGTGATATGTAAGAGGGAGCTCTCATTCTTAGCTCCTGTGTCATGACAGGTGAGGAATTAGGAAAAATTATAACCCAGCACAGATTCAAATGAGAAAATTGCCCCCTGTCTCCCAAGACCCTCATCACTGCAAACACAGGAGCACTGCCTCCCCTCCCAGCCTCAGCATGTAACAGCAGAAGGGAGATGGGCCTGCAAATGCCTTCACCGGCCCAGCTTCAAGGCACGAATAAGTGCCACATGATATAAACTGGGGATTGAGCGTGTGCGTGCCGAAAGCATGTGGCATGGCCATGCCTGATGTGTAGCAGTGGGACGAGAAGGGAGCAGCCCCAAATCCCCATGCAGCCTGTGGTGCATGAGAGGACAGCGGTCATCCTGCTGGTATGCCCTTCGTCATGCCCACGCCTCAAGAGGTGCTGCCCAGGTACGTGTGCTTGGTGGTGTGCGCACCCCTCTCACCATGCAACCCCAGCATCCCAGCAGCGAAGGAATGAACAAATCTAGAGATATTAATGTTGTGCACAAATGCAGAACAGATGTTCCAGCAAGAACCCAAAAAAATACATAATTAAGAAATAGATAGAGGAATCCTGTTCCTTTTTACTTCTTTTTTTTTCCCTGGAAAGTGCTGTCATGAGCCTGAAGGCCACGCCAGTGGCTCCCTGCAATGTCTCAGCATGGGACGGGTGAAAGATCCAGGATGCACCAACCCCCTTTTGGGATGAGTTATCCAAAAGCCGGACTCTTTTATTTGACATCTGCTGCAAGGGAAGCCAACCCAAGGAAAGGAGAAGCTCTTCTGTTTCACCATCTTGCAATAATTCAGGATAATCGAGGGAAAAAAAGATACAAAACAATCCCAAAACCCGAAGGAGCGGGGGAAGACAGAACAACGCGCAAGAAGAAAAAGAATCAGCCATTCCTAAACACAGTGCAGTGGCGCAGCCAAACCAAACAGTAATGATTCATTGACCTGTCTTCACCCTTCGTTTTTCCTATAATGAGCAAAGAAACCACAGAAATGTGGAGCTGAGATCTCTCTCTGCTCCCAAGGAACAGGGAGGAGGATGTGCAAGCTGCCACTGCCCTTTGGCGGGTTTCATTGTGGTCCGGCTCCTGCGTGCTCGGTCCAGCCCCACCACCAGCCTCCTTGCCCATCTCACCTCATCTCAATTCATCCATTGTCCTCGCTGCCTTGCTGGCGCGGGCTTGCTTTTCCCCGCCGACTGCACTGGGGAGGTGGAAACAGGTACCGCAGCCAGGTCTCTGCTCCTGCCTTTGGCGGGGCCAGCTGGACAACAAATACATGTGCTCCCCAGCCAGCTCCGCTCGCAGCTCAGCCTGCTGTCATCGAAGCCAGCAGTGGAGCCATCTCCATGCCAGGCCTGAGTGGCATTGGCTTGGGAGCAGATGTACACCCCATTTGGACGTCCCAGTTGCGCACGGACCACTGGGCAGCACCCTCCATCCGAAAGCCAAAGAGACACAGCTGGGACCCCCCAGAGAGGGAGGCGAGTTGAAGACCACGGCTCAGCTGGCTTGTTGAACATGACAGAGAGCCTGAAAACCGGGGATGGACTTGTACTCTGCAAACAGCTGCAAAAGCTCACAACGCTTCTTCCCCCATCCCAAAGGTTTAGGAGCCTTCATCCTTCCTGCCTGCAGCGCAGCCAGGGAAGGGGTTGTGCCTTCACTTCCCAAGCTGCACCGCACAGAGCCCACTGGGTCAGGCTGAGCAGCTTGAAGTGGTGGCAGAGCGCACCCTGAAAAGCAGGGCTGGTTCCCCTGTCAACCCTCCTCCCCAGCAGTGCTACGAGACAACAGCCTCTAATGAGGGACAATGGAGAGCAACAGCATCTTCATCCTCACCTCCTGGACCCCAGCACAGCCTTGCATTCCCATCTGAGCTCCCTCAGCCAGTGTGGTGGCCACCTATGGCCCAGGGCTTTCAGGAGAGGGGTGTCCCTAAAGGCTTTGGGATGTTGCCTTCCCCATTTCACCACTGTGTGACAGAGCTGTCAGGGGCTGTCCACTGTGTTCCTTCACTGTGGCCTGTAGAGGAAGGACAATTCAACATCCATTAAGATGCCTCTGATGCCATGCTCACTCACCTATTTGCTATGGGACCTGGTGGGCTCAGACCCCTCTTTAAATCCATGAGTTGCTTCTCTCTTCCCCCAGTGAGGTTGGTAGCCCCCCAGGGCTTGCCAGCAGGTGAGCAGCTCGGAACCAAGCCAAAGCCCAGGGAGTCCCAAGCCAGACATTCGATCCAGGGACGTGAAGGTCTGTTTCCCAACATGGTTTAATCCCAAGGGTGCATCTGGAGCCCACCAAATCCTACCAGGGGGAATCACAGCAGTGGGGCAGCAGAGAGCTCCTCTCTTTAGGACATTTTGGGGTTTATGACTATTATCTAGGTCTGTTATCAAGGCAGGTTTAATCTAAGCCTCCATCCTTGCTCCAAATATCTGCATCTCTTCCCACATGGCAGCAGAGAGCTGGCCTTGCTACCCGGTTGTTCAGCAGCCCAGGCCAAGTGTTGCGTGGGTCTCGTGAGGACTGGTCCTGCCAACGGGCTAACAATGTCCTCTCTTGTTCAAAGCAGCACTCCAGTCACTGTGGGCCTTCGGGGATATCAAAAAAATTCAATCAGATCCAGCAGCTCAATAACACTTTGCCTTGGACTTCTGCAGACGCGCAGCAGGGACCAGAGGGAGCAGTAAGAGATGCAGGAGAGCTGAAATGGGGTATTCCTCCTGGTTATATTTCATTTTCATGCTGTCTCTGCAGCTTCTTATTCGAGCTAGGAAGAAAAGAGACAAATCACTGAAGACAAGCTGCTTTACGAGAGTTTCCATTCCCATTTTGTGGTCCCTGGGTGTTCTTCCCGCACTGCCCTCAAGCCTCCTAGAGAACAGCTTGATGTTTGCAGAGGTTGCTCCCCTCCTCCAAGTGGAAATTCAACTGTTTGTTCAGCTTCTCAGGGGGCTGGTTATCTTGTTAGATTTGTAAGAGCATTTAACAGGTTGCTTAGCCGTGTGCCCTTGAAATATCTCAGGCAGCATCTTCCAAAAGTACCATCAGCATCACACTGGGCTTGAGCTAATTATCTCCATCTCCCAGCAGGACAATTGGCTCGGTCCAGCACAGTGCTGACCCAGCCATACAGCTGCCTCCATGGGCACATCTGTGTCTGCCTGTCTCAAAGCCTGGGCAGACACTGACCGAGCATTGCCCGCTTCCCTCCCCTGCTCAGTTCCTTGCTGTGCCCAGATGTGGGGGTAGCAAAACAACCGCTGTGGAGGTGGGCACCTGCCCAGACCAAGACTTCACCTCTCCTGGCATAGAGACGGTAATGCTCAGGCAGAGCCCCAAAACATCCCAGGTTTTCAAGGGCTTTCTTGACATCTCTTGGCCATCCCCTCTGTCTAGGACAGAAGTGGCATGTCAAAGAGTCCCTCAGGGCCATGAGGGAGCTCACAACTTCCCTACCCTGCAAGCCCCATCCTGCGGGCTCCCTATGGGCCATCCCAAAAGTTTCCCTTCCTCTCTGCCCTCCTTTGGCCTCAACTTGTTGCTATCCAGCCTCTCCTTACCACCACCCACTGGAGTACTTGCTTATCCCTCATTAGGCTGCTTCTTGGTCTGCAAAGGCCACCCTCTAGTACCTGACATGTCCCAAGCAAATCCTGCCAGCCCTCCTCATCCTTGTCATGCTGAGGGCCATGTACCCTAGCATCTCCCCTGCACTGTGGCTGCTCCCGGTCAAACAGAGCAAAAGACAGGAGAGTGGTCTTGCCAAGCTGGGCATGAGTGTTCGGGAGGACACCAAAGTCCAGGGACCATCTCCAAGCCGGGCTCCCTGCCTTCCTTCCCCATAGGGTCAAGGCCAACAGAGAGCCCTGGCAGGGCCATCTCAGCAGCTGGGGAAAGGGAGCAGCTAGGAGACACGATGACCATGCGGGATGGGGGCAGTCACCCCGGGAGCAATAAATGTCGCTAGTGCAAGCCACGCGTCATTGCGCCCTTGTTAGCAAGTTCCAGCTCACTGCGCCTCCTGTGTAATTCATAATCACTTAACAAGGCTGCTGATGGCAAATTAGCCAAACATCAGTAAGCAAGGAATGTGGTCATCACATTCATCCTGTTAACTGGTGGCTAATTATCCCATTGTGCCTCCTGTGTACTAATTGCAAACTAACTGTTTCCCATAGCCTACGAGTATCATTTAAACTTTAGGAAGGATCCAGGCAGCAGATGTATCTTTTCCAGTGGTTTTCATGCTTCCATACATACCCTCAGAGTTGCAATTGCAGTGTCAAGGAACTGTCCTTCCCCATTTTTGTGAATGGCACTAGCGGTTCAGAGAGGAGCTTGCTGCTTTCATACAATGGCCCTTTCGCCCTCCCAGCTTCATCAGAGGATTAGGGCACATTGCCAGTGTCCCATTGGGGGATGGAGGAGCATGGCTGCAAAACCAGGCTCTGGGGGCTGGTGGCAGAGCTAAAGGGCTCCAGGCTACAAGTAGCTGCCAAGCAGTCGGTGCAGCAGGCAGCAAGGACCTCCTTGCCCAACAGGTCGCAGGTAGCTGCAGTTACAGGGTAGGACAAGGCATCTGGATGCCCTGCCCCATGCAGAACTGCTTGCTCAGTGTTTGGATGCAGCCTGTGGACACAGGGCTGGAAATGCGGCCCAGAGCAGATGAACAGCTGTTTTCTGAGCCTAGGAGGTGCTAGAAGGGAAACACCAGAGATAGTTCACCCAGCTGCATGTGCCATGCCCCACACCAGGGAAAAAGCACTGCAAACACTGCATTTAACCAGAGACATGCAACTTGCCTCTGGGACACTCCAAAATGCAGCTCCAGGCAATGCAGCAGTGCCCCACAAGAAGGGCAATGCCCCTCAGCCTGCTTTTTCTACCCCACCTTGACATCCCCACCACCTTGTGGTGCCCATAGTGTTTCTGATGATTGAGGGACACTCCTGGGCCCCCAGAGTTTGGAAGAGATGTTTCCCCATCTGAACCAAGAAAGAAGGTCTCTCTTGGGTGTGCAAATGGTGACATGATGGAAGGAAGAAGCTCTGAGAGGAGAGACAGGAGGGGAAGGACTCTTGAAAGCATCCTTGAGCACCAGGGATAATGAAGTGGGCTTCCTGCCAGATTCTCCAGATGTTTAATTAATACTGTAAGACCCCTGCTCATCTGGCTGATCCCAGTGCAAAAGGCTTCCCAACTCAGCCTTGGCTTGTCTCTGCAATGAGATGGAGGCAGCTAGTGAGCTGTTGGGCTTGGAGCTCTTCCCGCTGGCCTTTCTCCTCCTGCCTGATCTAGGTACCCGATGTCTCTGCCTGCTGAGGAGCAGTGAGACACCAACCTCAACATGCAGACCCGAAGGGAACTGCAGCAGGGTTGGATCCAGTCTTTGGGAGACTTTCATCCCATCCCCGCTGATCGTGCTCAGTCTGGTTTCCAAAGGAGCCATGAGGACCAACAGCATGTAGGAAACACCCCTGTAGGACAAACCACCGCTGGCCTGCAGAGCAGCCTAGTAAATCCTGCTAGCCATGGTGCAGCTTGCCAGGAAAACATCTTCCCTTTGTGCTCTGTGTCTGCTGCAAGTGTAAGAGAGCCCATCAGTGTTGGGGGACAACCCCTGGCACAGAATGGCTGATCATGGGGGACTGCCTAGAGCAGGCAAACAGGCTTAAGCATTGCGAGCTGCAAAGTTACTAATGAAGACAACTCAGCTGCTGCACAAGCAAAGGTTGATAGCAAGAAAATTAAAAGAGTGCCTAACATACATTTCCACCCCAGCTCACTAGCTGGTTTTGCCAGCCAGAGAGCCATTTCTCTCCAAAATTACAATGGAAAGGGATCTCATGGATCCAGCTGGATACATCATCCTTCTTCCCACAGAGCAGGCGTTGCAAGGCAGGCAGGGGTGTCTGCTGTGCTCCGCTGCGGTGTGGGACCAGCCAACCCTCAGAGCTGTGGATTCAGAAAGAAGAACAAAAGACCTCTCCTGGGGGAGCAGGAGGGGTGGGAGATGGTGAGGACAGCTCTGCTGCCAATTTCCAGCTTGAAGGACACCTCCAGGCTCCCTTCCTACCATGGCTCTTAGAAACCAAATTAGCATTTACAGAGCATTTCCCTGTGTGATGCTGAAATGAGGTTTTGGCACCAGCGAGGATTTTGCACAGAGCATTTGGTCCCTGAACCCACAAAAGGAGCCATAACACTTTGCTGCATCCTCCGAGCAAACAGTACCCAAAACCCACATGTAACGTGACCATCACATACATGCAGGGATGGCAAAAGTCCACCCTGTCAGTGTTTACTTGAGAAAAGAGAATGACATTGCAACGAGGATGCTCATTAAAAAGAATCTAAATGAGATAAAGAGCCAAAGAGACGAAACGTGTGCAGGCAGCATGGGGACTGTTCAAAGATGTCCTTTCAGAGGCTCAGTACAGGCACGTTCCTCCTTGCAGAAAAAGACATTTGAAAGGCCATCTGGGTTAAACAACAGGGCAAGGGAGAAAAGGGGACAGCCTTCACACGTTGAAGACTGAGGAATTCAAAAAGAGTGCAGCCTCTGGCAGGTTAAATGTAAATACACAATAATGCAGCCAGAAAAGAGTGTGAAGATTCATTTGCCATGGCCATAAAAATGAACAGCCCCTCTTTCAGCCACAGGAGTGGCCGAGTCTGCAGGACCATGAGATGATCAGATGAGGACAAGGCCACAGCAGGACAAAGCTGAGGACCATTTTTATTCAAACACACTGCAAGCAGGTTTGCAAATGTTCCCATCCTGGAAGCTTTCTTATGGCTCATCTCAAAATAAACCTGAAGACAAGCAACAAAATGAGTTTTAAAGGAACCGAGGTGTCAGCAGAGGAGCAGGGAGGTTTTCTCCCTGGTTAGAAACGGGCAAAGATGCCAGGATGCATGGCCAGTTTCTCAACAGAGGAGCAGAGCCCTGCAAGAAGGGAGCATGGGGACCTGCACTGCTCAGTCTGTTCATGAATGAGACAGGGAAGAAGGTAGACAGTGAGGTGACATCTTCTGCCAGCATCACGTGTTTAGGGTGACCTGATTTTTAAGAGCTGCCAAAAGATCTGGCAAAACTGCTCAGCAATTAAATGACAAATGAAATATGGGGTCAATGAACACAATGGAAAGAAACTGTTCAGGGCACTGCCGGGCTTGTGAGCTGGGTGCTGCTGCTCCACGTAACGGGGAGCAGCACAGAAGTGGTAGCAGTTGTCAGGAAATGATAGCAAAACATCAAACACCACCATGCTGCGGTGTAAATCTGTATCTGTGGACAGCATGTATACTTCTGCTCTCCTGGCTCAGAAAGACCAAATGGAGACAACCCAAGGTCTGGGACAGCTTCTGCACCAGGAGGAACAGAGTTGGGTGGGACTCTGCTGCCTGGAAAAGAGATTGTGCAGTGCCGGGGAGAATAACAGTCTGTAAAGGCATGGAGAAGGCATGGAGGAAATAAGTATATTCTTCACTGTCTCTTAGTACAAGAACGAGAGGTCAGCAGGTGAACTTGCCATGCTCAGGCAAGCCCAGTTCGTGGCAGGCTGAAATACTATTTGGGAGAGGGAGCAGGCTTTGCTGGGCATGTGCTAGGCATGGGCTACTGGAGGAGCCCAGGTGGTGGGTTTGTCTCCTGTCCCAGCTGGATCTCAGGTCCAGCTTGGCTCTGATGTGTTCAAAATGAGCCTAGGCCACCTTACAGCAGGGCCTCCCCTTCCTTTGCAAGAATAACTGTATCCTGAAGGCCAGTGGGCTGCAGGAGGAGATTGGAGCAGGACCAGTGACTCCAGCAGCCACCTCTCTGCCTTCAAAGTAAAGGGGATGCCTGATTTCCCCAGGGCTCATGGTCCCCCTGCTCGCCCTAGGGCAGGCAGAGGGATAACATCCTGGAAACCCAGAATCCATGCCCCTCACTGAAGGCATTTCACCCCACACATCCCATGGGTGTCCAGCAGCCTCCATAAATACCTCACTGGCTCCATCCCAGCCAAACTGGGTGCCCCCTCCCTCCCAGCATCAGCCCGTACATCACCCAACACATTGTAACTGAGGCCCACAGCAGGCGCCTGGCAAGTGCCCCATTTTTTCATCTCTTGTCTGTGAGGCAAGCAAGCATTCAGGTTTTGGAGGTAACAAGCTCGTGATGATGAGCTGGAGCAAGATTTCTGGCTGGTGTGGCTAGCCCAAACACTGAATTAAAATGAATGATAATGCAGCTACTCTCAGTCCCAGTGCTGGGCGGCTCACAGCAGTACAGTTGGTGATGTCTGCAATGAAATTTGTGCCAGTTTTGCCTGGACAGTAATGCCTGGATCAAAGGAGCTTGTGAAAGAAATTAAATGCAGTATGGGTAGGTTCCCTGTGCCTGCCTCTTATAAATACACACTACAAATGTTAGCTTTTAGGCTTAAATTCCACCTTCTGAATGAGCTATTATTTCAGCACAGCCAAGCAGCCAGATGAGATTCTTTCTTTTGTATTTTCATGAGTAAAGAGGATCTGACATCTTGGATGCCTCTGATCTAGCCCTGAGCTTTCTTCTGCACCTAATCAGCTACGGTCCCTGTACCTCAGCCCTAATATGGAGCAGTGCGAGGCTTCAAGTATTGATCAGGGAGTGCAAAACTTTACCAAAAAGTGGCTGGCATCCTCACAGAGCAGCTCGGGCTTTGTCAGGATGTCTGTGGTGCTGGGGGCATGGAAAATGTTGTTTGCAGTGTGATCAGGTGCAGCGCTCACCCACTTTCCAGGGCAGCACATCCCTCCCAAATTAGAGTTCTTGTCTCCCAGATCAGGTGTTACACTTGGTGGCAGAAAACCAGCAGCCATCCCTGAGATGCTGCTTCTCAAAGAAGCATTATCTTGGGTGCAGGATGAGGCATTTCTGGGGTGTACCTACCCCCTTTGCAGGGCAGGGAGTGCTGAGGAGGCAGGAATGAGAAGCTGCCTCCACCAGGCATGTCTCCAGATGTCACAGCTCCTGGCCTGGCTGAGGCCCGTTGCTTATCTGCTGCTGAGGTTCAGCCCCATCCATTGCTGAGCTCCTTCCTTAGTCTCAGCTTGGATACCCTATGAGCAGATGCCAGTGGCTGTTATGATCTGTAGAGGAATGATCTATTTTCAAGAGAACAGTAACAAACTGCAGCTCTAAGGAACCAGCTTTCCACACTGCTCAAGCTCTGGCTTTCTCAGCTTGTTAACCAGGAGCCAAATACAACTTTGACACAGACCAGAGATCACAGCTGGCAGAACCAGACCTTGACAGCAGACCATGTCTATGCAGGGTATGCAGGAGGTTTCATCTGAACACAAGCTCTCAGTCCCGTGCTTCAAGATCATTTGCAAGGCAAATACCTACTCAGCAGCTCCTTTGCAGTTGAAATGCAAGAAAGGTCATGGCATGCAACAACAGCCTGTCTGCTGCTGAAAAGCAGCCTCCAAACCAGTCCCTGTACCCAGGGTGCTGTGGGAGGCTGATATACAGCTGCCAACTTTGACAGAAGGGCTAAGGTTGAGCAGGGCTGTGGGATCCCATTGGGAAATTGTTTTCCCCAGGAAATTCATGAGATGAGCTACCATGGGCCACCCTGGGTCTCTTTGAGGGGCAACCATGGAAGGTGCTAGAAAAGCACCATTGAATCAGAAGCTGAGCCAAAGGCACATAGGGAGGCTGCAGCGAAACTAGAGCAGCCTTTCAATCCAGTTATCAAGGCAGCGGCAGGCCCCGTTTTGAGGTAGACAAGACAGCAATCAGGAAGGAGAAATATTCCCACCACAGCAGGCAGGCTGCAAATGTATCTGTTACTCACCTCATTAACAGCAAGGTGTCACAAAAAGGGGAAAACCCCTTTCCCAAAATTTTGGGGGGCCAGACTCTGCCCGCGGTGCAGAGGAGCGCCTGTCCCTGCCAGAGGGACCACCGCTTCGTTCCGGATTCACAGTGATGGAAGCGAGAGGAGGATCTAGCCCTGCAGCCCTTTTAATATCAAAAAGAAACATCTGTTTCTTTGATTTTTTTTTAAAAAACAAGCCTCAGACAACAGCCTGAGTAGCTTCTTGAAGATTTGGATTTCTTTTCCCTTTTTTACAAATGGTAATTTCAGGCTGATGAAAGGGGAGTAACGTCACACATTGACTACATAAGCTGTCTGCACAGAGGGAAGGCGGCTGATGCCCAAGAATGCGACGTGCTGCTCCAAGCCTTCCCCACCTACTGACACCACGTCATTGCTCTGGGCCTCAGTTTCCCCGTGTGACAAAGGATGCTCGTTTTTGGAAGAGCAGCATCAGGCAAGGAGGTCACTTGGCAGCCACTTCTCCATGCCCTTGCAGCTTTCCGAGGACATTTCACAAGGCAAGGCTTCCTTCTTGGCACATTCTTAGCGGCAGAAAAAACCTCCGGCCTCACCCCTTGGCAGGGAGATTTCTCCTTTATCCTGCCCATCAAGTCAGGCAGCCAATTTTAGCAGACACCCTGCTCCTTAGGAGTCACAGGGTACCCCACCAATTCACTTTGGCCACTCCATCGTGCAGGGATTGGTAACAGCCCTTCATGCCACAGACAGCCATACCCATGTCCCTGTCTTGCTCCCAGGAGTCATGCACCTTCTGCTACCAAAACCAACCATCAGAACTGCTGCAGCTTGTTTTCACGTCCTTGGGTTGGTTTGTTTTTCCATGGGCTATTTTTATTCTTGCCCTGATCCCAGTCATACTGGGGATTTAATGTTTCAGCCAAAGCAATAAGAAATAAAGAGCGAAGAAAGTGAATCGGGATCCAGAGCATTTCAATAAATTAAAAGGAAAAAAAAAAAATTAAAGGAGGGGAAAAAAAAAAGACATAGCCCGGCACAGAGGAAGCAAAGCAATCAGAGCAAAAGCTGTCAGCTTTGCCAGTTCCCGTTTGTTCGCAGATCAAATTCGCTGCTTCTCTCGTCCAAAAGTAACAACTCCTAAGTCTCCCTCATGCTCCCAGCAGAGGTGTTTTCCATATTGAAAACAAATCTACTTTGACACTCCTGATGCTGTTTTACCCAAACTGCCCTCTGTCAAGCCGCCGCTCACGTTTCCAATTTGCACCACACCATGTCCCCAGGACAAGCCTGGGGCCAAGGTGACCTCAGGCGGTGCTGGCACCAGGCTGAGCTCACACTTGCCCAGCCAGCGGGTTCCGCCAAAGCACCAGCCCAGGCTCCCTGCCACCAGGTCCCTCTCCTACCCATCCCTTCTGGCCTTGGGGAAAATCTGGTCCAAGCCAAAGCTCATTTGGCAACCGAGCCCCGGACTGTGCATCACTCAGCAGGGAAGGGTCTTGGTGCCAACTTCCAGCCAGCAATGTCTGCTCAAATGTCCTTTCCTTGCAGCACCCTGAAGCTCCAAGTCTCCAGGAAAACCTGCCTCTTCCCTGCTGGGGTCTGGTTGCCAGACAGGGGAAAGAAAGAAAAAAGCTTTGCAAGCAAAAGGACAGAGAAAGTCCCTACAACCCATGCTGACTACAAAAGCCCCCACAGCAGCTTCATAATTATCTGACTAATTGTTACTGGAGCCCTCCAGATGAGAATTTCAGATGGTCCTGTCCTACCTGTGTGCCCGAATGTGCTGATCTCCATCCTGGGTGGCAAGTCTCAAAGCATCCCTGCTGCAGCAGTGACCACCCTGTGCAGAGACAAGACGTTTGTAAGTCATCAATAGGAATGGTCACGTAGGATGGTCTTCTGTGTGCAGTCAAGATATTTAAGAGATGTTTTTCATGTACTTGAGGTGTCAATGGCACTGAATTATGCATGTGCTGAGGGCTCAGGTAGGATCATGGCCAGCCAGATTATAAGAACTGAGCAAGATAACGTTTTGCAGAGTCTCCTGGCCCAGCTGAAGACACAACAGCAAGAACCCTTGTGAAGGAGGCTCCCATCGCCACCAGTGACCAGCTCCCTGTCCAGTGGACTGATTTCCCCATGCAAGGTTTATCCTATGCCAATATCCAAGTAAATTACTTTGTTGGGTCATTTTTTTCCTTTAACACTCTGAGTGTCTGTGAAATGCTTGAGAGACACAGCACCAACAGGGCTTTTCTCCTGCACACACCTATGGTCCTGCACAGCCCCTCTGGCTTGTTGCCTTTTGCAGATGCTGAACTCATAACCCAGAGCCTTTTCTGTAATTCTCCTGGCTGACTGCAGACCCAGCCTTGCCCAGCCTGGTCCTTGCTGTGGCTCCAAATGTCTCCATAGCAATGGGGTTTTGATCCAGTCTCTCCAGGCATGGTTTGCATCCGATCTTGTTTCACCAGTGACCTGTGAGGTTGTGGATCACCCCCTCCATCTCCTAAGGTCTTTGCAGAGATGCACTTAGCCCCACTGAGGCTGAGGCAGGGGGTGTAATGAGGAGAAAATTAAATCATGAAACATTAATAATTATCAGAATCCCAATCAGCTGGCAGCGGTGGCAGCCAGCCACAGGGAGCTGGGGGAGGAGAGCCAGCATCCGTGCAGCATCAGTGCCTCGGCAGGAATGCAGCTCGCCTTCACTCTGCCCAGACCCATACCTGTCTGCCCACTGCTGAGGGCAGCCCTGGGAACGCACAAGGGGACGCCTTCCCCTCCTTTTCCTGGCTCCAAGGTGGCAATTTCACCACTGCAGCTGCTGGACTGGAGCTGCGGAGACCCGTGCCGTCTTGTCTATTTGAGAGCTGCACTCTTCTGATGGGTTGCTAACAGCTGAGGGATGAGGAGGAAGCAGAGAAGTCAGTTTAATATCATTTTTCTTGTTATTACCTCTCAGCTTCTCCCCAGCAATTTGCTCAGACTTCTGTAAAACTCCTTGCCAAACAAGCCCCTGCCCAAATAGGCCTCCATGTCCGCAGGACTCTATTTATAACTGAGATCCCATTTAGCAGATAAGCCAAGGGAATTCAAGCAGGATTTAAGCTAAGCAGTTATCTGTGACCAGCGGCCAGTGTGCATCACGTCAGATTTACTGGGGACATGGAAGGCGGAGGGACAGGAGAGCAAACGGCCTCCGGAGCAGCCAGCCAGAAACCCAAGGGATGCAATCACTGCTGGCACAGACACGGCTCTGGGAGACTTTGGGAGCAGCCAAAAAACAGGGAGCAAACCCCTTTCCCTGGGATGTGAGGAGCCTCCTGCACACCCCAGGATCCTGCAGGTATCAGCGTCACTTCTCCTCTCCTCCTCCGGCTTCACGCCACCACCCCAGGCATGTATTGCTTGCAGGGGTTTCACTTGTCTTGCCAGCTAGATATTACAGTCTAAGATGATACACTTAACAGGGTTGTGAAATCTGCCATAAAGTTTACTGCCCTACATCAATATAATGCCCTGCAAAGTTAATACGGAGATACCTATTTTATAACAAGGACAAATAAAAACATATCCCATTAGCACCCAGCATTAGGAGTTGCATTTCTGATGGCCAGATGCTGCAATGAAATGGGTAGAGAATATTAATACGCATATGTATAAAGCTATGCACATGTACATACACATGTATATACCTATATAAAAATGAGAGACTATTAGATTTGCCGAGATATTCTGCAGTGTTTCGAGGGCTTTATTTCCACACCGCAGGACAGATTGGCTGCAGATCCAGTGGCACTTCTCTGCTATTACACCATGTCAATTTTTCATCATCTCAGAGGCCCTTGTCATGGAAAAATGGATAATTTTAAATTGATCCAAGGTCAGAGTTAAACACCTGGATGTAAATGCAGCAAGGAGTAAAAAGCAAAGAGGAATCAGTTACTTGCAAAGCAATGGCATTGGGGTCAGTCATTCCGGATGATGAATTTGGGAACTCCTCTGGCTTCTCTAGGGAAGTAGGTGGCTCCTAGAAATAAAAATTCCCTCGGTATCTGTAGGCATTTCCACACTGAAGGGGCAGTGGGATGGAGTGCTGTGCCCCACAGCTGTGTCTGTACTGACATCCACGGGGTGCAGCTGGAAGGCTGAGCATCCCTGGGACGAAATGGCGCTGCTGGCTGCAAACCCGGCAGCGCTGAGCTGAACCCAGCCCTTGTAGTCTCAGCCCTTCATCACCCCCAGCCAGGCTCCGGCCACGTGCTGGCTCCAGCCCAGCACAACGAGCCTGCATGCCCTCAGCTCCCCTCTGCCATTCCTCTGGCTGCCCTGGCTACTTGAAGCTGAAGATTTTGGCAGAATGCTCCTGATTTCTCCACTTCCACCCCCAGCATGTCCCTCTGGTTTCTTTACTGTTCAGCTCAGCCACAGCTCTTGTGGGGAGAAATAATGGGTTTTCATAGGGTCTGTCCCAGTCTCTTCCCCAGAGGCCAACAGCTGGCCCAATAGCCACCTGGAAGGTGCTGGGTGAGAGCTGTGGGGCTGTTTGTCAACCCCAGAGAATGGACAAGGGCACCCCAGCTTCCCAGTCCACCCATGCTCCTCTCTGCCCATATACGCCCATGGCATCACCCCCACCCCAACCAAGCTTTTCAGTCTCCCAAGCACTGAATGCATCGCAAAGCCATACCAGCAGCTGGCAGAGGAGGTGTTGTCTACATCCTCCTCTCCGCTCCTTCTCGCGCCTTTCTCACCTCCTCACTGTCTCCATCCATGTCCCCAGGCACCAGGTCAGCAGTGGGGATGCAGCAAGCCCAGCACCCTTAGCTGCATCACTGTCCTGGAGGGTTGCATTGATGTCCTGGAGTGCAACGTTTCAGCTGAAGTTCAATTCCCTGTTGCCCAGGGATGGCAACCTTAGGCAGGGGCAAGGCAAGCTGCCTTGGGCAGCAAGCCCTCTGCCACCACCTTCCTCCCTGGCATCCCCCATGCCCCATGTCCAGCCTTCCCCTACCTTGTATCTCCCTGCCCTCTTCCTCCAGACACCATCACCTCGGCTTGTCCCTTCAAAACAGGCACTATTAGAGATATTATACTTTTTCTTCCTATTGTAAAGTGCTGAAGGATGTGAAACAAAAGGTATTAAACACAATCAAAGAGTGGAAAGACTGTGTCAAGTAGACTTATAGGAGTGATAAGAGGTTTTGCTTGTTTTCGCTCCATATGACAGTCTAGACATGGCACAGCCTGTAGAGCACGAGAAGGGAAACGAGCACCAAATGGTGCCAGCCCTGCCTGCATCCAGCTCAGCAAACGTGAAAAGAAAAGTCTTACAATGGGGTGAGCCCCCACCGAAACCCTGAGCAATGGATAATGCCAACCTGCAGCCGAATAAAACATTAAAAGCCTCCGATAAGAAAAGGCCGAGAGGAATTAGTTATACATCACCACCACCTGCTGGGTACCGCACGAAGGATCCTCAGCCACTGCCAGCCTGCCAGGCAAGGTCACCCCAAAAAGTGTGCGAGACCCCCCAAAAGTGGCTGCCTACCTCTCCAACAGGTATAGCAATGCAAGGAGAGAGGTCCCCCATTGGCCACCTGCAAGCGCCAGGATTTTAAAGGCATGTGTGAAGCCAATCTTTTTTGTTACTGCATCAATCGAGGCAAGATAACAGATGGCTGGTGGAGGGTGGGATTAATAAAGAGTTAAAGAAAGGTAAAATAATTAGGGTCCTGCTTGTGGGGCATATGGAGAATGGGGCTTGTCAGAGCCGCTTGCCCTAATTTTTTGTGGAGATTACGAATTTGGTGGAGAGAGATAATAGCGTTGCTGTAATGTACTTAGACTCTTGTAAGCCATTTGATCTGTCCCTGCCTGACACTCTGATTAATAAACCAGAGCCATAGTGAATCGACATGGCACATGAGACGCATGGAAAAGCGGCAAATGAGGACGGCCAAACGGGATTAAAGACGGGAAGCAGCCTCCAAGAGACCATTTCCTCGGGCGTCCCCAGGTCCCATCCATCATGTGTGCACATGGGATGCAGGTAAGAAGATGCAACCCTCCTGTGAGCGGGGACGGCGTGGGCTGCACCGGCAGGGCGGGCGCCCTGGCTGGGGGCAGCAGCTCTGCAGAGCATCTGGATGCTGCCCGAGGGGGATGTTCAGCTCAGCCCTTGGGCTGTTAGAGCTGAAAAGCTTATTGCAACCCTGAACGTAAGGCAGGATCATGCCAGAGCAGAGGCAGACTGTCTTTCTCCAGTCCCAGTGAGAGTGCATTGCCAGGACTGGGGTTTGGAGGACATGCCAATGTGAGACCCTCCCAGGAAGAGCACGGTGGATGGCAGCCAGCAGCCCTCCATCCCCGCTGCCCCTTCACAAACCCAAATCCTCCCACCTCGGAGGATCTCAAGCAGTAATTAGAAATGGCTGCTACTGAAGGTTTACACTAAGGCCTCACTGGTGGCTTGCCCTCCTTCCCCAGAGAGTTACACGGAGTGCGATAAATGCATGAGAGATGCTAAAGTACTGATAAGGAGGAATTGGGGAGCACTGTGCCGGAGATCTGGGCTGCCCTGTCTCACCTCACCTCCCTTGCTGCCTTGTAGCACTGGGCTCAGCCCATCAGCATCCCCCGAAAGCCACTTCACCGGAGCCGCCCCCACCACCTTGGTCATCAGCCCTCATTAGCCCCTGGCACCGAATTTGTTGTGCCACCCCAAGCACCCTGCCCAGACCACTGGAGAAATCCCCAAATCAGTCTTCCTCCCTTCACAGCTCCTGCGGCCCCTCCGCTCCTGCCCTTTCCCTCGGGAGCGGCCAGGCACTTTGGACAGAAATGATTTTTCATCCAGAAAATGCCAGTTCATCAAAACACTTCCTAAGAAAAGGTCACTTCAGAGGAATTTCTCTTTCCAAAAACCTTCTGGGGGAAAAAAAAAAAGACATGAAATGGTTTAACTATCCTGTTTCAACAGCTTTAAATGAAAAATAAATCTTTTTTTCCCCCCCCACAGGTGCCAAATGACTTTTCATTTGGAAATGGAAGATCGTTATCATCTTCAAAAAAAATCAAATAGAAAAGGGTGAAATCAAAAGAAAATCTTTGGAAAACGTTGAAGTGAAACGCTCGTCTGAGTCCAACGCAGCAAGCAGGAGATGGGCTGCACTCTGCCAGGTTCCCCAGGGCGACTTTCATCCCAGCTCAGAGCAGGACAGAACTCCCAAGTCTTGACAAACATCCCAGGACAGCGGCGCCAATTCCCACGCCCCATCCCAGCATGGGCTTTGCGGGACACAGGGACATGGCCAAACATCTTTCAACCCATGCGCTTGCCAGGAGCAGAGACCTCACATCTCGTGACATGTCAGAGCAGCAGAGCTTCATCGGCTGAAGGTGGTGATGGGGCCAAGGGACCCCCGGGGGAACAGGTTTCGCTGGGGCTGCAGAGTAGCACAGATTCTGGGGTGGGAAGCAGGGGGCTGGTGTTTCTGTTCCAGCCTCCTCACACGTGCTTGCAGCCCCCCGACATCATCCCCAGCCCCCAGCTGTTACAGTTTAGGCTGCGTGGGGAGCGGGAATGCCAGCAATCAGGCATCCAGAAGGGAATCCAGGCCCAGTTCAATATTGAAAGAAGAAGGGCTTTGAAAGGAGTACGCTCATTTTCCCGTTTTGTCCTTTGCCAAGAAAACCAGGGGGATGGAGGAAGGGGCGAAGGGGTGGGGAGAACAGTGGAAAAAATGTCTTGGCTGGGCCCTCTCTGCCTTTTATCTCGTGGGCAGCCTGCCGAGACAGGGTCTTCCCCCCGCTGAGCCCGCTGGCAGATCAAATGAAAGGAGAGAAGAGTTATAAACCCCCACCCGCTGTGGCCCCCTCCCCGCAAGGAAAAGGAAAGGAGGAAAGACCAAATGGCCCCACAATACCAACAGTTCCCACCCCAGCTGGGGGACACCCGGTCAGCTCCCCAGCATCCATGGGGGGCCAGGAGATATCCCCCCGCGACTTGCAAAGAGGACCTCAGAGAGATCCAGTTGTGGTCAGGAGGTGGCCCATGTCCCCATGGAGGGGACAGCAGTGCTCCACAGCCTTGAACCAAGGGGAAGGTCACCAGTCGCCCCAGTGAGCATCTCCCCAGGGTCCCACTGTGCCCGTTCATCCGTCGTGCCAGACCTTTCAGAGCCAGCTTTGAGCAAATAGCTTAATTAAATGCTTTTATTCCAAGGACTCCCTCTGTGTGTTTGTGTATTTGTGGATTAGCAGTTAATACAGTAAGAGGTTTGATTGTAACTAAATTGATTTCTTTGCCCTTTTTTTTTTCCTTCTTTCTGTATTTTTTTCCCTCTTCCCACTCACCAGACTGTCCTCCCTCGTCGCAGGGTTTCCTGTGAGGACCCTCACCTTCACTGCCTGATAGTGCTGGTATGGGTGTGATGGGGAGGCGATCACAGCAGGAACCTAGGGAGATCTGAGAGACTAATGATACTGAAGACATCTTTTTTCGGGGAGGATGGGTAGGTAAATGAGTGTTGGCTATGTCCATCGTATGGGGGAGAAGGGATCCCTGATGCATACGGGATGTTTGCCTTGGCAGGCATGGTGGGCATAGGTGAGGCGGGAAGCTCCAGCCATGCCCATCCCAAGGACAACCCATTTCCCAAGGCAGTGAGGCCACAGGTCCCCAGAGGGAAACCTCAGCTCCAGCCCCACCTGCAGATCCCTGAGGATTGCTTGACAGGGTCTGTGCAATCCCACCATCTTTTTCTTTCCAGTGCAATTCAACTTCCATACATTATAATTAAATTGTTACCAGCCTGTAGCACATTGGTCCCATGCACTGGACGCTTAACTCGAAGGCTATGACTGCAACAGATCCACGAGGAGTCAAGATCAAGGAAGACCAGATGTTGATAGCCCATTGCTCAGCATCCCCAGAGCACTCCAAACACTCACACTGTTCACAGCTTCTTGCTGTGGTTAATTTAAAAAAAATAGGCTGGTAAATGTAGTCATTACCCAAACTGGGACCTGGATGTTACTCTGGGCTTCCCAGGATGGGCACAGACCTGTGCTGCACTTTTCTTCCTTTTCCCTTTTTTTCCTTTTCCTTTTCCTTCTCCCTTTCTTCTTCCTTTTCCTTCCATCCTTCTTCACTCTGCCTTCCTTCCTGCCTGCCTGCTCCTTCCTGCCTTCCCTCCTCTCTTTCCTCCCTTCCCTCCCTCTCACCCCATACCTCATGCCCCTGCTGCAGGCAGGCAGAGCTACCCTCTCCCCTTCCTATCCCTGGGCAGCAGGAGCCGAAGCCGTAATTAAACTTGGCTGGGAGGAATGTGAATCAAAAGGCTGTTAAAAAAGAAAAGAAACGAGGGTACCTGTGGGATTACGCGAGCCAGAAAAATGCAAAGCCGGCTTCCAACCGCCCATAAAATAGATGCCGTCTCCTTTCCCATTGGCAGGGTTTGGCTGAGCACAAAAAGGCTGGGAAGAGGATTTTTATGGGAGTTATTTATAGCCTGGATGAATAGCAGTGTGTCTGTCACTGGGTTTCTGCCGCTCGGCATGGGCTGAGGTTGGGCCGAGCAAGGGGTGCTAGCCTCGCTGGCTGCCACTGCACTAGGTACGGGATGGCACCGGCAAAGCTGGTTATGTCCCTAGGCCCTGGTCAGCCCTTCCTGCAGGGACGGGGGTGGCATCAAAAGCGGAGAAATCGGGAGAAAAAAGGATGGGAAGGAGCAGCGAAGGGCAACTCCTTGCCCCCCCAGCAGCTTGGCCAATGTCACCATGCACCTGTGTGGGGACAAGGAAAGGGCTGGCCTAGCCCAAGAGCCACCACACCAGGACCAGCTATGGGATATCCATTGTCCCCCCACCCCAGCATCTTCACTCCTGGCCTGGCTGCTTTTCCTTCTTCCCCGGTTTGATGGAGGCATCTGAGAAGCCTTTCCACCCATTTGCACCCAGAGCTAGTGCAAAGATTCATCTCTTTGTGAACAAAATAAGTTTAAAATCATCACAAAACTCCAAGCGAAGCTCAAAAGTTGGCACTTCAAGGAGCACATTCATTAAATAAAGAAGGGGAGAAAAAGAAAAGGGAGAGAGGATGGGGAAGAAAAAAAAGATTACCTTGCGGAATTAATCAGGCTTCACTGTAATGTTCAGCCTCGGATTTTATTTCCTGTAATAAGCCCATTAATACGGGTGTCTATAGCAGGGGGCTTTTAGCAGCAGGCACCATTAGTGTAACGAGGAAGGGCTAATAGAGTTTTATTGGAATTTTTACTCCGACATCACAGCCTTTTAAAACAGCTGTCTCAATAGGCATTATTATTCTGATTAACATTTAGACAGCACAAATCATAGTGATGCCCTTGGTGTCCCGCAGGTTTTATCATAATCATTCCAAGTCTCTGATGCGTCGGCTAGTCCTCGGCGGGAGGAAATTTTAGATCCCGGCAGAGGCTGGGGGTCATTTCTTTTCTCCTGTGCCAATGTATGGGCTATTTCTGAGGTGGGCCTGCCAGGCTGCATGGAGCAGGGTCCTGGTGTTACTGAAATGTGGTGGAAGCAGCTGGAACCGCCCAGATGCTTTTTGAGCCTCTCTGATCCCCAGGGGAATTTGAAAGCAGGGTAGGAAGGGTTAAAAAGCAAGCTGGCATCCTGAGTACCCATCCTGGCTTCGCTCTCACTCTGTTTTTCACCATGTGAGAAATTAATTTTTAATTTTTAAAATTAAACTAAATTAAATTAATTTTTTTTTATTGTATGAATTAAATATTGCACCAGCAGTTTGGGTGCACAAACCCAGCGGTTTGCTGGGCAGCATTGTTTCAGGGCAGCAGCCAGCCCCAGGGCTGGAAAAGCTTTTCCTCGTATCTGCAAGACCCATGCCGGGTGGGATGGAGCCAGGTCCAAGCCAGAGGCACCGTGAGAGTGTCACACCAGGGGTGTCACACCAGGGGTGTCACACCAGTCCTCATGCAGCCCAGGAGCATCTGCAGAGCTGGCATGGGGGGTTCCTACTGCCTGGTCAGCTGAGATGGACGGGGTCTAGCCTCTGTGTTACTGATTCTATTCGAGCAATGGGGAAACTGAGGCAGAAGGAAGGGCAGGAATTTGCCCACAGGGTCAACACAAGCAGCCTAGGAGTCCTGCCTCCCTGCCCAAACACGTAACCAGGAGGGAGCGGTTAAGCTGCCATGAGTTATAGACAATTGCAAGCAAAATAAGTGAGGGATTAAACACCAAAAGCAAACAGGCTGCAAATGCACTTTTGGCTTTTATCTGTCACATTTTGTTTTACTGGGGTAATTTATGAGGGCATTTTATTGCAATCAAGCATGACAGCATGCATGGGGAGCAGCAGCTGGCTCGTCCCAGCTCCAGCCATACCCTGTGGGGCTTAAACCACCCTGGGTGCACTGAAGCAGGTGGTTTGGCTTGGAGCTGGGCAAGGGAACCTCAGGGCACTGGGCAGGCTGGACACCTACTAATTACTTTCTCATTAGCATCTAATCAGAATCTCTCCACCTCCTCCGCTCTCCCAAGGGCTCTGCCTCTGCCAGGAGTCTCCTCATGCAGAGGCGAACCCCTGGGGGTGACTTTCTGCCCCAGATCCATCCCGGCATTGCAATATCTCCCTGCTCCCAGGGCTTTGTTACTGACTCCTCAGCATCGCTGAACGTAATTAGCAATAATTTACAGCTTCCTTCTCTGGAACATCAGGACGAAGGGGGATCCCTTTTTCCTGGTGGCCACAGGGCAGGCACAGATGTTAGTGAGCTCTCACAGCTGGCTCGGGCAGCGGGGGAGTGCCAGGCACAGATAGGGTGCCCTATCTCGGCCATGCTAGGAGCCAGCTGGATTTCACACCGATCCCGGGCACTGTGAGGGTTCCTGCCTTCTCCCAGCATCTTCCCCGCTAGTGGATAACACCCTTTTGTGGTCAAGCATGGCGGCTGCCCCCAGCTCAGACCAGACCCCTGCCCCCCCATCTACATCTGCTCCCCTCCCTCTCTGGCTCTTTGGGGTGAATCCAGCGAGAATCTGGACCCTTCTGGGGTTCCCCTTGCTCTAAACTGAGGCTTCTGACCCTGGGATGGGGGCCCAGGATGGGAGAGAGGCTCAAAACCACATGTGATGGCAGGTCCCCATTTCTGAGAGCCAAGCCCCAAGGTGCCTCCCCAACCCCGGGTGTGCAGGAAATTCAGGGGGAGACGGGGGAATCCACTGCTTGGTGACCGCATGGATGCTGCAGTGTGATGGTATTTAATTACCTGCATGTCTCAAATGATTAACAAATTAAATTCCAGCCCTGGGGCCGTTGTCCTAAAGCCCATGCAGAGCCTGTGGCTCTCTGCTGCTGGCATCCAGACATCCTGCTTTCCACCTGGGACCAGAAGCCCTCCCATGACACAAGGTCTCTGAGGGCTCTGAAAATGCCTTGCAGGGAGGTCTCAGTGACCATCAGCAGAGCAAAAACACAAGCTGGCTGAGGCATGGGCAAGTCACCTCCAAAATTGTTTCCTGCTGGTCTCAGTCCTTTGCAAAGTCGCTGCCAAGGCAGCTGCCAAACGCGGGGGAGATGCTCTCGGCAGCCTGGGACAAACTGGGTGCTGTTTGCTGCCCCAGAGGATGCTACCATGCTCCTGTGTGTCCATCTAACCCAAGATCTAAAAAGGGTTTGGGTATTGTTTTTCATTCTCCTGGCATAGCAGATCTCCCCGCAGCACAGAGCCGCCTGCTGCAGGGCACCAGGGTGTTTAGCATCTGCTTAAAATTTTTAATTGTTTTCGTGTTAAGTGCCTGATGGTGTCTTTTAGATAGAAACAGGAGGGATTTAGCCTTTCCTCCCTCCCTGTTTCCCTCCCTCCCCTCCTTCCTTCCTCTCTCCCTCTTCCTCCCTCCATTTCTTCCTTCCTTTCATGCTTCCTTCCTTCCTTCCTCTCTTCCTCCCTGCCTCCCTCCCTTGCTTCCTCCCTTCCTTCTCATCTTCCTCCCTAAAAAATTATTAATTTCTTCCTTTTTTTTTTCCTAAAATCCCCATTCAGTCACAGGCAGTAGCAGGCAAGGAGAAACTCAACAATAAGGGCAAAAACAACAGTAAAACTGGAATAAAATGACAGCCATAAACCCAGTACCGGGAGGGACAGTAAAACTGCAGTTTGGCAGGAGCCAGCAGGCCTGCACTAATACCTTTTTTTTCTGATTAAAACACTCTGGTCACAGATTAACTTCCTTTCTCAGTATCTATTGTCTCACCTGCGTTGGAAGGCAGGGAGGAGTGGAAAAGGGGTGGGCAGGCTTTGGGATTCAGGATCTGCAGCAGGTCTGCAGCTCTGCAGCCTTTGGCAGCTACCTAGGACACAGACACATAATCAAAGGTGATGAACGTGCCCCCAGCAGTTACCATCCATCACTGAGTGCTCGCACCACAGGGTATCTGGGCACCAGGGCAGCATCCTGGAGTAGCATCCCAGGAATTACCCGTTCCCGCAGAAGGCGTCGGTGTAAGAGCTGGGGATGCTCTTTTGGGTCCCCCAAACATGCAGGACAGGGGCGACGATGGAGACAGGCACTGCTACAGCCTGGGCAAGTACCTCGGTTTGTCTCAGTTGAGCCAAAGCCCCAGTAGCTCTGGGGAAACCACATCCTTTGATAGCCCAACCCATTTGTTTCAGTGGCATCAGAAAACAGGATGCAAATGAGACTAAATTCCTGTCCATCCACTGTCAAGCATCTCTACATCTCTGCATCCCCTGCCGGGCTTATTCCTTGCTCCTGCAGGGCACAGGACATGCTGGCCTGGTGCACAAGCATAGCGGCCCTTTCCTAATCCCTCACAGCCCTATTAACGCACCGTAGAGGGAGCAAACACCTCCGTGGGACCTCAATGCATTTTTAATGCATTAACTCCATGCTTGCACTTCGTCTCAGCAGCCCTCACCCCCACCATCGCCTGCCCTGCTCGTCCTTCCAGAGCAGCTCAGGGCAGGGATTGCAGAGGATGTATTTGCCCTGATGCTGGGGGACAGGGCCTCAGGACAAGGGTGACCCCATCACAGGGACACTTTTCCCAGGACGATCTCCAACAGCTCCCCTGCAGAAGTGAAATGGCATCGAGGCATATCCCTATGGGGCATCCCAATGGGCCTCAGTTTCCCTTTGATGCTTCCAGGTCAGGAGCAATGGCTGGGTACCCCACAGCCCCTCCACTCCACCATCCCACACCCACCTAGACATTTTTAATCTCCTCACCATAAATCACTTTTTGATTACAAGTGGACTATAACTACCAAAACATAAAAGGTTTTGGGGCTTTACGGCATGGCAGCGATGGTTCCTACGAATTGCAATGCCTCTGCCTCCCCAGCAGCTCTGCACCAGCCCAATGCCTCTCCACGCCACGGGAAAGGCTTGTTGCTCCCTCCCAGCCTTTCACACCCCCTTGCACAAACTACAAGTATCGGGGCAAGAGGAGGTGGATCTGCCATGAGGAAGGGGAGGGCTCAGTCCAGCTCTCACACTCAGCTGCACCCCCCGCACCTCCTCCACCTGCTGCTGACTTCCACCCTGAATGATTCAGATGTTGGGGGGGGGGGGGGGGCGGAATTTAATTTTTAGGGAAAAAAAAATAATTCTCAGGCTGTCTCTGAGCTATTTTAGCAGCAGCTAAACTCCAGCAGCTGCTACCTGCCAGGGAGGGCATCCCAGCATGGGTACCAGCACTCCTCAGCACGCGCTGCCTCCCTAGCCTCCATCCTAAATCACAACACAACAAACAGGCTGTTCATTAGGCGCTGTTTAATTAAGCAATATGGATCCTGCCTCAATATTTACAATCCCACTTGCTCTGATTTATTAGAAAGAGAGTCTCATTTTTAAAGACGGTGACTGTAAAGTTTAATACCGCTTGACTTACTGCGAGTTTCATTTACGGCCCTGGGCCGAGGCGCTGCAGCCCAGGCTGGGAGCCGGTGGGCTATTAAATCAGAGCTAACTGCGCGTGCAGGGAGATGACTAGCTTCGTTACAACCGGTTCAGCGGCTAATTACCCCAATCTGGATTCCCACATTTAAGCCAATTGGTTGCCGCTTTTCCAGGGCCCTGGGGAAGAGGCAGGGAAGTTCGGAGGTTGGCAAAAAGGCACTTGTTGCAATGAGAAGGGATGGAGGCTGCAGTGGGGATGGTCACAGAGCCCAGACGGATGCTGCTTGTCCCAGGAGGGAAGAAATCAGTTTGCAAGAGGCCAGACTCTGAGCTGGGCACCCCCATGCCATGCAGGAGGATGCTGTGTACAATGATGGCTCCAAGCTCAAGGGTCACCCCAAAACCCACCACCTCCTCCCCAAAACCCCTGGGCACCTGGGGATCCCTGAGGCCGGGTGGTGGGATGGCTTGTGGGCTCTGGGATGGGGTGATTGGGTAGGAGGATGTGGTCAGCATGCAAGAGGGCCACATCCAGCCTGGCTCTGAGCCTCATGCTGGCCAGGCCCTTCTCCCTGCCCCAGCCCCATGGGTAGGGATGGGGGAGCGATGCACAGATGGGTCGGGGGAGCACAGCCCTCTCCACAAATTGTCATCTTGTAGGTAGAAGGAGAGCATTTCTCTCCTCACAAGATATTTCTAGCCCCCAGGAGCCCACTCATGGACTTGACAAGGATAGGGGCCTCATTAAGGAGTTATGAGAATGGCTCTTTAGTGACAAATAAAAACTATTTGTGCAAAAATGTGATGGCAGATGGCGCTGGGCACCCCCCCACATCAGCTGTAGGGTATCACTGCCCAGGACCTACCCCTGCACCGTCCTGGGGCTTCCCTGGGGGAAGGGGCTGCCGGTGGGGAGAGCACAGAGCTGGCTGCAGCATCCCTCAGCTCAGCCCAGGGACCAGGCTGCCACTGCCCCACGCCATGGGTGGGCACAGGGGAGGGGAAAGGGGGCAGCAGCACCATGAGCAGAGCTGAAGCCCCTGCCAGCCCCCGGGCTAGCAATGAACCAGCCCCTTGCTGCATCCCGGCAGCCCCACACAGAAGAAGAGCAGTTGGGTGAGCCACGGCCAGGCATCCCCAGCCAGCAGCATCCGTGCAGCAAGTTTACCAGGCCTCAGCCCTCTCCCAGGAGCTGGCTAAGCCTTGGGTGGCATCAATTCCTCCCTGCTTCCCGCTTCTCTCCAAGCCTGCAGCACTCAGAGACAGGCTCAGAGCTCCCCCCAGGGAGGAAGAGAAGGCAACGCAGAGACAGCAGCAGCAGCATAGGCTGCCAGCACACCCCCTGCAGACTCCAGGGTTATTCCCTCCCACCAGTTGGGGGTCCCCACCAGACACCCCAAACCTCCCACCCACGCCAAGAGCCACCAGGGCACAGGCAGAGACACTTTGCGTCCAGCTTTTATTGGCCAGTGCCCCTCCACAGGGCAGGCAGCACTCCCAGTCCCACTAGTAAGACTGGATTGGGAGGAGAGTGAGGCATTTAGTGCTGGTACAAGCGTGCTGCTGAGGTGGGAAGATATAGCCCGGGATGGCGAAGGAGACCAGGGGAACCAGAAAGCCTGCACGAGGATGCCGCAGGATTAGGACTGGGGTACCTGAACAGGCAAAACCAGTCCCCCAGCCAGGCCCAGCCATGACAAGGCTAAGGACAAGCTGAAAGACCAGAAGGCTCACAAGTGACATGAGTTCCCAGACCTCAGCTCTCACCACCCCCAGCTGACTCCTCTCCCTGGCCTCACCCAGCAGAGCCAAGGGCCGGCTCTGTTGCTCCCCATCACGACGTCTCCTTGCCCCTCTGCTTGTAGTGCACCTCAGGGAGGCTCCTCAGGCGCTCAGCTGCCTGTGGGGCAGAGTACAAGGGGCAGCCAGCAGCTGGTCCCGGGGACAGCCCTGGCACGGGACCCCCTGGGTCCCGATAATCCCTTCCAAGATGCACTCACCTGCTCCGGGGTGAGGTCCCGCTGTGCCTGTGCCAGCATCTCGTAGCCAACCATGAACTTGCGGACGGTGGCAGAGCGGAGCAGTGGCGGGTAGTAGTGGGCATGGAGCTGCCAGTGCCCACAGTCCTGCTCCAGGTAGGGGCCCGTGGGGGCTCCTGCCAGGGGTGCAGCCACTGCATGAGCCCCGGGGAGGGGATGCAGACGCAGATGAGAGGGTCACAGGGGTCCCCCGGTCACACCACTCACCATGCCAGCCCATGGAGTAGGGGAAGGAGACTTCAAAGAGGTTGTCGTACTTGATAAGCAGCCTCTGCATGATGGAGGCCAGGCCTGCAGAGGAGTGCCGAGGAGTCACACCCTGAGCTGGCCAGCCCCCTCCAAGGGCAGGCAGGACACTGGGCCTGGGGGGCCACCCTCAGCATCCCTTCCTCACCTATCACCCCACATTGGTGATAGGCAGGAGGGATGGACTGGCAGCTCCCTCCTCCCCACCCACGCAGATAGCCTGAGCAACACAGCAGGAGGAGCCCCCATTCCTCATGAGCCAGCAGCCCAAAAGTATGGGGCACCCCAAAAAGGACACTAGTCCTTCCACCAGTACTGCCTGTGCCTGGACACCCAGCTCTTGTCCTGGCAAAACAGGGGTGCCAGTCCCCCGCCAAGCTGAGCCCAGCAGTCCCGCACCCCAAGGGGGCATGGACCCTCCAGCACCAGCAAGGCTGCCACAGAGCTGCCTCCTAACGAAGGCCAAGCCCAAAGAAGGTGGAAGAGGGGCTAACAAGGTGCAGAGCCACTCACTGTCCCTCTCGCCCTCGCGGAGGTCCTGGAGGCGGCAGACGTGGCGGCGGGGCAGCAGCAGGGTCTGGTAGGGCCAGGTGGCCCAATATGGCACCACGACCAACCAGTCCGCGTTCTCCACCACCAGCCGCTCCTGCGGGACACAGCGCTCGATGTGGACACCTGCAGCCCTGACGCCCCAGGGATGGGCGCTCCCAGGACACAACCAGCTCCCAGGGAAGGGAAGACGCCACGTCCCTCACCTTCCGTTGAGCCTCCTGCTCGGCATACTCCAGCAGCATGGGCACGCCGCGCTGGCTCAGGTGCTGCCGCTGGGTTCGGTCCTCCAGGCGCGCCTCGTTTGGGAGGAAGCTGCTGGCCCACACCTGGGAGGGACACCGGGGCTCAGGGCTGGGTTACCTGTACCCCACATTTGCAGGGGTGCCCCAGCCACGCTCCCCATCTTGCAGGTCCATGCTGCCACCAGGTGGAGAGTCCGACATGTGGCAGCGACAAGGGACAGTAGCCCGGAGGGGAGGGGAGGGGACAGGCATGAGGGAGGGGAACCTCTGTGCAGAGGGCTTTGGGACCAGAGCGGAGGGATTCCCGTTCACATCGCCCGCCTGGGTTTGTTGTTGTAGGGTCGCCCGCAGGGACGAGTGGTTAAGGCAGGCCACGGGTGGGACAGCCTCACCTGGCAGTGGGGGTGCGGGTTGGAGCAGCCCATCATCGCTCCCTTGTTCTCGAAGATCTGCAAAAGATGAGGTACAGCCAGCAGGTCCCAGCCCCAGGGTCCCCGCTGCGGGCTGCCGTAGTGCCCCTAGCACACCAGGAAAGCATCCCACCAGGAAAGTGGGACCTTGCACCCACCTGGAAAGGCTCAGGGGGGCATGAGGTGAGGATGGGGGACCCACACACAGCTGGGAGGGTCCCAGCATTGGGTGCTGCCAGAGCACCCAGTTGCAGCCCTCCACCTCCACCCGAGCCCCCCGTGGCAGGGAGAGAAGAGCAGCCCCCACCAGCCCCGGACCTGCACCCAGGGGTAGGAGGCACCCAGCTCAGCTGCCAGCTTTGCCCATGCATCGATGACGGCCCGGATCTCTGCCAGGGACATGAGGGGCAGCGTCAGGTCCGACCAGGGGTGGAAGCACATCACCTTGCTGTGGAGGAGACACGCAGGGCTGGGGCTGTAGAGCATCCCCAGGGACCCCCACGGCCCTGCCAGGTCACAGTGGGACAGGGATGAGACCCACAAAATGCCCCAAAACAGAGCAGGCGTGCAAAGAACAGGCAGTGCAAGGAGGGGAATGGGCTCAGACCAGCTCCGTCCCACAGATCCTGGCTGACAGCGCAACCCGGACCCCCCAGAGCTGTGGGGGTACTCACCACACACCCCGGGCTGCTGCCGCTTGAAACAGCGGGTGATCGCTGTCACCTGGGAAAGGACAGAGAGTGGGGAGGGAGAGGGTGCCGGGTCAGCACCCATGCCTCTCCAGGCCACCCTGCAGCCCCCTCAGGACCTGAGCCTGGGGGTCCCCGGCAGCCTGCTCTCCTCCCGTAAGTTACCAGGCTCGGGAGCATCGGGCTGCAGCGCAGGGAAGTCATTTGGGAAGACAAAGGTGCCCTCGTACTGGGGGTTCACCTGCCGGGGCAAGAGACAGGATCAGGGGGGGACAGGGTGGTGGGGGGAGCCCAGACACCTGGGCCCTTGGTGGTACCTCGCCGTTGGCCCGGGTGGCCCCGGGGCAGAGGGGGTTGTTGGGGTCCCAGCGGGGCACATCCTCGGGGGGTGGCTTCTCCAGCTGCCCCTGCCAGGGGCGCTTCACCCGGTGGGCCGACACCAGCACCCAGTCGTCCCGCAGCGGGTTGTAACGAGCGTGCTGGTGCTCTGCGGGGCGAGAGGAGCGGGGCATCAGGGAGGGAGGGACGTGGGGTGCAGACCCCCCGCGGGCCGGGCACCCCCCACCCCCCCACCATGCCCCCTCCGCGGGTAACCCTACAAGAGGGCCTGCACCCCACTTTATGCCCCCCTCAGCTTCACCCCTTCCTCCCTCTCTCAGTCGGGGGGGGGGGGGTCCCCGCTGCCAGCCCCGCCCCGGGCAGGGAGGGTCCCCGCAGCCCCCGCTTCCCGGTGCTCGGCTGGGGGGGGGTCGGGCGGGAGGCAGCCCCCGTCGTACCGCTGGGACGGAAGCTGCCGCCCCCCTCCTCTTCCTCCCCCGCCGGCGATAGCTCCATGCCGCCGCGCTCCCGGAAGCCCCGGCGGCGGCCGCGGGACCGGCCCCTTCCAGCCGCCTCCGCCGCCGCTCCGCCCCGCCGCGCCGGCGCAGGGCCGCCGGCTGCCGGCCATGGCGTGGCCGCGGCGGGGGCGGTCCCGCTCCCCGTCCCGCTGGCGGCGGGGCGGAGCGGCGGCGGCGGCGGGCGGTATGGGGGCGGCGGGGCGGCGGGCGCTGCGGGTCGGGCTGGCGCTGGGAGCGCTGGTGCTGGTGCTGCAGGGGCTGCGGGGCTGGCTGGCCTCCAAGCGGTACGAGTTCACCCCCGCCGAGATCGCCCAGCTCGCCCGGCACCACGCGGGTACGAGACGCCCGTGGGGACGGGGCCCACCGGCCGTGGGGGTGGGGGGGGGCGGAGGGGAGCGGGATCCGAGGAGGGGATGGGGACGGGGAGAGAGGAGCGGAACCGGGGACCGGGCGGGGTGCGGCGGCCTGGGCTGGGGAAGGGGCCCGTAGCGGGGACGCGGGATCGAGGAGGTTTCGGTACAGGGGGGCCGGGATCACGGGGGGAACGGGACCGGGGTCAGGGAGGGGCCGGGGGCTGGGACTGGGGCAGCAGGAACGGTATCGGGACCGGGGAACAGGGACGGGGAGCATGGGGTGGGGGAATGGGACTGGAGCGAAGGAGGGATGGGGACTGGGGCTGCAGCATCACCCAGCCCGGCTGGGGCTGAACCCGGGGTAAGGTGGCTCTATCAGTGCTGGGGCTGGGCCAGGTCGGGGAACCAAGCCCCAGGTGGGTCGGAGGCAGAACCGACTCCCCACCTAGGGCTGGAGGGGAGGGCTGGCCCTATGGGGCACAGGGTGTGCAGTCACAGCGGAGGGGCTGCATGTCACCAGGGCAGGGTCACTGTCGCCTTGCTTGGGTCCCCCATACAGCCCAGCACCTGGGGTGGGCTGTAGGGCTGGAGCGCTCAGTGCTGCGCATCCTCCGTCACCATCCAGGTAGGCAGTGGGACCGGGACCTCTGAGAGAGGAGACGTCTTCCCTAGGCAGACCCCTCCAAGCATGTGCTGGGACCCTGTGGCTGTGGAAGGGATTCGGGGGGGGGGGCAGCAGGCCTTGTTCCATGCCAGGGAACTCACGGCAACCCTGGATGCTGCAGGGCTGGACCATGAGCTGGCTTTCTCTAAGATCATTGTGGAGCTACGAAAGAAGCACCCAGGCCACATCCTGCCAGACGAGGACCTGCAGTGGGTGTTCGTGAATGCGGGCGGGTGGATGGGTTCTATGTGCCTCCTACACGCCTCGCTCACTGAGTACGTGCTGCTCTTCGGGACAGCTGTCGACACTGGGGGCCACTCAGGTAAGTGGGGTGACAGGGCTGGCAGGCGGGGCCTTTCTCTGAGCTCCACTCCACTTGTTTGGGTCTGGCTGCCCCGGCCGTGGTGTGCCTGGGGCAGGAGCCCACTGCTCCACTTCTTTTATGGGGTGCACGATGCTGGAAAACACGCTCTGCATGGGGACCAGCCCCTGTCGTGTCCTGCAGCGCCTGCAGGTCTCTGTGCATGCCATGTCGGGTGGCCAGGACTCTCTGCATCCAGCTGGCAGGCAGTGGCGGGCATCGTATCTCCCGGTGCTTCAGCAGGGAGCGAATGCCAAACATGCTGGAAGCGATGGAGCTTAAGAACACTGAGTAGCCTGGGCTGGTGAGATATGGCCAGTCACACAGGCAGCCTGGGTACCACAGCTGGCTGCGCTCCTCCGTGTGTCAAGGCCCTGGGGCTGGCATCCTTCCCCCTGGAGGGCTGCTCCGCGGCTCAGACCTGGGCTCCCAAGCCATCCCCAGTAGGGATGCACTGAGCCAGCGCTGTCTGTCCTCCCGCAGGTCGGTACTGGGCGGATATCTCTGACACTGTCATCTCGGGGACCTTCCGGCAGTGGAAGGAGGGGACCACCAGAAGTGAGATCTACTATCCAGGTAAGCGCAGCAGCCATGGCACCATGCGGGCTGCATCCATGTCCCAGTGCATGGCTGCTCTGCGGGCTGGTCCTCTGCTATCGCAGAGCCTCTTCCTTCCAGCTAGCAGAAGCCAAGAGCTCACCATGGGGCAGTTTATGTCCCCTAGGGCATATCCCAGCATCTCAATGGGTGCTAGTAAGAGAAAAGTGAGCAAGACTGGGGAGGGGTTGGGGTGCGTAGACCGGAGTGCTGAGCCCTGCAAGTCCTGGTCCCACACATCTTTTTGGGAACAACGCGGGGCAGCCACTGTGAGCAGTGCTGGTTGTGTGTGTTGGCAGGAGACACCATCGTGCACCAGGCGGGAGAGGCCACGTCAGTGCAGTGGAGTGCAGGCACCTGGATGGTGGAGTATGGCCGGGGCTTCATCCCCTCCACGCTCGCCTTCGCCCTGGCTGACACCCTCTTCAGCACTCAGGACTTCGTCACCCTCTTCTACACCCTGCGCGCCTATGCCAAGGGCCTGCTCCTGGAAGCCAATGCCTTCTTCAGCACCTTGGGCTGCTGAGCCCGGCTATCCAGGGCGCCCTGCCAGGCACGGCTGGCTCCTCTCCTCCCAGCCTTCCTCCCTTTTCCTCCTCCTCCCCAAGCCCAGGCTCTAGCAGAGGCAGCAGGAGACCCCCTGTGCCTCCCCCAAATTGCTCTGTCCTTTCCCATGGGCCAGCTGGGTGCCGGGACAGAGGGACCGTGGTGGTCACAGCAATACAGACCGCCAGTTCTCTTTACTGCCTGCCTCTCCCCCCTTTCGATGGGAGCCATGTCCTACTTTTCCATCCCTCGGGGCTGGAGTAGCCTTGCGGGGTACAAACACCCCTCTGTGCCCTCGGCATGCAGCGGGAGAGGGGCTGGAGCTGGCTGTCCCCAGGCTCTGCAAAATTTCTGCAGCTCCTGAGACATCAGGAGGAGGATGCCACCCTCAGGGCAGGGTGCATGGGGTGAGCTGGACCGGAGCACGCGCTGTAAAGGTCAGCGGAGAGGTTCCCCATCTCCCTGGCAGGCTGCCGGGGCTGCGGGCAGCGCAGGGTGCTGTGTCCAGCTGGCAGCATCTCCTGTGGCTCTGTCCCCGCTGATGTGGGTTGGCAGCACACAGTGTCACGCTGGCACAGGGCAGGATCTGCACTGGGACCCCCTGGCAGTGAGGGGATGCCAAGCTTCTGTGCTCGAGGTCCCTCTTGGTCTCCTGTGCGTCATCTGCCCCAAGGGACAGCCGGGCCTGGAATAGGGTCCCTTTCCCCACAGTCCCCCTCCCTGCAGTCCCCCCCAAGGGGGAGAGCCACCATCTGTCGCCTTAACCGAGAGCCCGTTCTGCGTGGCCTCTGGGCTATGCACGTACCTAGTGTCTGCGGGTGCCCGAACCTCTGTACTAGCTCAGGGTGGGATCTCACCCCTCGAAATGCTTCCCCTGGCTGTGAAACCCCCTGGGGACAGCCACCCCACCCTGCTCGGCTCCTGGTGCGGGGTCCTGGCCACTGAAGGAGCGCTGTGGTCCCCTGACCGAGCCTGGCTGTGGACCCTGCTTGCAGCCCTGCGGCTGGATCCGTGCGGGCTCACTGCTTGGTGGAGGGCTTTCACCTCCGCGCTGCTGCCAAACTAACGTGTGTGTCCCTGGTCACCAGGCCTATAGCATGTCGCTCCTCCTGCTCCCTGGACTGTCCCCGTCCTGCTGACTGACAGCCCCACACACGGGCTACTTCTTAATTTGGCATCTGGAAAGAGATATCGGTAATAAAATTGTTCATCCCACCAGCTTGGGTCCCCAGGAGAGTCTCTGGAGCGTGCTGAGCCCCTGCCACAGGGAATGGTGCTGGATCCCTCTGGCTCTGGGCTCAGTGGGGGTCCTGCTGGCAGCTGGGGACAGCCAGGTGTCCCTGGGCAGCTGGCATCATCCCGCCTGGGGTCCTGGGAGCCAGGGGGTGCAGTGCTGGGCAGGATCAGGCCCATCGCAGCTCCCAGAGACTGGCAGGAGATGGTGGTGTTACTCCTCTCTCTGCTGCAGTCACTGGGGACCGAAAGCCTGGGCTGGTGCCAGGGCCCTGCTTCCATGGGGGACCCAAGAGTCCGGGGGGCTCCATCCTTTTGGGGGACACTGCTGATGCTGGGCGTGCAGACCCAGGGGCAGTGGGTTGGTGATCCTGAGAAGTTTACACAGACACGCACACACATGCCCTCCAGTGTGAGAAGGGCACGGGGGGGGAACACAGGGTGTATAGGCTGTGTGTGTGTATTGCATGTGTGTGCATGTCTTGGCAGACAGGGCACGTGTCTGTGTGTGTAGGTGCAAGCAGGATGGTTTTGTGTGTGTGTGTCTTGGCAAGGTGGTTAGGCATGTGTAGGTGTGTGCATGCACATAGGTAAAACAGTTTGCAGGAGGTGGGTGTAGGCAGAGCAGGTGGGGGTTGCACACATGTTTACACACATGTTTGCACATGTGTATATAGGTAGAACAACTGGGCATCTGTCCATACAGTCAGCAATTGCACATGTGTGAGTGCTTGGGCACGTATGGGTAGGGCATTTGCGTAGGTGCGTTTGTGTAGGCAGAAGAGTCACGTGCATGTGTGTGTGCCTGTGCAGGTGAGATGAGTGTGTGCACGCGTGTGTGTGCGCACAGTCCAAGTGCACACGTGTGTGTACAGACTGGCAGGACAACCAGGTAGACGTGTGTGCATGCCTGCGTGCCCATGGGTAGACCGTGTGCGTGCACACGTGTGTGGGCACGCTGAGTGTGTGTGCCTGTGTGTTCCTGTGGGCTGCAAGGCCGCCCTGGCCCCGTGCCGTGCCCATTCCCTGGGGTTTAGTGGGGCCCTGTTGAGGAACACGAACAATCCCACGCCGGCCCGCGCAGGAAGGCGCTAACTCAGCAGCTCGTATCAATACCGCTCCACTTACAGCGAAGGCCGCGTAATGAAAATCCAATGGGCACGCTGGTGGGAGTAAATAAGTATGCCATTAAAATGAGAAAATCAAAGCTCTGGACAGGTCTTTTCTCTTGCCCATTGATTTCTTTTATTACGGAAATATTGCTGCTAAATAACATTAGTGTGAACAATCTCAGCAGTGTTTTCCGTAGTGCCCATGTCAATAACTCCATCACGGGCGGGGGATCCCCCACAGCCTGGCCGCGGGGCCAGCAGCCCTGTCCGAGCAAAGAGCTGCTCCAAGAGTACCTTTCTCACCGTCCCCAGCCATGCTAGCATGTGCCCGGCAGAGAAACCAGGCAGCATGGGATGGCTCAGGCAAGTGCCACCGGGATGGAGCTGGGCTGGGACCCAGGAGCCCTGGCTGCTTTGCTGCAGCAGGAGGGGTTGTCCTCATCCCAGCACTGAGCAGGGAGAGTGCCAGGCGTTTAAGGGTCCCAAAAAGCAGCCCTTCCCTTTGGGGTGGGTGTTTGAAACCTGTTATGGAGCAGGTAAGTGTCCCCAGTGACCAGCAGATGAGAGATGGGTCCTGGACACAGCACGTCCTGCAGGCTGTTGCTGCCTCTTCCCCTTCCTCCCCACTCCTCCTCATCCATGCCTGTGTCTGTGCTGGACTGACCCAGCTCCCTGTGGCTTGCCATCATTTGGTTCACATGGAGGAACTGAGGCACGGGGTGGGAACTCATTGGCAGTCACCCAGCTCCAGCACAGCCTCTCTGCCAGGGCTCGTGCGCAAGCTGCCCCTCTCCCCATCGGCTGCCCGCATGCAGGCACCCAGCATCCTTCAAGATGCCCACGGGTGGCAGGGACATCCCTGCAGGGCTGGAGGATGTGACCAGGACTCACAGGAGATATATCTGGTACTCTTTGGTACCCAGAGGCCAGGTGGGACCCCATGGCACCTCAAAGGACACTAAACCCCTGTGGGGTGTCCGGAGACATGCAAGGAGACAGCCATGGGCACTTGAACCATGAGTCCGGCTCTGTCACAGCCCCAGCTGAAGTGACCACAAGTGGCAGCTCCCCAGAGCTGTCACCAGGACAAACGCACATCGCTGCCCACCAAACACCTTCCCCCTGCAGCTCGCTCTATCTTGCTGTCCCTCCGCATGCAGTGAGTATTGATCAGCCCGCAGGATCTATCTCCCGATTCCTCCTGCGGTATCTCTCTGCTCCGAGTATCTCTCAATCTGCTCCGCTGTCTGTCGTGCCCGTCTATACCTCCAGTATCTATCTGTGCTGCCTCCACTGCAGCCGTCGATAGCCGTTTGTCTGGGGAATTTCTCTTTCTCTCCAGCTAGGAGTGTCACCAGACCCCGGCGGTGCAAAGATGCCAAGCAGGAAGGTGGAGGGGACACGGTCCTGCTTGCTGCCCTGGGGAAAGCCTGAGCACGGACACACTTTGTGACACATGTGCAGAGCCCCAGAGCTGCTGCTGCTGTCACCATGGACGTTTTGGGGAGGCACTAAGTCGTGCTGGTACAGCTGGGCCGGGTCCCTTGGTGGCCATGCCCAGGGTGATGGGACACACTGCACCCCATGCAGACCTTGGTGCTGCCACTAGCCAGCCTGGCCACATACCCCACCCCTGGGTGCTACGTTGACCCAAGCACCCCAACCCCTCTGCCTTGGAGGAAGGGAGCTTCCCCAAATGCTGGGCTATGGAGAAGTCCCATCGCCACCACCACATCTGACTCATCCCTCCCAGCCCAGCCTTCAGCCCTGGCTTCCTCCTCGCCCCGGTGTGCAGGGGATGGGGCACAGCCCAACACAGAGCGTGACAGCACCCTGGGGTGCAACGCAGCAGCACTGGGAGGGGAGGCCGGAGCCCTGTGTGATGGGGACCTGTGGAACAAATTCTGGGGGGTGGCTGGTCCTGGGGGGGTGTGGCTGGCCCTGTGGGTCCCTCTGAAATGGGGCTGGGTCATATCTTCCCAGGGGCAACTCAGCAGGATCGTCGGCCAGCCACTGACAAACTGATGCTCAAAGGGGCTGGCAAACACCCGGAGGTCCCTACCCCTGCCACGGTGGGATGGGATGGGCCAGGGCCAGCTACAGCTGTCCAGCCTCGAAATGGGATGGCCGACAGCTGCTTTATCTCCTGTGCAAAGATAAACAGCGCCCGGGGGCCCTGCGGGGTCGGGAGCTGCCCTGCTCTCCCAGGGAAGGGGCTCATTTTTCCAGGATAACCTCTCTGGCGAGGATGTTGCACAGTGCCGAGTGCCGCTGGGCTGCCAGGAGCCCCGGGGATCACCAGCACTGTGGAAGGACGAGGGGCAGTTTCTCCAGCGATGCTGGTGGAGAAGCTGGAGAGCCCAGAAGCAGCAGCTTTTCCCCCCAAAGGGCCGTGGCGAAGGGGGCAGAGGCTCAGCCTGAGCCTGAGAGCAAAGCCAGCTGCTGCCGCAGCTGTGGCCAGTGGCTGTTTCCACAAGATGCTCCAAGGAAAGGGCAGGACTCAGCTCGTGCCAGGCTGGTAAAGGCAGCTGCCCCTGGTCACCGCAGCACGCAGGTGGCCCCAGAGGGGACAGAACCAGCAGCCCTTGGCACCCAGACCTCCTGTCACCCCATGCCACCAACACCAGGTGCAGCAGCATGAGGTCTCAGTGACAAGCTGCCCTGGCCATGAGATGGGGCCAAAGCCACTGTCCCTTGTGTCCGGTGTTCCGGGATGCTGCTGCTGCTCGTCCCCCAGGGACCCATGCAAGCCCTGCAGATAGCCTGTCCAAAAAAGCCCAGGGAAGAACAGGCACCTCCTTTGCCTCCTACCAAAGCTGTCTGTAGAAAAGAGGGGTCAGGAAAAAAACTGGCAGGCAGGGAGAGTGGGAGTGCGGGGACAGCATGGGGACACTGCCGGCAGGGGAAGCCCTGTGCTGTGGGTGCAGCAGCAGGTCAGGGTGCTGTATGCTCACCCTGGCTTACGCCCTTGTCTGATACCTAGACATGTTCTTGATGGTACTCTGGTGCCTCAGTGTACCCTGCTGCAAGTGGGGATGCAGGGCAAGCCACCAGCACTGAGTCCCTCCAGTGACAGAGGAGATGCGTGCCCTCATCCATGCCAGGCAGGGCCCGGGGCTCCGGGAGCCTGTTCGGAGGGGTCCAGGCCATGCTGCAGTTTGACCCCTTCAACCAGGATCTGGGCACGCACAGCATCCCTCGGGGGACCCCTTGGTGGCCCCAGCTTGCGGCGCGCTGCAGTGACCACCCCATCTCTTGCGGATGGAAGTCAGGGCTCAGCACTTGCAGCTCACTCAAAACGCCCCTTTGTGCCCACACACGCGTTGACAGTGCAGGCGCACACACCCACCTCCCCCCCACACACGCGCGTGCACACGCCTGCCTGCGCACACCCCCAACTCCCCCAACACGGATCGCACACACCTACAGGTGAGCACACAAAATGCCCACACCCAGCTCCCGTCGTACGCATATAAGGGCTTATTGTTGTCCCCAACAGCGTACACACACGTGTGCACACACACTCTGACAATGCACACGGCTGCACATATGCTTGTGCATGCAAACGGCTCTGTGCAATGTATGCACCCCCTCCACTCCCCCAGGGCATACGCACACCTTAGATGCAGCGTGGACACGCACACATACAGGGCACGCTTCCAGTGGCTGTGCACAGGCTCCCCTGCACACACACGTGCAACGCTCTCCCCTCTCCCGGTGCGCACAGATATATGCGTGCTCAGACACTCTGCACGCACACATGCAGTGCACGCTCAGCTTGCCTGGTGTGTGCACACATACACATGCACAGACCGGCTGCACAAATGCACACGCTCATGCAATGCCCTACCTTCTCCCAGCACACATGCAAGTTATCTACACATACAGAGATCCTCTGTATGCGTATGCAATGGGTGCAGCACCCACTTGCATGGGTGCACAGACCCCTTGCACACCCCTCCTATACACTCCCCTCTCCCCGCACATATAGGTATGCATACCTGGACCCCCTGCACACCCCCGTGTGCACTCCCCTCTCGCATGCATGCACGCCCTGCCCACACACACACACACACACACTGCGGCCCGCCCAGCCCTCTGCGCCCCCGGCCCCGTCCCCTCCCGCCGCCCCGGGCAGGGCGGCCCCGGGCCGGCTCTCGGCGGGCCGGTCCCGGGGCGATCCCCCGGGGCTACCGCAAGCCCGGCCCTCCCCGGATGACTCCCTTGACGTGCGCTAGCAAATGGGAGCGGGGAGGGGTGTTGCTGCCTGCCTGCCACTTGTTGCAAAAAAAAAAAAAAAAAAAAAAAAAAAAAAGGAAAAAAAAAAGGGAAGAAAGAAAGAAAGAAAGAAAAGAGGGAAAAATCCCACCCACCCTCATCTGCTGCGGAATAAAAGAAATATCGGCGGGCGCGGCGCCATGTGAGCGGCGGGCCGGGACCGGGCGGAGCAGCCGGCCGTGCCCCCCGGGACGGCGGGGCGAGCCCCGGGCGGCGCTCGGAGCCGGCGGCATGGTGGAAAACCCCAGCCTGGCGGCCAAACCCGCCCTGGTGAGGGCCGGCGCGGCCGCACCGCGACGGGACGGAGCGGAGGGGCCCCGGTAGCGCGGGGGTGGACGGTGGGAGCGGGGTGGGGGCAGCCCCAGTGGGACAGGATCGGGCAGGGAGAGGGATGGGGGGGGCCCGGTGGGAACGAGAGGAGGGTCCCGGGAGGACAGGGCGCCCGGTGGGACCGAGGGGGGATCTCCGTCGGGACAGGGACGGGGTCCCCGGCGGGGACGGGGCGGCGGGGTCTCGGTAGCAGACGGTCTCCGGTGGGACCGTCGGGGCGGAGGTCTCCGGTAAGACGCGGTCCCCGGTGGAACCGGGGCGGGGGGTCCCAGCAGGACACGGGTCCCCAGCGGATCGAGGAGGGGGGCTCCCCGCAAGACAGCGACGGGGGTCCCGGGTCGGACCTGTCCCCGGTGGGAGCGGGGAGGGCGTCCCCCGGAGGAGCGGGGATGAGGTCCCGGAGGGCCGGGTCCCCGGTGGGGCAGGGTGCCGGGTGGTCCCGGCGCGGGAGCCAGCCCCTCCGGCGGCGGGGTGCCGCGCCCGGTGCGGCGGCGGCTCCGCGGCCAACTTTTGGGCAGGGCCCCCGCGAGCGGGGGAGAGAGCGGGGGGGGGGGGGGGGTGCTTCCTCCCCTCCGTCCCTCCCTCCCTCCTCCTCCTCCTCCGGCGGCGGCGCTGAGGCCGTGCCCTGTGCCCGCAGCCGGCCGCCCCGCCGCGGGGGCCGGGGGCGGCGGGCGGGCTGCGTTTGGCGGCGGTGATGGAGAGCCTGCAGCGGCAGCAGGCGGCCCGCCTGGCCCGCGGCCCCGACGGCTCTCCCCGACGGCCCCCGGTCGAGCCCGGCCCCGGTCCCGGGCCGCCGCCCGCCGCCCCCCGCCGCCGCCCGGCCCCCGGCCCGCGTCCACCACCCGCCCCCGCTGGGGAGGAGGAGGAAGAGGAGGAAGAGGAGGAGGAGGAGGAGGAGGAAGAAGGGGAGCCCCGCGAACCGCCGCCCCCCCCGCACCACGAGTGGACCTACGAGGAGCAGTTCAAGCAGGTAAGAGGCATCTGCTGCCCCGGCGCACCGACGCCGGCTGCTCCAGGTGGGCACCCCCGGTGTCCCCTCACAGCCCCCAAACTCGGGGTTCAGCCCTGCCTGAATGGAGGCCGCTTATGCCCCCCACTGCCCCCAAACCCTGTCTGCATCCCACCCTACGTGGGCAACCCCACTGCCCCAAGCTCCATCCCAGTCCCACCCCAGGCTGACATTCCCAGTACCCCCATTACCCCTAGATATTGTCGCCATGCCACCCTAAATGGGAATCTTCCAGTCCCCCTCCACTGCCCCCAAACCACATCCCAGGCAAGCACAGTCAGTGCAACACAACACCCCTGTCCTGGAGCCCCATCCTGCCCCAAATGGGTACCCCCTGAATGCTCCTCACTGCCCCTGTCCCTGAGCCCTGTCCTACCCCAACAGGCATCCTCATGTGCTCCCCATCTCCCTGCCACCAAGCTCCATCCCACTCCTGCCTCATGCCCCCCACCTCCCCCGTGTTCCCCATGCCTGTCCCCAGGCCCTGCAGCATGACGGGGTGCCCAGTGTCCAGGCACCTCCCTGTGCCCCCCCTGACCCATGCAGGCTCCATCGCTGGTGCTTTTTATGATGGGCAAAACGACGTGACCCCTGTCCGTGGAGGTTTTGTGGAGACGGACGGGGGTGAGGGCTCCGGTGCGTGGTCACCCCAAGGAGCCGGCGGGCTGCAGAGCTGAGCTCCCCCGTGTCTCCACGAGGGCCGGGGCGTATTAAGGCTGGTCGATGCCGCTCATTGATTTCCTGCATTGGCTGGAGGGAGCAGCGTGTCGACCTTGTCACCTCACTCCCGATAGATGTAGGGGAGACCCCTGTGCCACGGAGATCTGGCGCAGGGACAGGGCTCCTGGGCTCGTATATAGGCTGGAGGAAGGGCCTCTGTGTGTTTAATAATGTGCCCCCATGCATGGATCCTGTCCCTGCTGGCTTGTGCAAGCCCTGGTTTGCGTGTGGCGGGTGCTGCTTCGTGCACAGGTGTGAGTGTGGGTGTGATTGCACAGTGCCAGGTCAGGTTTGAGCTTCCGGTGCACTCAGCTTCATCATGGGGGGAGAGAGGGGTGATGCTGGTGGCAGGGTAGGTGACAGGGAGGATGCGGCGAGGCGATGGACCCAGCAGGGATGTCCCTGCACAGCTGGTGTGTGGCTTTTTAGGATGGCACTGCTCGGGACAGTGGGGTGAGGGGACGTACCTGCTCAGACACAGTGACACTGCCAGGAAGGGGTGGGGATGGGAGCAGGGACCTGACTTTTGGGTGCTGTGGGGCCAGGCTGCTGCCTTTTCTGTTCCAAGATTGCACAGTGTGGTGTTATTCGGAGGGGCCAGGGCTCACACCCCTGGGCACCCGCCTGCGAGGTGGCAGGCATGGGTGCAGGCAGGGCGCAGGCAGCGTGCGCCCCGTGGCCGTGCCTGGGGAGGCTGCCAGTGCCAGACACTGCCTCGAAAGCAACCGGGGGAAGGCCTGGGTGGGTGCGCTGCATAGGCCGAATATCTTGTCCGGGAAGTGTTACATTACACCCCGCTGCGCAGAAAAAGGCTGACTGTCCGGTTCCCGGGGTCAGCTGGGAGGTGGGAAGCAGCTCCTCCCTCCTGGGCCTGGGGAGGCTTTACGCAGAGAAAGCATCCCCGGCATTTCTCGTCCTTCAGCCTCACACCCTGCTTCTGGCTGGGGCTGTCCATGCTCCCCATGCGGGGCAGGAGCAAAATCAGCAGCGTGGTGGGAATACTGGGGAGATGGATAGCAGGGGAGGTCGATGCGGGGGGATAAAACCTGCCACTGCTTCCTGGGGTGACAGCAGGCTCCTTGCTTGCTTGCTCTGTTCTTTCTCCAACTCTGATGGGAAAGGCAATGGGTCCCTGCTCCAGAGACCCAGATATGGGTTTCCCACTTGGTGGCATGTCCCAGCCAGCCCAGGGGACAGTGGGATGTCTCTTATGTTCAGTGCACCCTGGGTGCAGAGGGACAAGGGGACCGATTGACTCTGGGTGGCTTATACGGGTTGGGACAGGGAGAGGGGAAAGGAGTAGCAGGGACCAGCCCTGCCCTGACTTTGCGTGGTGCTGCACTGTATGGGGTGGCAGTATGCGGTGCCGTCTTGCCTTGGGGTCTGCAGGGTGACTGACACTCCTGTCCCTCCCCTGTGATAATCTGGGAGGGGACATACCCCTGCCTGGGAGGGGACATACCCCCGGTCCCTCCCCAGGCTGCAGGGCTGTGCCTCACCCAGCCTGGGGAACAGGTTCTCTGCTCTCAGGGCGGGTGGCCATGCTCCTGCTTTCGGAGGTTTCCCAGGGACTGGGCTGTGATGCTGTGGGGCATGGAGGGTGGCATGTGCCTGCTCACAAGCTGCCTGGGCGCTGGCAATGGGGGTCCTGGAGCCAGGGAGAGACCCTGGAGTGGCTGGGGCTGCTCGGAGCTGCCCCATCCCAGCACGGCACCACTGGCATCACCCAGGATGGGTCTCAGGGTCTGTCCTTGCTGTCGTCCTCCTGGGCAGAGGAGACAACAAAGTGAATGGGGACCCCCAAATCCAAACTGATTTGTGGCTGATGGGCAGGGAGCCACTTCCCAGATTCTCTCCAGCAAGGAGGGGGCTGTGATGGGGATGGGTGCAGGACCAGCCGTGGGGGGTTTTCCACACAGTGCAGTGGTGCTAAAAACGGGAGCAGAGGATGAGGTTGTAGTGGACAAACCCGTTGAGGGTTAATAGGCAAATGCTGCTTCACCCAGAGAGCATTTTGGGGAAATATCTCATGTGTTTGCCCTGGTTTTATATGTTTCCTGAGGCGTCAGTTTGGGGGGGCTGGCGGGACCTTTGCTCTGATCTGGGAGGGCCGCTCTGATGTTATGGGGTTGTGAGACCCCCTCACCCCTGCCTCTTGCATCAGCCCTCGGCGCCGGTCTATGTACACTTGATAAGGACACATGGGTAGAGACCTGGGCAAAGGTCCGGGAGGTCTCCTGCACCCAGCACTGCAAGGGAGCGCCAGCCCTGGGGCGGGGGGCACCGAGCAAGCTCTGACCATGCGCTATCCATGAACCCCCCCTTCCCTGGGGATGAGGATACCACCAAGTTGCGATGCCGCGGTGCTGCGTCACGCATTTGACTTGGAGGGCACCAGGAAGAGCCTGGCATTGCTGATGCCAGCTCAGCCCCATCAATTCAGCTTCCCCCCCCCGGGGAGGCATGCACACACATGGAGATGGGCACCCTGGTTTCCTCCAAGCGATGGAAGAGCAGCGCCAGGACCTAGGGCTTCCCTTTGCATCCCCCAACTCTTCCCAGAGGTGGCACCATGGGAAGGCTCTGGGCAGGAGGGACTCAAACACCTGGGTTTTGTGCCCAGCTCTCCAGCATCATAGAGTTTTCTGGCAGGAGGATGCCCTCCCTGCCAGGGCTCCACCAGCACGTTCAGACCCATCTGGTTGCGGTTGGTGGGGATCAAGACCCCCCCAAGATCTCCTTCCTCCTTACCTGGGAGCAGCTGGGGGGGTGAGCCCCAGCCAGCTCTTTGGGGACTCTCAGGTCTCTGGTAGCTTCAGTGGTTAATCTGGGGATGGCTGGCTTTGCCAGTGGCTGTTTGCCACCATTCTCAGCCAACCCTGGTGTTCCCCCTCGTGCCGTGGTGCTGCTCCTGCCCTGTCTGTGCCTGATGCTGGCAGTCTCCTCTTGCACCCAGCTGTTCTTTACATGCATTTAGGGGGGCTCGCCAGCCATGAACGCATGCGCTTGCATCTCAAAGCCTGGAGGAAAGTGCTCTGAGTTGGCTGTAGCCCTCCTTGTGCCCCGGACCTCCACCCTGTGCCTTGCAGTCATCCCAAAATGGGGTGGCAGGGCCTGTGGTGCACACCCTCCTGCCTCCATCCCCATTGCTTTCTCCTGCGGGGTTGTCCTTGCCTGCCAGGGAATGGAGGAGGCTCAGGAGGGGGACCCCCGGGAGAGGGAGGTGGTCTCTCTGCCCCAGCCCCACTCCCCGCCTCCAGCACATCTTCAACCCAGGTGCAGGAGCAACAACCACAGGGCTCCTGGGGCTAAATTAGAGGGTCTCTGGTTACACCAAAGAGGCGGGGGGGCAGGATGGATGTGGTGGTTGCTCCTGTCCACAGCTGCCTGGAGGCTTCTCGCCAGCAAACCTGCAGGCAGAGCTCTGCCCCAGGGCCGGGACCACCTGCAGCGGGGAGGAGGCAGCAGCAGTGGCAAGGGTCAGCATGCTAATCCCGCACAGCAGCAGCTGCGGTAGCTCTGGCAGCCCAGCACGAGTGCAGGGGCACAGGGCAGGAGTGGGGAGCTGCTGGGGTATGTCTGGGAGTGCATACAGAGGCGTTCTGGGCGTGTGTGCATAGGGACCAACATGAGTGTATGGATTCCCATAAATGCCCATTTAAGTGTAGGGGTATGCCCATGTGTTTCTGAACCCGTGTGAGTGCTGATGCATGTGTATGGACCCATATGAGTGCCCACACGTCTAGGGATCCCTGGGAGACCCTATGTGTATGGGTCCATATAAGTGCCCAAGTGTGTATGAACCCATGTGACTGCTGGTATGTGTTTATGGACCTATATGAGTGTCCAGCTGTGTATGTATGTGGTCAAGTGTGTACGGACCCACGTGTGTGTGTGTGTGTGCATAGGGGTGTGTATGGCACTGTGTGTGTGCTCACATGCATATGGTGTGCCCACGCATGTCTGAACACACCTGTCTGTATGTATCGGGACACGTGTAGTGTCCCAGCACGTATGGGCACTCATACATGGACCAGTGTCTCCACATACAGAGCCATATGGACCCATGGGTGTTTGGGGCAGGGTTTGGGGGCTGAGCCCCCCTCCACGACTACCCCTGCGCCCCTTGCCCCAGCCCATGGTGCTGAGCACCTGAGTTGTGGTGGGTGTCAGCCCCCTGCCCCCAGGGCCCTTTCCAGCCCTACTGCAGTCTGAGGGATGCTGAGAGCCTCAGCAGCTGCCGCAACACCATCTCCCAATTGGGGGATCCTGAGGGCTTGGGATCCGGAGCTCCAAAGAGGAGGTGTAAAAACCAACCAAGGGTGTGAGAATAAAGGTGCTGTGGGTGGGAAAGGAGCACCAGCAGGACGCTCCACCCCATGGTTGCCCTGGTTCCCTCCCCAGAATGGGATGTGAGAGGGGAATTTGGGGGGGATGCACCCCCTCACTGACTTGGGCCTCCACTAATCCTCTAATTGGGTTAATAATGGAGGTAAATCCCCTGTGCAGGCAGCAGGCTGGGCAGGGCTGCGGCGGGGAGGGGGGGTACGGCCCCAGGGAGGTGGGATCTGGTCCCACCGGGGTGCCTGTGGGGGTTTGCGGCTGCGTGGGGGTGTGGGAGTGAGCTCAGGTGTGCTCGGGGGTCGTTGTGCACAGAGGACGGCGTGTGTAGGAGGTGCGTGAGCGTGAACCAGGGATGGAGTGCATAGGGAATGCATGAGCATGCACAGGGTGTGTGGGGGTGTGCAAGGAAAGTGTGTATAAGGGTTGTGTGACTGTGCACAGGGTGTATGTGTACGTGCACAGGGGGAATGCTAGGTAATATGTGAGCATGCACAGCAGGTGTGTATGTATGCACAGGAAGAGTGTATAGGGGATGTGTGTGTGCATAGGGTGTGTGTGCACAGGGTGTGTGTGCAAAAGGAGAGTGGGTATAGGGGGTGTGTGAGTGTGCACGGGGTGTGTGGGTATGCACAGAGAGACTGTGTAAAGGGGATGGATGGATGTGCAGAGGTGTTGTGTGTGCACAGGTGTTGTGTGTGCACAGGAAGAGTGCATAGGGGATGTACGAGCATGCACGGGGGGCTGCGCGTGCAGAGGGAGAACACGTATAGGGGTTGTGTAAGCATGCACAGGGTGGTGTTTGTCCAAGGAGAGCGTGTCTGCAGGTGAGTGTGTGCAAGGAGAGCGTGCACACAATGTGTGCATGTGCAGAGCAAGCTGGAGGCTGTGTGAGTGTGCGTGTGGGAATGCGCTGGGTGTGTGAGCATGCACAGGGCAAGTGTGCTGGGCAGTGTACGTGGGGGCTGTGCTGACCTGTCCCCTGGGGCATCGGCAGGGCCACCTTTCCCCACTGTAGGCTGCAGCTCAGGGTTGCTCTGTCCCGGATCCGGCGTCCACATCCCGTGTCCGGTGGTGGGGCAGGAGGGAGCACCAGCCCCAGATGCCCTTTCTGCTTCAGCGGTTTTTCCGGCGGCGGAGGCAGGGGCCGGGGTCTCCGGCGTGGGGGGATCCCACCAGCCCTTCCTCCCCCATCGTCCCTTCAAAGCAGCCAGAGGAAGAGGATGGGGCTAGAGGTACACGGGGGGGTCACCGAGCTCCCAACACATATCCCAGGCGTGTGCGCAGCCCCCCCAGGTGTACACCCCCATACTCACCCAGCCCTATAGCGGGTGTATGCATGTACAGACCCCCATGTGTGCAAGTACACGCTCCAGCGTGTGCACGTGTGTCCCTCGGGGGACACCTGGGGTGGTGGTGGTGCTTGAGGGGGGTCCGTGGGAGGCAGGGACCAGAGGGTTCGAGGGGGAGGCAGGGATGGAGAGGACAGCAAGGATGGAGGGGGAGGCGGTGGCATGGCAAGCGCCGGCAGGTCAGGGAGGTTAGCCCGAACAAATCCCTTCATTGACTCCCTGCCTGTTCAGCCATGAACGAGTAACAAGGGGCTGAGCGTGGGGAACGCCGAGACCCACCCCTCCCTGCACTGCAGCCCCCAGACAGACGGATATAGGGCAGTAGGACCGCAGGACAGGGCTGCAGACGGTGCCCGCAGTGCCACCACGCAGCACGTTTTCCCCGGATGCATGGCTCCAACCCCTGGGTGAGCCATGCTGGCACCCCGTGCCTCAGTTTCCCCTCCTGCAAAACGAGTTGAGGAGGAGGCTGGGGACCCTGCAAGCCCCCCCGCTTCACCCCAGGGCCGAGCTGCGGGTGGGGGGCTGCCCTCCCAAGGCCAGCACCGCCAGCAAACAGTCCCTCACCTTGCGCGAAGCCAGGTTAATGTTTGCAGCAGGCAGCTCTCCCGGGAGCGGCGGCGGCGGCTGCGGCCGGGAGGGGGGTTTTAATGACCTGCTGGATCCACCGCATTATCAGCGCTGATTAAACCTGCAGCTCTATAAAGCGCCGTTAAATATTAAGCATGATGAAAGGCTTTGGGGGGGGAGCCGCAGCACTGGGAGAGGGCTCTGGATGGGGGTGTCCAGCTACACTGGTGGGGTGACCACTGAGGCTGGGGATGTTGGGTCGAGTGAGCACCTCGGCACCCCCTGGGGCTGTGGGGTCAGGGGAGCAGCCCCCCCTTAAGAGCCAGCAGCGCCTTTGAATGCAGCCAGCGTCCAGGTAAAACCATCCCGTAACCATTAACTTATTAACGGCTGGCGGCAGAGGCGACTGGTGGCTCGCAAGGTCAGGGGGTGGTTTGTGCCCGGCGGGAGCAAGCTGCCCCCCAGCTCCAGGGACGGGGGGGGTGGACCCGCAAGCTCTGAGCTCCCTTGTATGTGGCCCATGGTGGGGGGACTCTGGCTGTGGGCGGTTTTGGGTCCCTGTACCCTGGTGTGCAGAGGGCTGTGCACCACTGGGAATAGCCGGTCCCTGTGGCTGCAAGCGTGAGGGGTAAACTGAGGCACTGATGGCTTTCCCATCCTCCCATCCCATCAGGACACAGTGGGGGGACACCCCAGTGTCTGAGTCCCTGGCCACGCACCATCTCCCTGGGGAAGGAGCCAGGGACCCCCAGCTCAGAGGCGATAGTGATGCTCTGGAGGGGTGCAAGGATTCCAAAATAGCCCGTCAGCGGTCGGTCACCCCTGGCGTGCGGCTGCACCCCGGGGGGCTGGTGGGGTGTGTGGAGACGAGCATCACCTGAACTCCCTGCGTGAACAGCGGCCAGATGGAAAAATTAGCAGTGCGGCTAATCAATGTGGTGCATATTAAGCGGCTCAGGGTTGTGGCGGGGGGGACACACGCGAGGCGGCGGGGAGCCAAGCAGGGTCCAGGATCAATACGGCTTGTATTAAGTGGATTAAATCCTGGTTGCCGATCTGATCCCTCGCTGCCAGCAGCGGGTGGCAGCTGAGCGGGGGCTGTGGGGGGCTCCCGCTGCGATCACTTCCCTTGGCAGCAGGGGCTGTGGGGAGGCCACAGGGGTGGCTCAGTGGGGCAGGGCAGCTTGGAGATGCGTAGGGGGTGGCTTAGCACCTCATCACACCCTTCCTCTGTCTAGGGGATCAGCTGGGCTATGGGGTACAGTGGACCGCAGCTCCAGCCCTACAAGCCCCTCTGACCGCTCTGGGAGAGGCATCTCCCGGGTGAGTGAGAGGTGCTAACGATGTTATTTAATCGCGTTGAGGAGGAGGGGGAGGCACAAGATCTATTCCCGTCCCTTTAATAAACCATGTTCGACCTGCTGACCTTTAACCTGCCTGACAAGCCCCGTTATCCCCATCCCTTAAGGAATAAAGATGTCGCCATGGCGATGGGATGATGGGAGGGAGTGGGGTCCCCAGAGCTGCACCCAGGCTGGAGTGGGGACAAGGACACCCCGCTCTGGCCCTGCACCAGCACCCAAGTGGCGGTGCGGGGTGGAGGGGGGCCAGTGCTGGGGGTGCCGTGGCTTTTGGAGGGGCCAAGCACAGTGGATGGGGTCCCTGAGGTTGGCGGAGTGGAGCTGCGCTGTGCGCCGGTGGGATATCGATCCCTGGGCTTGACAGTTTAATACTTCTGTTTATAGAGGAATATAGTTACATCGATGGCGTTAAATGAGTTACTAATTATATCAATACAAACACGATTAAAAGGGTCCTTGCTCATAGGTCACTGCAAGCAGGAGCCGCTGCTCACATTGCACAACTGCCCCTGGGCAAGGCCTGCCTCAGTGCTCCAAGGTGCACGGGATGCTCTGGGGTGGTGTGTGCCCCTGCGGGGTGGGGGGTATCCAGCCGTGGGGGTGTGCCTGTATGGGGCTGTGCATGCCTGTATGGGGTTGTAAGTGCCCATCTGGGGTTGTCTGTGCCCATCTGGGGTTGTGCATGCCTGTCGGGGGTTGTGCTTGTCCATATGGGGTTGTGCATGCACGTGTGAGTTTGTGCATGCCTGTATTGGGTTGTGCATGCCCGTCTGGCGTTGTGAATGCCTGTCTGGGGTAGTGTGTGCCCATCTGGGGTTGGGCGTGCACATATGGGGTTGTGCATGTCCACCTGGGGTTGTGCACGCACGTATAGGGTGCATGCCCGTGCACAGTTGTGCATGCACGTATGGGGTTGTGCATGCTCATGCAGAGTTGTGTGTACCTACGAAAGGCTGTGCAAGCTCACCTGGGGTTCTGCATGCCTGTAGGAGGCTGTGCACATCTGGACACAGCTGTATGTGCCTGTGTAGGGATTTGAGCCTGTGTAGGTTGTGTGTGCATCTAGAGGGTTGTGCACACTCACATGAGTGTGTGCCCATGCAGCGTTGTGTACACAAATGCAGGGTTGTGCATGCTTGTGCAGGGTTGTACGTGCCCATGCAAGCTTGTGTGTGTCTCTGGGCGGGATGTCTGTACATATACAGGGTTGTGCACATGCTTGTGTGGAGTTGTGTGTGCCCATGAGGGGTTGTGCACACTCATGTGGGGTCGTGTGTACTCACACAAGGTTGCACACACTTAGATGGGATTGTGCAAGCTCGGACAGGGTTGTGTGTGCCTGGATAGGCTTGTGTATGCTTGCGTGGGCTTGTGCACACCCGTGGGCGGGGTTGTGTCAGCCCGTGTGGGGTTGTGTACCCCCACGCAAGGTGTGTGTGTCCCCACAGGGATTGTGTGTGATGCTGGGGGAGTTGTGATCTGCTGCTTAGATGGTCAATCCGCAAGAGAGGTGGGAAGGGACTGTGGTGCCTAGCCTACAGGAGGAGGAGGAGGGCAAGTGGCAGGGCCAGGAGCCCTGGGTAAGGGATGGAGTTGGCTCCTTCCTTGGGGCTGGGGCTGTCTGGGAGTCCCTTCTTGCCTGGAGGCTGTGGCAGGCCACCACCCATGCCGCCACCCATGCCACCCCTGTGCCACTCCTGTGAAGCTGTGACACCTGGATCCCATAGCCAGCCTTGGCTGGGACCCAGCCCACCCCCATCAGCAAGAATCCCCCAAAACCACCTCCTTTCCAGCCCGAGCATCCCCAAATCTCATGGGATGCCTGGTGCATCCCCAGCACACCTGAGGACCCTGCCGGCGGGTCTGCTGTTACTTGGCTCCGCTCTTGTCTTCGCTTAAACGCCGACCTTTGCTCCCTGTTTGATGTAATGTGTTTTTGCATCTCGGTGCCCTACAGATAAAAGGTTAGAGGTTAATAAATGGTGGAAAAATAGATGCCGGTGCTTGGAGGTCACACCTGTTTCAGGGGCTGGAGGCAATGGTAGCACGCGCCGGGTGGGATCCCACCTGCCTCGGTGGGAGAAGAAACATGAGTGGCACCCGGGGGCCTGGCAGAGGCATGGGTGCAGGAGCCTGCCTGCTGGGTTGATCCCCTGGGAAGGCAGTGGCTTCACCCTGCTGTGGGATAGGCAGCCAGTTTTGGGGGGTTTGCTCCTGCTTTGACAAGCCAGGAGATGGCAGGGGGTGGAAATGGGCTTGGTGTGGAGCAGTGGGGGTCGGAGCCCTGCTGCAGGCAGGGACAAGCAGGGAAATGCAGGCAAAGCCTGGCTCACACAGCCTTCCCCGGGGCAGAAATCAAAGCAGCCCCCTGGAGCTCTGCTCCGAGCCTGACCTAGTTATCGTAATCGATGGCTCAAGGAGCTCCTGACAAGGGGCAGGCGGTGGGGAGGGGGCACAGAGTGGGGTAGGGAACACCACGGTGGAGGGGAGGGACCGGGTGCTGGCACCCAGGGGTTGGGGCATGCTGAGAGCACCATGCTGCAAGGAGGGGATGGGTAAGCGGCGCCCAGAGGGCAAGGAAGGGGCAGGGATGGAGCACCGTGGAGCGGCTAGGAGCCAGGCAGTCAGCACCCATGGGTGTGGTGGGAGACTAGCGGTAGCACCCATAGACTAAGTTAGGGACAGGCAGTTAGCACCCATCTGTTAGACAAGGGAGAGGCAGCTGTCACCCATGGGTTAGATGACGGACTGGGTTAGATGTGTCTGCCCAGTGATGGGAACCGTGGGGTGTCTGTAAGAGCATCCCTGCATCCCTGTGTATCCCCATGTCCCCCTATCCCCTGCATCCCCATATTTTCATGTCCCCGCATCCCTGCATCCCCATATCCCTGCATTCACGTGTCCCCATCACATCCCTGCAGCCCCCCCATCCCCACATCCCTGTGTCCCTGGAGCCTGACACATCCCCGCAGCCCAGCTCCCTTTATCTGCCCAGTGAATGATGTGCTGTGTGGAGGGGGGGGTGCTCCCTTTCTATTGGTTTTTAACGGCCTTTCCCAGCACAATTGTTTTTTAAACGACTCTATTTTGTGCCTGACTTTGTTTTCTAGCTTGCATTTCTTTGTATATGTTTTGGAAATCCATTCTGGACTGCTGAGTTTTGTTTCTTTTCAATGGCTTTAAATTCTTACCGGGCTTGCTGGGAGGAATTGGTGTCTATAGCGCCTTCGATTGGTGCTAATTTTTCCTTCATGTGCTCTGACTTTTACTGCTGGGCCATCGATCTGGCGGGCTCCAATTTGTCATGGTCACCCAGGCGCTGTGCTGGAATCAGGCGAGCTGTGGCTTTTGCACGGAGCCGGCGCTTTGTGTACCTGGTATAGGGGCTGCACTCGCCTCCCCAGTGCCGCCCGTCAGATCAGCCTGGGGGGTTGTTGTGTCCGTGTGTCCAGAGCTGTGTCCATCCAATACACATAAGTACCTGCACAGCCATACATGTGCATCTGAGCAACCACATGCACGCTCACTGGCTTGCACACATGTCAGTGCACCCACAAACTTGCCGGGACACGCAAGCACCAGTGTGGGTGCACACATGGTGCTGCACTCGTCGTTTCGTGCTCAAACACTTGCACACAGTGCACACACATCTGGCTTGCATGCATGCACCTACCGTGGGAAGTCCTTGTGCCTTGCAGGGACGTGTTGCTGCCGTGCTCACACCCTGGTCCCTGTGTGCAGCCGAGGAAGATGGCTTTGGGGTCCCCATGCCCAGCCAAGGGAGGAGGATTTGGCAGTGTGTCCCTTTGCAGAGGCACCTCACGCTATCCCCGGCCATCGATCAGGCCCTGTCTTGCGGTGACACGGCTCAGGCTGTGCTTATCAGGTCGTCGATAGCCCTGTCACCCCGGTCGAGTGGGGCAGCCCCAGCGCTCGCAGCTCTTTCACCGGCACCCAGCACCGTGGCCCTGCCAGCTCACCCTGCCCCTAGAAGGGACCAGCATCTCCACTGCGCGGGTGGATGTGTGTCCCTGCAGAGGGGGATGCTGATCCCATGCTGGGACCTGGTGAACACCGGCACTGGGCAGTGCTCGAAGGCTGCTGAGCCAGGGCAGGGCTAAGCATCCCGGTACCAGGGACCTGCTCGGGGGCCCAGGATTTGCTGCTGCTCTGTCTACATTGGCATCATCTTCCTGGGCTGAAGCGCTGTCATCCCTCTACCTAGCGATGAGAGGGGCAAAGAAACTGAGGTACCGATGCAGCCTCTCTGCAGCAAGGCTGTAAAACAGTCAGTGGTGCATGGGGAGCCAGCACCAGCCCCCAGGCATAGGGAGAGCCCAGCACTGCCGGCACGGAGGGTGCGCCGGGGGCTCCCATCCATGGGGCAGGGCGAGCCTCTTGTTGATGGCAGAGAGGGCAAGTGGGGCCAGGGGCGATGCCAAGTCCTAGCACAGGCAGGGGCCCTGATCCTGGTATTGACCCCCTCTGCCTCTCCCACTCACATGTGCCAGCAGTGCTGACCCCTTTCTCTCCCACCCCCAGCTCTACGAACTGGACGAGGACCCGAAACGCAAGGAGTTCCTGGATGACCTCTTCGGTTTCATGCAGAAGAGAGGTAAAGGTGGGTGGCTGGGGTGGGTGCCGCTAGCACGCCTGCCCCGGCTGCCTGGGCGGGCTCACGGCATGGCCCACTCAGGCACCGAGCTGCTGCGGGTCTCTACAAGCCCCACAGGCAGGTCCTGCAAGCCTCCCCCCGCATCTCCTACACACGCAGATGCATAAACTCACACTCAGCAGATTTGCCACCATTGCCCCAGGCGGACCCCCCCACAGGGTGCCTGCTGGCCAAAGGGGCTCCCCTGGGCCACCCCCACCCCAGCTGCCAGTAGCCGTTAGGGATGCCCGATGCCTGCTAGCAATGCCCAGTGGGGATGCCCGTTAGCATTTTCCTCGGTGACAACCATAGCAGCACCTGTTAATGATGCCCATTAGCAGTGCCTGTTCGCAGGGCCTTTTAGTGATGCCTGGTGGGGATGTCCTTAGCAGAGCCCATTAGGGGTGCCAGTTAGTGCTCCCCATTAGCAGTGCCCACTAAGGACGCCCATTACTGGCACTTCTTAGCGATGCTCACGATGCCACAGGAGTGGGGTCAGCGATCCGGGCAGTGCCGGGCGTCCAGGAGTTAAGGGCTCTCCAGCTGGCCCAGCCGCATCGGAAATCTTTGCTATCGCCATGGGGGGCCAAGCTGGCTCCCGGGGACTCGATAAATGCTTTAACCTTCGCCCTCCCCGGTCGGGCCTGCGACAATTAAAAGTTGCCGAGCGCGGGCGTGTGGCCGGCCGTATTAATTAGAGCCTTTTGCTGGTGTGTGGATTAATGAACATGCCGCTCAATAGCCAGTAAACCCCAGGCAGAGGTTAATGCCGAGCTAATTAACGGGGGAAGGGTGGAGGGGGGGGGGCTGCGGGAGCAGCGGGGCTGGCTGTGTGCAGGGCAAGGGTGGGCAGAAAGGGGCAGTCGCCCCCAAGTCGTGCCCATGGGAAGGGTGGTGAGGGTGCCCACCCACCCACAGGGCAGCAGCGATCAGCGTTTGGGTCAGGCTGAGACCCCCACAACCTCGTTTCACTCAGGGCTGTGCTGCAGGGGGCTGGCACGGCCATGGGGCTCACGCTGGAGCCCAGCTGGAGGTGGTGGGGGGTGGGCTGGGTGCTGCCCCATGGGTGCCCCCGGTTCCCCTGGCCCTGGTGCAGGGCTGTGGGGAGCAACTGGGAGCATCAGCACTGCCTCGGCCCCCCAGCATCCATCAGCCGCAAGATTCATAGGCTGTTCCGCAGCTTCATTATCTCTCTCTCCAGAGCTAATTAACTCCCTCACCATTGGGGCTGGGCCTAATTAAGCAAGTGCCTAGTGGTGTGGGGAGGAGGGAGGGAGCCCGATGCTTCTCTGTCAATGCTGCTCCTCATCCCTCCATGTCCGGCTGTCCCGCTCCTGTCCCCTCTGTCCCCCGCCTCCCTGAGTGGGTGGCATCCCGCCCGGGAGGGCAGGCAGGTGTGCGAGTGCAGGTGTGCGGATGCACGTGTGCGTGTGCCTGTTGGAGGAGTGGGGGATTTTGGAGCCGGGTAGCAAAGAGAAAGGGTGCAGGGGAGCTGCAGGGCAGGGACAGCATCCCAGGGGTCATCGGGAGCTGGCTGAAAAGCAGCACCCATGAGCCAGCACGGGTGCTGCTGGGGCACCCAGGGGTGCATGGGCAGTGGGCTGCAACCCCTGGGCTGTGTCCCTGAGGTGGCAGTGGGCCGGGGGGGGTCGATGCCTGTGGGGTGAGCCTTAATGAAAGGGGCTGCATCCCCCCTGCTGTCTGTCAGGGCATTTGTCGGTGGGGTGGAAAATTAGCAGGGCTGAAATATGGGCTGGGGACAGCCGCACTGGGGGGGACATTGGGGACCCCATGGCACGGGGCAAGTCAGCCAGCCCCAGTGGCATGTGGAGGTGACTGCTGGAAGGGATGTGGGGGAGCAGGGATGAGATGGGGGTGATCACCCCCATCAGACATGGAGTGTATGTGGGGCACCTTGTCCCTGTGCCCCAACCTCCATGGCACCTCCAAAAGTGGGACATAGGGGGACCATTTCTGCTTTTGCTCACTGGGGGTCCACAGGGCCCTCCCGTACCCCTCCCAAGCTGAGGGCGAGGGCCCTGCCGATAACACGGGGCCATTAATCAATCAAGGAGCTAATTGCAGCGCCACAATGGCCGCATCACCTCCCTGGGCTTTTGTGCTGCTTGCCCTGGCCAGGGCTGGGGCCATCACTCTACGGGGACGCAGACAGGTCCCTTTGTCAGCAGGACGGGCACCAGCCGCCCGCCCCGCGCAGCCCCGAGATTAATGGCAAGCTGCTTTCATTAGCCATCATGGACAGGGAGGGGGGAAGAGAAAAGAAGTCTGTGGGCCATCAATTGGGGGCTGAGACCCCGCAAACTCGTTGGCATGTTCGGGTGATGGGGAGCCCTCGCATTGGGCCCCCCCGAGGTGATGGGGCTGGTGTCGGCAGCCCCCAGGCAGGGCTGGCGAGGGACTGCTGGCAGGTATTGAGTCAATATCTCTGCCTTTTTCCTAGGAGGATAAACTCCTCTCCCCCTTCCCAACCAGGCGAACAACACAGACACAAAAAAAAAGTTAAATGAACTCAGTAAAGGAATAAAAAGAGCTCATTTTTCAGGCTTATGTGAAGAAGCCGAGCTGATATCGGGGCCATAAATTAGGGATGGTGGAGGATGGCGGTGAGTGACGGCTTCGTTTGAGGGGCAAAGCGCAGCCGTGACAACCTCCCCCAGCTAAATGGATGGCTTTCCGATACCACCCGCGCCCCGCCGCCCCGCAGGAGGAATAAATATGGAGTGGGATGGGACGGATGGGATGGAATGGGACAGGATGGGATGGGATGCTCATCCCTCCTTGCCCTGCTGCAGTCCCCAGCCGCTGCCCGGACTGTTGTCCCCAGGCACTGTGGGGCAGAGAAAGGCTGTGGAGCTATTTGGGGGTGTTGAGAAAGTGGGGAGGGGGTTGTAAACAGACCTAGTGGCTGTGGGGACCATGCTGGTCCATGCTGGGCTCACAGAACCCTGGTGACCCCATGTCCCCTCACCCCATAGCCTCGGTGGGGGGGTGATGCTGGGGAACCAGGGGCTACTGAGGGCACTTGAAGGGGATCTGGGGTCAGGTCTCTTGAGGGGGGGCACTGAAGGACTTTAAGCAGTCGGAGGCTGCTGGGGGAGGGATCGGTGGGGTGGGGAGTCTCTCCGGGGACTCTTGGGGGAGTCCCTCTCTGTGGGGCTCAGAAGGGAATTTTTAAGAGAGAAAACCTCATTATAGGGGAGGTGATAGGGTGAGTCCCTCTAGAAGGGTTATGGGGGGAGTCCCTCTTCAGAGAGGGTTATAGTGTGAGTCCCTTTATAAAGTTTAGATGGGGTCTCTCTTTATGAGGCTCTGGAAGGGAGTTACAGAGTGAGTCCTTCTAGGATGCTCTGAGAGATTTTGGGGTGAGATGCTCTACAGGGAGTTCTAAGGGTTGTGAGGAGATGACCCTTTCTAAGGGGCTCTGGAGGAGGCAGTTTGCCCATCCCACTGTGCCCCACATCCCAGCTGAGAGCATACCCAGCCTCACCGACAGCTCCATTGATGGGGACCCTGGCCAGCATGCCAGGGTCTGCCCTGCTCATGGGCACGGCACCGCTCTCCAGGCATCCTGGGGTCCTGCCTGCACTCCCCCCCCCATGCCCATGGGTGCTCAACCAGGCACGGAGAGACTTGTTTTCCCTCAGGGGCAGCTGGTACCTGCAGTGGTGGTGGGGACAAGGTGGGGGCCATGTCCCCAGGGAGTGAAGGTCCCCGTGGGCTCACCCCGCACCCTTTTCTCTCTCTTGTGTGTGGCTGGAAGGGACGCCCGTGAACCGCATCCCCATCATGGCCAAGCAAGTGCTGGACCTGTACACACTCTACCGACTGGTGACAGACAAGGGTGGCCTGGTCGAAGTCATCAACAAGAAGATCTGGCGGGAGATCACCAAGGGCCTCAACCTGCCTACCTCCATCACCAGTGCTGCCTTCACCCTCCGCACGCAGTGAGCACCTGGCGGTGGCGGCGGGTGGGGGGCACCCACTCTTGGGCACCCACGGGTTTGGGTGTCCCAGAGCCCCCACCGGGGTGTGGCGTGGGGTGCCCCAAAGTGGGATGGAGGGCTCTGCCCCTTCCCAGATGCCGTCCCCACCCCGGTCCCCGCTCAGCACATGGCTGGGAGGCACATGATGCTGGGCCTCATCCTGGCTCTCTCCCAATGCAGATACATGAAGTACCTGTACCCCTACGAATGTGAGAAGCGGGCGCTCAGCTCTCCTGGGGAGCTCCAAGCCGCCATCGACAGCAACCGTCGGGAGGGGCGGAGGCAGACTTTCGGCACAGCGCTCTTCAACTACTCGCCAGCCGGCACCCCAACCCTGCTGGGCTCCCCCAAAATGCCTATGCCAGCTCTTAGCATCTCCACACACAGCTGCAGCCAGCTCGGACAAGTGCACGCTGTTAAGAAAGGTGGGTGAGGACCACATCTGCCCCATGGTGGGCATCTCTCCCCAGGGATGGACACTACTCTGGCAGCAAGAAAGTTCCCTGTCTGCACTTGCCCTTTTTGCTTGGGGAAAATAGGGGCCATTTTGTTCTTTTAGTCCCTCTCTGGAAGTGAGAAAGCTTTATTTCTCCTGGCTTTGGAGGAGGACCAAGCCCGGGTGCTGGGGTTGGTGGCCCGCCCTGCACCGTGCTAGTGGGATGGAGCTGGCACCAGCTGGGGGTGGTGAGATGGGGTGGTGATGGGGGGACTTGCTGAGGTCTCTCGGTCGTTGCAGAGGACAGCGTGCTGGCAGCAGCAGTGCCGGGGCGCATCGCTATCCCAGTGGGACTGGCCGGCCACCATCTCGCAGCAGCCCAGGCAGCAGCTGCCTCGCAGGCAGTGGTGCTGGAGCAGCTGCGGGAGAAGCTGGAGATGGGGGAGCCCCCGGAGAAGAAGGTGGCCCTGATGACGGAGGAGCAGCAGCGGCTGGTGCAACACGCGCTGCAGCACAACCTCCTGGCCGTGGCCTCCCAGTTCCCCATGAACGTCAAGATCTCCAACCGAGGTAGCGAGATGCAACACCTCAGCTTGGGTCACCCCATCCCCTGGCACCCCAGGAAGGAGCAGCAGCGGCTGGAGAGGAGCATGGATGCCCGGAGAGGCCGGGGCCCCGCTTCTCTCTCTCGGGCAGGTTCTTGTTTCTGTTTCTCTTAACGCTCATATTGGTATTTCCTTTCCCCAGATGACAGACAGGAGACCGCATTGAACCTGTCCACCAACGGCATTAGCAGTATCAACATGTCAATAGAAATAAATGGAGTTGTCTACACAGGTAAATAGAAGGGCCGCTTGGCCCGTGTAATTGCGGCCGGGAAATCCAATAACTTATAGCCACTGCCTGGCCAGCAAGTCCTTCCTTCAATCTGATGTCTTTACTATAAAATCCATTGTAATGAAGTGGCAGGGCCTGGGGAGAGGGGGCAGGAGAAGGAGAGAGTCAGCGAGGATGGAAATTGTCCCCCAGCAGGGGCTAGCAACGGAGGGCCAAAGTGGGGGATGGATGGATGCATCCATGGATGGATGGATGGATGGACATGGGCTGAGAAGTGCAAAAAGGCACCTGGGATCATCCCCCACCATGGGGTCCTGCAGGCAGGGCTTGGATTGGGGGTCACCCCAATGCTGGTGTGCCCAGAGGGTCTCTGGCTGGGTACAGGGGGTGGCCAGTTGCAGAGCACAGTGTTGGGTGCAGGGGAAGATGTTGGGGTGCTTTGCTGTAGCAGAGGCTTCTTTGGGGTGCCGATGTGCATCTGGCTGGCTAAGCAGTTCACCCCATGCCCCCCAGCTCCCTGCCTTCCCCACTGAGACACCCCCAATTAATATCAATGGCTTTTCCTTCAGGACTTAAATATTTAACAAGCTGGAAAGGTCAGGGCTAATCAGCACATGGGGCTGCCAGCCAAATGGTCCCAGGCCACCCCGGGGCCTGCCCCATGTGGGTGAAGGCGGTTGGGCCAGGAGAGGCACCGAGGGTGATGGGGGGGGACTGGAGCCCCCAGGGCTGCTGGTCCTACCCTCTCCGGCCTGGGTGCGGGGGACCAGGTGAGTGGAGCCCCGAGCCCTGGGCTTGCCCTAACCTCCTACTCTTGCTCCCCAGGCGTCCTGTTTGCCCGCCGGCCCCCGGCCCCCCCGGCACCTGGTGGAGGGAGCACTCAGAGCCGGCCGAATCCCGTGCCCGCCCCAAACCCACTGCTCCCAACCCCCTCGCACAGCCACACTCCCACCAGCGCCTCGCCGTAGAGGAGGTGCCTCCCCCCCCCGGCCCGAAAGCAGCTGGGGGTCCCCAGGGCCTGGGGGGCTGAGCTGTGGGATTCAGCTGGGCAACCAAATTAGCATGGGGGACCTGAAGCTGCCTCTTGCTGCAATACTGAGCTGTGCCCGTGCAAGGCTGTGGGCACCCACGTGGCACCTTTTGTCCCTTACCCCCATGTGTAGGACCCCTTTCCCCGCGTGCCCTCCGATACATGCACCATCCTTCCCAGGCGCTGCCCCAGGTGACCCCCCCGTTCAGCTCCTGCCTGCCCTGCCGCCTGGGGCACCCCCGGGCCCTGCATGCTGCATCCCCTACACACTGCAGCCCCTATACACACCTTGATGCACACACTGTGGCCCCTATACCCACCTCAGTGCATGCACTGCAGCCCCTATACCCACCTCAGTGCACACGCTGCATCCTTCACATTGCCACACTCAATGCACATGCTGCATCTCTTACGTGCTGTCTCCCCTATACATATCTCTATGCACACTGTGTTCCTTATACACACTCGATGCATACGCTGCATCCCCTACACGCTGCATCCCCTATACACACCTTTGGTGTCCACGTTACATCACCTGTGCACACCCTCAGTGCAAACACTGCAGCCCCTATACACTGCGGCCCCTATAAACTGTAACCCCTGTACGCTGCACCCCCTATGTACCGCACACCCTACCCACTGCAGACCCCCCGACACAGCCCTCCCGCGCTGCTTGGCCTTGCTGCCCCCGCCCTGAGATGCCCACAGGGTCCTGGGTACCCCCCTGGCCACCTCAGGGTGGTGGCACCTCAGCCCCCCAGGTCCTCAACTTGGGGGTCACCCTGGGGGGCAGATACTGGGGATACTGGTGGGACTGGTGGGGGTGAGATGTGATGGGTTGTTAGGTGGGGGTGGAGCTTATTGGGGTGGGGCTGGGATGGGGCTTAATATTGGGGTGGGGCTTGTGCACTAGGAGGAGTTTGTTGGTGGGGGCAGGGCAAGGAGGCCCAGCAGTGCCCCCCACTACCAAAGACAGCCCGGACATCGGGGTCCCCAGCCAGGGGGCAGGGAGATGGAGGGCACCGCACTGGGCACTCCAAACTACCTCGTTGGGGCCGGGCGGGCGCCTCCCCCACCCGCTCGCACCCCTGGGTGCCAAAGCAGGCGAGCGTGGAGCAACACTCACCTCTACCTCAGCGCCAGGGGCCGGGGCTCGGTACTGCCGGGCTCCCCCCGGCACTCCCACCGCAGCCGCGCCACTCTGTGTATCCATTAAAGAAAATGAACTGCTGAACCAAACCGGTGTTGAGGGTGGTATGCGTGACGTGGTGCCACATGCCAAGCTCCGGTGCCCAGGCTGGGGACAGTTTGGGGGTGCAGGACATCCCCACAGCCCGTGACACCCTGAGGTAGCAGCTGTAGTGCCCAAGGTTTCACAGCCCGCCTCAACTTTACCTCCAGGACAGGGTTGCCTCAATTTCTGGGGGCTCTGGGTTGCAGATAGATGCCCTACACCCACCAGAGCCTTCATGCATGGGGCTGGATCAGACTGGGCACCAACTCCAGCCAGGCTGTGGGGCTGCTTGGCCCCGCAAGCTGCCCAGTGGCAGCTCACCCATGGGTGGGGACCCTGTTAGGGTGCCTGTGCCAGGCAAGGGGCAGAGCTGTGGGGCTGCTAACGCCTTGGCCATGGGGCTGTGAGGTTGCACCAGACAAGATGCAAGCAGTGCTGGGCCAGCCTGGCACATGGGCAGCACCCACAGAGGGCAGAGGTGACCCAGCCAGAGCTGGAAGGGAGGCACAGGCACGCATATAGGTGTTCACAGGTGTGTATATGGGTGCACATGGGAAAGCACGGAGACGTGCAGGCAGCTAAGTCACCACACGTACGGACAGATGGCTTGTGCTCCCTCGCAGAAACTCAGTGGCATGCTCTAACGCATGCACACTCACACACGTGTGCGAACGCAGATGCTCGCACACATGCGTGCACTTGCACACACGTGTACGAAGAGGCACCGTGGGCTCCCATGGGGACAGGCCACCGGCAGCCATGAGGACAGCCCCCCTCGACGCCCATGAAGCCAGGTCCCTGTCACCCGAGGGGACAGAGCCTCCTGTTGCAGCGGTCGCCCCGGGGACACCCCGCCCCCCGGGGCACCCCCAGCCCCGGGCCCGAGCCGGCGCCGCGGGCGCTGTCCAGGGTGCTGCAGCGGCGCGGCCCGCGGCGGGCCGGCCTCGGGGCGGGGACGCGGCGGGGCGTATTGGGGACACGGGGGGACGTGCTGGGGACACGGGGGGGACGCGGGGCCCGTGCAGAGGACCCTAGGGCTGCCCTGGGCCGGGTCGGCCGGAGGGGCCCTGTAAGACATTGCGGTGCTGGAGCGTGGCCAGAGAAGGGCAGCGAGGCTGGTGAAGGGTCCGGAGCACAAGTCTGGTGAGGAGCGGCTGAGGGAGCTGGGGTTGTTCAGCCTGGAGAAGAGGAGGCTGAGGGGAGACCTTATCGCTCTCTACAACTGCCTGACAGGAGGCTGTAGCGAGGTGGGGGTCGGTCTCTTCTCCCAAGTAACAAGTGATAGGACAAGAGATGGCCTCCGGTTGCGCCAAGTTGCACCAGGGGAGATTTAGATTGGATATTAGGAAAAATTTATTCACCAAAAGGGCAGTCAGGCACTGGAACAGGCTGCCCAGGGAAGTGGTTGAGTCTCCATCCCTGGAGATATTTAAAAGAGGTGTAGATGTGGTGCTTGAGGACATGGTTTAGTGATGGACTTGGCAGTATTAGGTTAATGGTTGGACTCGATGATCTTAAAGGTCTTTTCCAACCTAAACGATTCTGTCATTCTATGAGGGTGAGGGGTGGGTGAACGTGGATTGGGATGGATGGGTGTGTGTGCATGTGTGTGTGTGAGAGTGTGTGTGTGTGCACCAGGCTGCAGTGGGGTTCCCTCTGTGTGTGTGTGTTTGTGAGTGTCTCTCTGTGCACCCCATGCTGCGAGATGTTTCCTGGGTGTTTGCTCTGGGGTAGGGGTGCCAGGGTTGTACGGATATGAGACAGCTAAGCCCTGGCACAAAACTCCTGCAGCCATGGCACAGCCCGCCAAGCAGAGCCAGTGTGGGATCGATGCAGCCTTAACTGGGGTCTCGTGTCGCCTGTCACTCCCAGGCAGCACTGGCCACATCTCATCGAGTGCCAGGGCCCCGGGGAGCCGGGAGGGCACACGCGGGCCCGCGTCCCCGCTCGTTACACAGCTCAGGGGGTGATGTGTGTTGCCACGCTCCCTGGGGGGCTCAGGGACACAGCTGCTGTCACCTGAGTAACCAGCCCCGATCGATGCCCGCTTCCCGCGTCCCGCAGGGACTGTAATTGAGCAGGAGGGAGGAGACGGAGGATGCAGGGACGATCCAGCCTAGCAAGAGGAGCACTGGATCTGGCCTCAGTGCCAGGCTGGGGGCAGGCGGCCGTGGCGTCAGTGTGGCTCCAGGGATGGGGACGGGGTCGGAGCCCTCCTCTCAGCCTCAAGGAGCAGGAGGGCCAGATTCACCATGCACTGTGCTGGGCTGTGGGCAGACAGTGCTGTGGCTTCAGCCCTGCTCATGGGCTGGATGGAACCTTAAAGAGTGGATATCCTCCAACCCTAAAGCCCCTCCGAGGGCCCGAGTCCCAGGACTGCCTGAATTTCTTACCTTGGTGGGGCTGGGTTATCTGTGACCCATGGGGATTTGTGTATTTGTGGGCATTGCCCATCACACCAGGCACAAGCCACGGTAGACTCAGTACCCTCTAAACACAGAGTAGCACTCTGTGCACAGCCCCCAGCCCTTGCTGCAGCCCCCGGCCACTTTTAATAATGAAGCCATTTCTAATTGTCACCTTTGTGGAACAAAGCACAGCTCTTCCCCTCTGAAGATGCCTCTTCCATGGCCTAGCTATTGATCCTTGGGAAAAAAGGCAGAGCACATGGGGCCTCAGCCTGCTCCTCCTGCCCGAGTGCTCTGCACAGCTCCTCCAGGGAGATCTGGGGGGCCACAGGGGCTGCCCGAGTGCCCTGTACAGCTCCTCCAGGGAGATTTGGGGGGCCACAGGGGATGGTGGGGCCCTGGGTCACCCCACATCTCCCTCCTATAGCCTAACAGCCCCATACAACTCCCTGCAGGAATGCATCTAGAAGGCTGAAGATTTTTCGGGGCACAGTGGGTTTTGCTCTCGGGAAGGGGCATTGGGAGGGTCCCCAAAGCCATGCAGCCCACATTGCCAGCCACACTAATGAAGTACTCACTATTAGCAGAAGGTTTTGGCCTAAGAGCCTAGTCTGGGAGCCTGACCAGGGTGCAACGCCTGGCCCCATGCTCACAGCCCGAGAGGGACAGAGACTGCCCTCCAGCCTGGGGCAGCGCTGGCACTGCTGAGGCTACGTGGGCACGATGGGGCAGCGGCAGGCTGAGCCCTGGGGTGCAGGGAACATCGCAGGGTGCTTTGCAGACTCCTGAACTTCTCCCAGTTTGGGAAGTCTCTGGATTTTTCCCTGTGGTGGATGCTGCTACCGTGAATTCATCTTCTCTCCTTGAGGTATCCGTGTAGTTGCGAGTGCCAGTTTCAGGCAGCGGTGGGGCCGGGGCTGGCTGCTGCATTCATTAGCGTCTCACTTTTTAGTGGTCGATAGGAGAAAGGTGAACCCGGGCAGGCTGAGGCCTGGGGGAAAGCCCGCGGCAGCCTCAAGGATTTCAAAGACCCTGCATCCACACGTCCCATAGATCGCTATATCTATTTCTTTTAATACATCCCAGCGCCTCTTTCCTGGAGGACCACGCTGTAACGAAGCGGCCATCGACCGCCCGGGCGGCGGGAGGCCTGCGCGCCTCCCTCTGCAGTGCAAATCGCCATCGACCGCCTGCAGCCGCCCCTCCTTGCCTCTGAGAGGGGCTTCGGACCTCCCGCCCCCCCCCGGAGCCGCCTCCCCCGTTCCGGCCCTTCCCGCCTCCATCACCCCCTTCCCGGCCCGCTGAGCTCCGTCTCCATGGCAACGGCGGCCCCTAGCAACGCGCCGCCGTGGCAACGGGGAAAGGCGGGGCGGAAGCGGGGCGCGGCTCCTTCCGGCCGGCGGCAAGATGGCGGCGGGGGCGGTGGAGCTGCAGAGGCTGCAATGGCGGTTGGAGGAGCTGGAGCGGCGCATCGGCGTCGGAGACGGGGCCTGCGGGCCGCGCAAGGTGCCGGGGGGTTCCGCAGCGACCGGGGGACGGCTCTGCACCCCCGGGGGCCCGGCCCGGCCTCGCCTCCCCCCGGGGCCAGGCCCAGGCCCGGCGGGGTCTGAGGTACCTCGGCCCGGCGAGATCTGACAGGGCCGTTCCCTTCCTTTATGCAGGTGGCGGACGAGCTGGTGAAGGTGCAGGTGGCGCTGAACAATATCGCCGGCAAGAGGGAGAGGATCAAAATCCTGTTTAAGAAAAGTGAGCGGCCTCGGGGCGGGGGGGCGAGGGGAAGCTCGAAACCCCGGTGCGGCGTTTCGCTCGTCTAAACAAAAATCCCTTCCCCTCCCCGTGTGAGCCCCTTTGATTTTGGCCTCTTGTTTTACATATTTGTCAGAGAAATAAGTAACTGAGTGGGGTGTCCTTCTGCTCGCGATTCTCCCGCTCAGCTGTTGGGGGTGGGAAACGGGCTGCTGCAACCTGTTGTTTGCTTGATGTCTGCATTCACCAAGCCAAGCGGTGCAGTCGGCACGCCTGAGGGACGGGATGGCATCCAGAGGGACCTGGACAGGCTGGAGAGGGGGGCCTGTGTGAACCTCAGGAGGTTCAACAAGGCCAAGCGCAGGGTCCTGCACCTGGGTCGGGGCAACCCCTGGTATCAATACAGGTTGGGGGATGAAGGGATTGAGAGCAGCCCTGCTGAGAAGGATTTGGGGGTACTGGTGGATGAAAAACTGAGCATGAGCTGGCAATGTGCTCTCGCAGCCCAGAAAGCCAACCGTATCCTGGGCTGCACCAAAAGCAGCGTGGGCAGCGGGGCGAGGGAGGGGATCCTGCCCCTCTGCTGCGCTCTGGTGTGACCCCCCCTGGAGCACTGTGTCCAGCTCTGGGGTCCTCAGCGCAGGAAGGACATGGACCTCTTGGAGCAGGGCCAGAGGAGGGCCACAAAAATGATCAGAGGGACTGATCACCTCTCTGTGAGGGGAGGCTGAGAGACCTGGGGTTGTTCAGCCTGGAGAAGAGGCTGTGGGGAGACCTTATTGCAGCCTTTCAGTACTTAAAGGGGTCTTATAAGAAAGATGGGGACAGACTTTTTAGCAGGGCCAATAGCGATAGGACAAGGGGTAATGCTTTTAAACTAAAAGAGGGTAGATTTAGACTAGATATAAGGAAGAAATTTTTTACAATGAGGGTAGTGAAACACTGGAACAGGTTGCCCAGAGAGGTGGTAGATGCCCCATCCTTGGAGACATTCAAGGCCAGGCTGGACGGGGCTCTGAGCGACCTGATCCGGTTGTAGATGTCCCTGCCCATTGCAAGAGGGATGGACTGGATGGGCATTAAAGGTCCCTTCCATCCCAAAGCATTCAATGATCATTGCAGCAATTTGCTCTGCCTGTAATGCAGCCCTTGAGGGTTGTTGAGCTCCCGAAATGCATGAGCTCCTGAAACAATTCATGCACGCTTGGACCTTGTGGGCACACTAAAGCAGCTCTCTGCTGTGTGTGTTGTGGGAGCAGTAAGGATCACACGCAGCCCCTGGTGGATGGATCCAGGGAGCTGCCTCCGAACTGGGGGATATCAGAAACGGACACCGGAGTGGTGCTTTGTCCTGCAAAGCTGCCTCTTGGCCAAGTTTTGCTGTCTCATATCGCAGAAGGAGCAGGCTGCGTAGGCAGGGTCTTTGTGGTCCAAGGGTGCGGTGGCTGTTCAGTATAAAAATGTAAACCCTGTGTTTGTAGGTGATTTTAAGGACCAGGATGGAGGGCTGTTGGCTGGTTTTGTTTCAAGGGCAGGAAGAAGCAGATTTCACTCACCTTTAATATTGTTATCCAAATAAAAAGCAAGTGTTGCGGCTGTCCGTACCGAAGCAGTTATTTGGCTTGAGCCATTTGTCAGTTGTTGGTCACAGTGCTCCAAAGTCACATCTTTTCAAGCGCTATAGAAATTCATAACTCTGAAAAAAAAACACCCTAAGTGGGCAGTGTTTACAAAGTAACTTGATATATAGCTTAGGGGAAAATTGCACTTGTAAAGGCAACAATGTCTCTCCTAATTTTTGTTCCAAACCTATTTTTCACTCTAGTTGAAGATGTAATAAAATACCTCGACCCTCAGTACATTGATAGGATGGCTGTTCCAGACGCCATAAAGCTGCAGTTCATCTTGGCAGGTATGGTATGAAATGAGAGGAGATGGGGGTTTCTTAGCACTGCAAAAGTTGTCTTTTACCTAAGCTGGATTGGGATGGGTTTCTTTTCTTTAGTTGTAAAGATCTGGCAAGACACCCTCTTTGGAGCTATCAGAGAGATGGTTTGTACAAGGATGTCTGTCAGCCTTAGTGCTCCCTTGTGCACATCCGTGCTGCAGTTGTATCGGTTCTGATCTTTTTAGTATTGATCAGAGTAACCTTGAATTAATAAAAGGTTGAAAAGAAAAACTGGAGCTAGAACAGTTGTCCTCACCCCTAGGCTGTGACAAAATACTCTCTAGGCTGTGATAAAAATGGAAGACCTTTGGATGGATTTTAAACGCTTTCTACTCTTGTCCTCTTTTGTCCCAAGGAATTTGGTTCAGCCTTGTTTTGGTATAGTCTGTGAATGAAACTTGGTGGAGATTTTCCTGCCTTAAGTTAGCGTGAGCCAGAATCCAGGAGTGAGCAACACAAAAGTCTAAATAAAATCATAAACGAGCCCCTTTCTGTGCAGCTATATCAGCTGGAAAAGTTACCTCACCAGTATTTGTGAAAAGCCAAAGCAGTGTCTTGTATTTACTGATGTTGCTTTTTGTGCCTCCCAAATCAGAGGAGCAGGTTATTCCTTCCCGAGCAGCCCTTCTGGAGCAGGTGAAGAACCTCCAGCCCATCTTGGACAGTGCCAGTATCCAAGGTATGCTTGTTCTTCTGCAAGTTTGAGCTGCAAATGCCACCCCACAAACTGTTGCGTTTCCTGTTTTCTGTTGGTTTTTTTTCTTGAGCCTCAGAATTGAGGACAGCTAAGCACACAACCTGGTGTGAGTAAAGTAGGTACGAACGGAGTATGTCTGCTCCTCCCTCACGCTGCTCTAACATCCCACACAAGGTCAAGGAGGTGATAGAGTAGGTTGGGAAGCAGGTTAGAGACAGCAGCTTGGCAGAGAGGGCAGAGACCGGTGGCTGAGTGCTGTGTACGGTCACCAGGCTGTGGAGCCACTCCTGCCTACGAGCTCTTTTATGTCAGAACATCCCTGCTCTTGGCGTAGGTGGAGATGGCTTTTTAATTGCTTGCCCTAACGTTCATCCAAGTAGTTTTACTCTGATGTAGTTCTCACTGCAGGCATCCCCTAACTCATGCCATCTAGAAGCAGTGAGTGAATACACTCGCTATTTAATGTACAGGGTAGCTAGGGGTTTTGTATGTTATAAAAGGTGTGTTTGTGGTGTGTGGCGTTTGCATTCGGTGAGTGGAGTTCTGATGTGATGTGCTCGTGGAGAAGGAATGTTCTTTATTTTGGTGACTAATCCCACGTGACATAAAACAAACAAAATGGATTTCTCTTCTGTGCTTTCAGCGGTTCCTGACCATGCAGCTAAACTACAGCGACTCTCTCAAATCCACATACAGCAGCAGGTAGTGTGAGTAGTCTTGACTAGCAGGGAGGAGGAACTATTTGTTAGTGGCTGTACTGACAGCCCCGTATTTGCAATTGCTCGAATTGCTTATTTTTGGCAGGTTTATATTTGCATTTTGTCCAGGATATTCATGCTGCAGTTTTAAAGAAGTGTAAGCACTTGGGGAGGGGGTGGGGAGGTGGAAACTAGCCAGGATTTCTGACAGTTGAGTCTGAATTAGAAAAGCGCTTTGCCTGCCGTAAGGCTGTTTGGGCGACACATAATAAGTAGCGGTGGGTTTAACTAGCTGGCATTCCCGCTCTCACTGGGGCACTGAAGTAAAGCGTTGCATTCTTCCAGTATCCCAGTCTCTGGAAGGCTGATACTGTCACCTCGTCTCTTCAGCCTTTCCTTCCCGCTTTGAGTGCTCCTGCAGCTGGTGATGAGTAGCCTGGGCAGCACCTAATGCCCCCTTTCAGCATTTTGCTGTCAGTTTCTGTTCTGGAGCAAGCACGGCATGGATGCTGAGGAGAGGCAGGCAGTAGTGCAAGCCCAGGGGCTTCGGTGCTTCATGAGCTTGGGTGTTTGTAACCTTTCTCTTGACTGATGAAGCACAGCTGCAATGAGCGGCCACAGCCAGGGTCTGAGCTCTAATGTCAGTGCTGGCCTTGGATGAGTTTCCCCCTGTGCTGTCAGGGACTGGGACCGATGTCCTTCAGCTGATGTATTGCTGACTTTCTGCGGCTCCCCTCTTCGCAGGACCAGCGTCAAAATCTCGCTGACGGTGTCAAGATGCTCCTCGAAGACTACAACAAAATAGTATCCTTTGAGCCTTGGGCCTGACACAGCTGAACTGCCCGCCTGTCTCCTGGGCTGCCTCGCCCCACCAGATGTTGTTGGAAGCAGGCAACCCCCAGCCCTGGGTTTAATGACCAGTGCCCTTTCTGTCATGGTGACGTCTGTGTCCCTGTCACACTCCTCTCAGGGGCAGAGCCGAGGGCCAGAACTACCCGTCTCTCTGAGATGGGAAGGGCAGGGTGCCACCTGCGAGCCAGAGCGTCCATGCCAGATCCACTCAGGGCGCGGCTTGGCACGAAGGAGCAGCACAGCCTGCGTGCTGGTGCAGGGCTTGCGCTGGCCGGCAAGATGTTGGCATCTCTATCAGGTGGCTTCTGGTCCCTGTGACCTGCCTGAGCCAAACAACGGCTAATCCTGGCCACGTAGGATCCCAGTGTTGAGACAGATCCTAAAACCACAGCAGGTAGGGAAGCTCTGCTCTTTTCTGTAGAAAGCCCCTTGAAATGCAGTGCTGTGCAGTGTTCAGAAGTGCCTCCTGGACTCCCATCGGTGTTTGGTGCTGTGCAGTGGCTCAGCGCCTAGATGGTTTGAGTCCACACAGGCTTTCTACAGCCTGCTGCCCCAGGCCTCTTCCTCTCCTGAGGAATGGGGATGGTGACGGTGCTGTGGGGCTGTCGGGGCGCTCTGACCTTGCTTTCTTCCCTGGAGTTTCTGCATCTCTTTCCTTAACAGTCACGTCCAGACCCTGCTTCTCTCCAAGCAGTTTGTCCAGTGGAATGAAATACTGGCACGGCTGGAAGCGGCCAAGGAAGCGAAACCTGTGGTCGAGTGATGGCAGAGCTGGGAGCATGGGGAACCCCGGGGACCCTGCTGGCTGTGGATCGCTGAGGAGAGGCCACGGCACAGCTTGGACTTGTCACCTCGGCATCTTCCCACTCGGTGTGAGCATGCTGCGAGCAATGTCACAGGCTCTCGGGGGGGCACCTGGGCTCCGCGGCTGCATTGTGTCGGCCCCGAATTGAAGCCACACTACTCCACTGTTTGCAAATCTTGCACTTCCCTGAAATACGCTGTCGTTTGTAACATATTTAAAAATCCCTTTCTGCTCGTACTGTGGACCGTAGTAAAGTCCTGAAACGCTAACTGGGTTGTCTCTTCCTCCTCTGGACGGAGCCGTGGCACAGACTGTCCCTCCCCGAGTGGCTTCCCCCGGGGGCAGTGAAGGCCTCCTGGCAGCCTGCAGATTGCCGGTGGCTTCAGCCTGGGGCCAAGGGCAGGTAAATCCCCTCGGGTCCCGCGGCCTTCCGCAGGCTGCCGCGCACGTTCTTCCTGCTGTTTCTTCCCATTCACGTGAGCTGTCTGCTCCCAGGGGAATGTGGTGTGGTGGGGCTTTTCCCCCCGGCCATTCTCCCATCCCTGTGCTGAGAGGGGGCAGCGGCTCTTGCCTTCATCCCTCCTCTGCTCGCCCAAGCGGCTCCTGCAAGCCAGGGCGGGTGGCCGGCCCGTTCCCCGCCAGAGAGGGGCGTGGGCTGCGCCTTGCCTGGTCTGGCCACGGCCTGGAGCTTCTCCTGGCACAAAGGCGTTCCTGAGTTTGAGGTCATGCTTTTGGGAGGATCCCAAGCCCCCCTGCTTGGCGAGACGCCGACCAGCCGGCCCTGTCTGACCCGGGGCCCCGCAGGAGCGGGGCAGGATCCCAGCAGGGAAGCCCGGAGGAGCTTGGCCGTCCCCGTCAGCGACCTCACCCCGGGCGCGCAAGCCTGCAGAAAGCCCCGCGGCTCCCTGCGGGTGCCTGGGGAAAGCTCCGCCGGCCGTGACGTCATAGCCGTGACGTCGTAGCCGCGGGGGGCCCCGCCCCGCTCCTTCCGCCCGCCCCGCGCCTGCGCGGCCGCGGCGCCGGCCGCCATCTTGTGCGGAGGGGCCCGAGCGGCGGCCGCAGGTGAGAGCGGCTCCCGCGCCCCCGCCCCGCCGCAGCCAGGCCCGGCCTCCCGCAGGCAGGTAGGGCGCGGCCCGGCCCCCCCTCCTCCCCCGGCGGCCGGCGCTTGGCCTCCCCCCGCCCCCGGCCGTGCGTTCCCCGCCGCAGCGGCCGGGCCTCGCCCGGGGCCCTGTGGCACCGGCCCCGCCATCCCCACAGCGGTGCCTTGGCCGAGCCCCCGCGCCCGCCCCGGCGGTGGCGTGGCCTTCCTCACCCGCGCAGCACAGCTCCGCCTTCCCTGCCGGCCCCTGGCAGCCCGCCTGCCGCTGTCCCCGGCCCTGCTCTGCGCGATGGCGGCCTGCGGGGGCTGAGGGCTTCGCGGAGGGTGCGGAGAGGGGGCGCCGGCCTGCCCCGTCTCCGCAGGGGATGGGCTACCGGGTGAAACGCGGCTCAGGAGCCTGCAGAGCACACCGCCTCAGCGCTGCGTGCTTGCGCTCCGTGGGCTTTCTGTGGTGGGGCGGGGGTCCCCTGCAGGCATTAGGCAGGCCTCGGTCATAGAGGGGCCCTGCCTTGGCGGAGGGGGGAGCTATGAGACCGGACCTTTCTGTCTTTTGCTTTCCCTCGGAGAACCCTTTTTTTTGTTCGCCATGTGCCTTTCTTGCTGGCCACGTGTCTCCTTCCTGCAGCCCCTGGCTCACTCTCTCCCCTGCGACCTGCGCTGCTTTATCACGTCTCCAGTCCCTGGCCTGTCACCGAGGCTGGCCAGTCCTGGGGCTCAGAGCCCCACAGGCACGTTTCTCTAACGTACCTGAGCTGCTGCAGCTGAGCTGTGCCTGGCTTCGCGTTCTGGTGCGGCTCATGGGGTGCAGCAGTGGCCGGTATCCCCCCGGCTTCTGTTCCCAGTAACCTCAGCTCACCCATGTGTTCTCATTTTTTCCCTGAGAATCAGCCTGCATTTTTTACTTCATCCTGCTCAGGCCCACACCACCAACCCTGTCCCTTTCGCCGCCTGCCTGTTGGTTCATGTTCATGCCGTAGGTCCGTGCCGAGGAAGACCGGGGTACGAGCAACTCCTCAGCACGAGTAGTGCATTCTTGATGCTCTTTTGGATACACCTTTTCAGGATCCCCAACTCTTCGCAGCTCAGAGTGCCTTTTAGAGGAAAGGTTGTAGCTGATTGGGGTGAGAGTTTCTTTGCGCAACAATTGCAGTGGGAGTTTGTATTAATGGATCCGTTTTCCTTTTCATCAGGGTGGAATGGAGAACTATAAGAAGACCAAAATTGTGGAGAAACCTTGTCCTCTTCCTTTCACCAACCTGCCCCCTGATATTATTGAAATGAAAGTGAAGGACGGGAGCAAAATCAGAAATCTGATGGGCTATGCCATCGGCAAGATGGAGCTGGACTCGGTGAGGCAGATTCTTTTCACTGGCTCGGGCAAGGCCGTCAGCAAGACCATTACCTGTGTGGAAATCATGAAACGAAGGCTCAAAGAGCTGCACCAGATCACCAAAGTGCTCTTCAAACAGATCGAAGAGATCTGGGAACCCATCGTGCCCGAGGCAGGCCTCGATGCCTTGACAGTGAAGAGAAACATTCCTGCCATATGTGTCCTGCTCAGCAAAGACGCCCTCGATCCTCAGGAGCCGGGATACCAGGCTCCGGGCTCTTTTGACGCCTTCTGGATCGAGACGCTTAAAGCGGAGTCTCAGGGCCAGATGAAGAGGAAGCAGGGTGGAGGCCGGGGCGCCGGCAGCACGGGCAAGCACCCTCGGTCCGCTGGAGGAGGGCCTGGGGAATCCTGCGCCAAGTCCTGAGATGACAATGCCACGTTTTGGGTGTAGTTTGGGGGAGTTATGGAAACGAGCCAGCTGCTGTAGCTGGAAAGCTGCTGCTGAACACGGGGGCTTGCAGAGTTGTTAGGGGAGGGCAGGAGAAGTTAACTGTTTCAAAAAGGATGTGATTGTAGCTGCCTCAAACTGTGTTTTGACAAGTTCCCTTGTCAAAGGCTGCCAGGCTGTACTCCTTAGCGTGCGGTTCAGGGAAGACTGGAGTCGTCGCTGCTTGAGCAAGGACCGTTGGCATCTTGTCAGCGAGCCCCAGCGAGCGGCTGCTGGCTGATCGGGGTTTCAGCTGCTCGGGGCGGTGCGGCAGGTGTGCGGCCCGGGCACCTGCTCCTGTGGCAGCTGGAGGTGGCTCTCGCTGTGGTACTCGGGGGAGGCGGGACCCGACGTGGTTTCCCCTGGCCTCCGCCTGCCTCGCCGGAGCTCACGTGAGCCACAAGCAGGGCACGGGGCTGGGTCAGCTGCTGCTTCTGTGCCTGAAAGTCCATCTGCGGAGCCCGTCGGGTGGTTTGAATGTGGGACTGCAGGGATACAACTCCATCTGCGACTGTGTGCGCGTCGCAGCCTTTCTGTCCTCCTCTCCCCTCGGTGGAGCTGACGGTTGCGCCTCTCTGCCAGAGCGGCAGGAGTCGACTCGTGTCATAACCAGCCTGAAATCCTGTAGCTGCGCGAGTGCCCTGGGGTGGTGGTAACGGTAAGCTCCAAAGGACCCTGTTCTTTCCCCTTTCTGCTCCTTTATAATGCACGGAGATGGATTTAAAATAAAGTTTCCTCTTCACGTAACATGAGATTTGTCATGTCTTCCTCATCCCACTGGAGGTCACCCTGCAAGCGTTGCTGGTGGGGCTGCGGCTGCCGGCTCAGACTGCCGTCTCCTCGAGGAAGAGGGGACCTGCTCTGAGTTTTTCCCTCTTGCGACTGTCAGTGCACCCTGATGCAAGGTGGGGAGGTTTCCTTCCTGCCTTCACCGTTTGCCTTTAATACCCAAGAAAGGTCAAGGTTGCTTTTTTTTTTCTGGGAAGCTTTTTGGTAGTCTTTGTTTTTCTTTTAAACCCGCTAGAACCGCAGTCTCACATAGAGTTGGCCCAAACTCTGCCGAGCGAGGCAAAGGACGGAGCATCTTTTCTCGCGCGATCGTTTCCCTTCTGGGGCGGCTGGGGTGAGTAACGCTGGGCGGGAAGAAAGCGCTGTTGCTTGTGGCAGACTGAACAGCTCCTGCCCACACGCTGCCTGTGGCGGCGAGCTCCAGCTGGACCTGACGCTCTGCTCTGTCAACAAGAAACGATACCAGCGTTTGGAGAAGGGATTTTACCTAAATTGGGGAGCAGGAGGGAGGCGGCGCGTTACCCATGCGACCCGGCGCCTTCGCAGACAAAGACTTCTCCCGCTTGCACAGCGCTCGGGCGCTTGCCTTGCATTGCCGTCGGCTTTCTCACCGTCGCAAGCTGCGACAGCGCCAGGTTCCCAATCCTCGTCCTCCTCCCCTTCCTTCTCCCCCTGCCCGGCTGTTATCCCCGGAGCTAACGAGGTGCTCAGGGAAATGCCCAGGCCTCTGCCGGGCCGGCGCGGGAGAAACCTGGGGATGGGGCAGAGTTAAGCTGATTTATCTTTGTGCTGTTCCCAGCTGCTGCTCCCCCCTTGCATCTGAGGAGGAGACTGCTTGTCTTGACTAATTAGCAGATTAGCAATAAATGCCAAGGAAAGATGCTCAGGTCTCTGATCAGACGGCTCCTGACATTGCAACAAGCGATGTGTTTGTTTGCTCTTAAAAAAACCGTCTTAGCGGAGAGCCGGATCCTCACACAGCCTGTGTAATCCTCCCGGCGGTGCGTTTAATGCCTTCGCATCAAAGCTGCAAAATGATTTTTGTTTTGCTTTGCCGTTTCGAAGTTACCCTCGGCTGACTGCGGCGGCTCTCCCTTCTGGGTGCTGCGGCACTCAGCAGCACCGGAGCCTTCCTCCCCCGGGCCGGTGAGGGAGCAGCCGGTCTGGCCAGCCAGGAGAGGTCCCCAGCTCTCTGGTGGCTCTGCTCTCCACCTGTTCTTCATCCAGCCGCCTCCTTCCCCTGCCGCGACACCGTGCGGGGCTGCCCGGCTGGACAGGCCCCCCGCACCCCGACAGGCCGCAGCGGATCCCCCTCGTCGCTGCCGTGTGTCTGTGCCAGCGGGCAGACACCGGCCGCGTGGCTTTTGGAGGTGCTGGGACCCGACGCCTGGGGGTCCCCAGGAACCCCCCCAGCCCCGTCTGTGCCCCGCAGCCACCTCCCCTGGGTGCCAGGTCTGTGTCCTACACGGGAGCATCCCCGTTTCGGGGTGACGCCCCGCACCGGTGCGGCTCTGGCTCCGCTCCCAGTGTGGAGGCTGGTGGTTACGGCTCAGCGGGGCTGCGGCGTGCCTGAGCCTGGGGACGGGCTGCCCCGTGCCTCAGTTTCCCTGCCGCATGGGGCAGGGAGAAGCCGGCCGTGCCTATGAGGCCACCGCTGCCCGGATTCCCGGGGCGCTGAATGTCCCTAAATGACCTGTCCCCCCTCTCCAGGGGCTGTGGTGGCCCCGTGTCCTGGCGGGGACCCCGGCCCGGGCCCAGCTGCTCCATCCTCAGCCTCCTCATGTCCCTGTGTGCGCAGGGCCAGCGCGCGCGTGTGTGTGCATGCATACGTGTGTGCAAATGTGTGTCGTGCACACGTGTGCGCAAGGCAGGCAGAAGCGGGTGGTTAAGGGCAGGACAAGGCAGCGGCAGGGAGAGCCGAGCAGCGGCCCCCGGGCAGGGCAGAGCTGGGCAGGAGCCGGCTGGGCTGGGCAGGCAGGGGCAGTAGACGCGGTACGGGCAGCGTGGGGAAGGCAGCACGGGCAGGACAGGCAGCGCGGGAGGGCAAGCGCAGCAGCACGGGCAGGACAGGAAGGGTAGTGCAGGGGGGTACAGCGGGACGGCGGGGCAGAACACCAGCACGGGCAGGGCGGGCAGGGGAGCACGGGCGGCACGGGCAGGGCAGTACGGGCAGCAGGGGCAGTACGGGCAGCACGGGCAGGGCGGCAGGGGCAGGATCCGGGCCCGGCCGGGCCAGCGGTGCGCGCGCTGCCCATCGGCTCTCCTCGCCGCTCACGTGGGCGCCGGCCGAGGGGGCGGGTCCCGAGCCGAGCTCTCGCCCAATGGCGCACGAGCGGTGGAGGGGCGGTGACCAATGGCGGGGTGGGGGAGTGGGCGGGGCGCCAGCAGGGCCCGCCCCCTCCCCCGGTGCCGGCGGGAGGGAGCGGGCAGCGCGCGGGGCTGCGGCACCCACCGCGCCCGGGGTCCGCACCCGCCCCGGGCACCGCCGCCCCCAGCGGGGCCCCGCTCCGCACCGGCGCCGCGCACCGGGACCCCGCGCCGGCGGGGACCCCCGCCCCGCCCCGCCCCGCTCCGCACCGGGCTCCGGCCCCCGGCCCCGGCCCCGGTCAGCGCCGCCCGCCCGCCCGCCCGCCGGCGGGGTCCCGGCGGTGCCCGGGGCGGAGCGGAGGAGGAGGTGCGTAACGCCGGGGACCCGCGGCGGGAGGGAGGATCCGGCGGGACCTGTTGCTGCCCGGTGCCCCGCTGCCGGCCCGGGGCTTCGCGGGTGTCCCGGCGGGGCGGGGGATTAGGGGCACCGGGGACCCCCGAAATCGGGGCTCTGCCCGACCCGGCTCAAAAGCACAAGAGGGGGCTGCCCCGGCCCCCCGCCTGCTGCCCACCCAGCCGCTCGCCCCATTTTGGGGTGCGGGACCTCGGGGTCCGGGCGGCAGGAGAAGGAGGTGGAGGGTGGGGAGGGGACGAGAGCTGGGCCCGGAGTCACCGGGGGATGCCCCGGGGAGGGGGGTTTGGGCCGGGATGAGGCGACGGGGGACACCTCCAGCTTGGTGGCCCTTGCAGGGGACAGGGGGGGCACAGCTGGGCTGCGGGGCGCTGGAAGGGTCCCCCCGAACAGCAGCTGACCTGGGAGCTGCTGCAGCCTCCGAACCCCAGCACAGCCCCTCGGGCCATGAGGGGCTCGGGCAGGCTGTCCCATCCTGCCGGCGGTGACGGTGACTTTCTCCCTTCCAGGTGCAGGAGGGAGGAGAGGGGTCCCCGTGTCCCCAGCACGCTGCTCGAGGAGGGGAAGCCGAGGAAAAGCTCCCATCGATCCTTCCCAGCGGCGCGGTGAAGCCCAGGACAGAGCTGCGAGCGGCCAAACTGTGACAGGGCGACGCCGTCCCGGTGCCCGCCTGGCCCCAGCCCCGTCCCACCGCCAGCACCGCCGCTGTCCCCGTTGTCCCCTGCCAATGCCGGTGGGTGGAGGCTGCGTGCTCGATTGCTGTGCTGGCATCCCAAGCGTGGGGCCGAGCTGCGGGCCCTGCGTTTTCCCGCAGGACAGTGGCGATGGGGGCTGCTCTCTCCACCGGAGCGGTCGTGGCAATTTCTTTTAACTGTGTCATCGCGTTGCTCATCCTCATCCTCTTCCTCATCCTCTGCAAAGCCTGCAGGACCCCCTCGTGCCCCAAGAAGAGCCCGGCTTCTGACATGGATGAGGCAAGGAATGAAGAGAAGTACCTGCTGCAGCCCTGAGCTGCTTGGGGACTTGGGTACCCGGCTGTGCCGAAGGAGTCATGCCAGTGTGGATGCCTGCACTGGGACTGGGGCGGTGGATGGGGCAGGATGAGAGCAGAGGGGATGCTGAGCTGCTTGCAGGGGCTGTGACACAGGGCACAGCCCTTCGCCTGCCTGGCTTTGGTGTGTGAAGTCCCTGCGGATGCCCACAGTGACCGTGGGGATGGAGAGACAGCAGCTGGGGACGTGCTACGGGGACAATCCTGCATGTCCCAGTGGCCAGCGAGCGCAGCAGGAGCCTTGCCCTCGAGCGCACCCCGTGTTCAGGGACAGCCCGTGGGCTCCTCCCTGGCGCTCGTGGCCCGGGCCAGGGGCCACCGCTTTGCAGACCTGAGCGGGGCCAGTCAGGGGCTTGGAGAGGGGAGGCAGCGGGGCTGGCATGGGCGCCTGTCCCTGAGCGGGCCCCGCCGGCAGAGCGGGGTGTTACTGGTCTGGGTGTCTTTGGGGGTGGCCCTGGGGTGCCATGTGCCCCCAGCCTCAGGAGGGCATTTGGCACCCGTCTGCCCCAGCATCCAGTTTAATGAGCCACGAGAGGGTCTGCATGGTGTATCCCTTTGTCCCTGGTCTGTCTGTTGGTCCTCTCCAGCATTAGCACCAACACTGCCATGCAAATGGTCCTCCTCACAGGATGCGTCTGCCTGCCTGCCTGCCCTCCTGCCTGCTCCCAGCTGAGGCCAGCCGGCAGGGTTTGACCGCCTGCAGGCAGCAGACGTGCCCTTGTGTGCATCCCCATCCCCACCGAGAGCAGCCTGGGATGGCTTTTTGCTGGGGAGGTGGGAGACATGGGGAGAGACAAGGGTGCCCGGCCAAACAGTGCTGAAGGCTCTTCCAGCCCTGTTGCTCGCTGGGGACCACAGTGGATCTGCGGGGAGGGATGCTGGAGGTCTGGCTTGTCCCCAAGCCTGGCAGCTGCCTTCCCCCACCCTGCCTGCAGGTGCTGTGGGTTTTGGGGGGCTCTGCCCTGCCTGTCCTAGAGCCGAGCAATAGCCAAGGTCCCTGCTGGCACAGCTGCTGCAATGAGGGGACAGAGGGGTGGGCTGTGCTGGGGGGGACACCGGCTGGGGTCCCCGTGGAGGCTTGGCAGAGCCTGTGGTTCCTCCCCATGTCGGGTGTAGCTAACGCATCCCTTTGCAGTGGTGTTTTTACTAGACTAATAAACCAATCGTAGGACCCAGGTGGTGTCTCTGAGCTCTGCCCAGCGCCTGGAAAGTTTGGGGGGAGACAGTGTGTCCTGCCCATCCCTCAGGGCTGAGGAGTGGCTGCCCCGGCGCCGGTGGCCAACGTCCCTGCAGGACTGCAGGTGGTTTGCTGGGTGATGGCAACAAGGAAGGACTCATGCCTGCATCCATCTGTGGCTTTTAAATGCTGGGTGAGAAACCTGGCTGGGTATTTAATGCCTGCAGCATGTCTACCCGGGCCAGGGGCATTTGGCTGTCAGCAGGGAGCACCCCCCAGCCCCAGTGCCAGAGGCACCAGAGAGTTTCTAAGCTGTGGCCTTAAATTACAGGGGTGCTTGCAGGGGACACAGGCCAGCTGAGCAGATGGAGGAGACGCCACCACCCCTGCCTGGTGGAACGAGTGTCTCTGGTCCCCAGTCCCGGCAGCTGTGTGCAAGGCTCCAGCGGTGACAGCCCGTCCCTGCTCATCAGCATGCGGTGAGGCCACCGCGGCTCCTGCTGCCACCGCAGCCACGTAGCAGCTAATCCCTCTGCCGCAAAGCGCCGGAGTGGTGGGAAGGCTCTGCAAACCCCAGCGCCCAGTGGTTCCAGCAGCCGCCGGCTGGGCAGAGGTGGCTTAGCCCCACGCCGAGCCCCCCGGGGAGAGGGGAGCTGTAAGCATCCTGAAGCTGGTGGCTGGCAGCTGCTGTGATACCCTGTTTGCAGTGATGGCACGTCCCTCTCCCGCAGCCATGGGGTCCAGGCCAAGTCCCCAGCCACCCTCTGGCTTAGGCTGCCACACCAAAATCCAGGGGGCCGTGTGTGGCTGACCCCACTCATGGTGGGACTGGCTGCCATCGAGCTGCAGCCCTGAGGTTTCCCTAGGGCTGGAGGGACCAACCCTCACCGCCCCTCCATGGGGCTCTCACCCGGTGCGAGCCCAGCCAAGTGTGGGAAAGAGCTGAGGGCTGTGTGGCTCTGGGGGACCGAGCACGGTGAGGTCTGCCTGACCCCAGAGATGACTGCACACCGCGACTCTTCCAGCAGCTCCGTTTATTTGTCCGGGCACGGAGGCGAAGTGTTCCCGCTATGCAAAGAGCGGGTGGGACGGGGCCTGCGGCTTGCATGCCAAGCGGCCACCGATCAAAGCCGGGCTTGTTCAGCTGGCAGCCCCTGGCAGAGCCATCTTTTCCCCTGCTCACTTCCCTGCCTTACTCTCCGGCTCTCTCACCAGGTTAAGCAGCTTGTCCAGCTTCGCAATTTCCACCTCAGGGCCCTTCTTAACCTCCTGGCCTTTCTTCTCCTGTGAAGAGAGCAAGCGGGGCAGAGCTGTGAGCAGGGAGGACTGCAGAGATGGGGAGGGGTCTGACACAGGGAAGGATGCTGGGCTGCTGTGTCCCAGCTCACAGCCCTTGCTGGGGGCTGATCCACAGGGGAATGCACCTGCCTGTCCCTGTATTTCAAGCGCAAGGTGCCATGAGGTGTGCGAAAGCCCCCATAGGCTGGGGAAAGGTGGTAAGGAAGGGTTTGGGTGGGGATGGGAGTGGATCTGTGGATCCACAGTGATACAAACCCTCTTTTGCCTCCTTCCTCTCAGCCCTGTGGGACTGCACTGCCCTCTAAGCCTCCCAGCTTTTCCCCCCAGACCCTGGGGAGGTGCCAGGCATACACAACTCCCAGGTAGTCACACCGATGCAGATGTCCAAACCTCCCCAAAACACTCCCACCATACCCATTCCATGCTAGTGCTCCTGGGGAGAGGCAGCCACGGGAGCAGGGATTGGCCCTTCTGCACCCAAATGTGTTTCCCCAGGAGGGCAGGTGGGTGCTGAGAGTCCCTAACCCCAGGGGATAAGTGAGTCCCAGGTGGGCCATTAGCTTGTCACTGAGGCTCCCGTGCCCCTGGGCACACCCCACACCTCCCATGGCACGGCCTGTCCCTGTGCCTCATTGCACACTGCTGTGCCAACCCCGACACATGCCCCAGCATGGGCAGTGAGGATGAGCCCTTCCCACAGCCCCCCCAGCACCCATCCCAACCCTCTCAGGGGCTCGCTCCCCAGCTGCTAGAGCAAACTGGCAGCATCTTGGGAGAAATCACATAGCACGAGGGTAATAAGCCTGTTCATTTCAGTCCTTGCTTGCTTGGGAGCAGCAGAAGCTTCCAGGCATGGTGGGAGACAATGTACCTGCTAAGGGTACCAGTGCCACCCAGATGCTTTGGGCAGAGCACGTCCCCCCCGCTGTGGGCTGCAGCATCAGTGCGTTGCTCTCATTGGAGTTCAGGGGTCTTTGGGAAAGAAATAGCTGGGCTCTCCAGCTAGATATCATGGCACACACAGCCTCAGCAGAGGAATTTTCCAACCTGCATTCAGCCCAACAAGCCCTCCTGCAGCTGAGCATCTACCCCGCGGGGTTCCTCCAAACCAGCATCCACCCAGTTGCTGCATCCCGTTGCTCAGTGCTGCCTTCTGCTCGCAGCATTCCCCTTTGCCAGCCTGCCGGCTCTTGCCGAGCCTCTGGATTTGGGGGGGGGTCCCTGCTCTGGGGCTGGGAAGCTCCTCTGTGCCCAGCATGGCTCTGGGCACCCCAGAAAGCAGATGCCAAGCACGGGCAAGTGGGAGGGCTGGTACCCAGTCTGACAGGTAGGCTTGGGAGAGGTGGCAGCGGGTCCCCAACACAGTGGCACAGCAAGGGGTAAATCACCAACCAGGCTTGGAGGCAGCTCCTCTAACAGCCCTGGGTGCAGCAATTACAAACATGCCTTTCCTTCAGCACTGGAAAGAACCGCAGGGGCACAACCGAGAAAGTCACAGGGCTGCAGGGATCTCACTACATTTCTCTAGCCAACGTGGGCATCGCTGAAGGTGACAACTGCTGGGAAAGAAGTCCTGAGGAGATCCCCGGGCTGCTCGCTCATCCCAGCCCAGCACAACCCTGACAGAGCAGAGGTTTCCTTGGCTGCCAGAGGGCATGGCTGTGGTGAAAGCAGCCCTGGGGAGGGAAACGGGGACATTTGGAAACCCCAAAATGGACAGCCCCACTCTTCACCCGAGTGCTGGGATGAGCCAGGGTTGTTTTCGTTTACCAAGTCCATGGACAAGTCTCATGGACTGGCATGCCGGGACAGTGCTGGTTTGTATTAACACCGCTAAGTGAGCAACGCCCTTTGTGGCTCTGGTCTGGGCACTGGGAGCGATGTTTGTGCTAACGGCCCACGTCACAGCCGAGCATCTCTCTGAGTGAGAGTGTTGGGATAAACACAGCTGCTCGGGGTATTTCGGGACGTAGCTATTTCTGCAGAAAAGCTGCTTTGCTGTCTGACGGCATTCAAAACATTCCCTTTGGCAACCTGTGTTGCATGCAGCACCATACACAGGTCCTTGGGACAGGCTAAAGAGGCAACTGCTGTGCTCAGCCAGGAAAAGGAGATGCTGAAGCCATCTCCCATCGCCCTACCTCCATCCCAAGCCTTTTGTTCTCCCCACTGGTAGGTGCAGGGAGGGTCCCTGACTGATGCCCTCCAGGCAGTAATGCCAGGTCCATGGGGACTCTGTCTGAGCCTTGCTGAAGTCACTAGCCACAGGGAAGGCTCAGCTCCTAGTCACTGAGTTGTCCCTAAAACCTCGACTTTCACACTGGCTCAGCTCATTTGGTGCTTCTGAGCAAGTTGCAACAAAGCCACACGCAAGCCTGTAATGAGCCGTAACCAAACCAGAGCCCTAATTTAACGCCACATAACCAGGCAAGCAGGATGACACAGGGAAGGAAAATTATAATGTCCTTTTGGGAGCACTGGAACGGAAAGTTTCCCTTCATTCCTCCATCTGCTTTTCCCGGGGCGGCTCTGCATGTGAGCCAGCCGGGCCGCTGCAGGCTGTCTGACGGCACCACCCCGGCGCCGTGGCATCCGCTTGGATGCACACGGCAGCTTCCTAGAAATCCAGTGGCTTCGCCTGCGTCAGGCCTCCGAGGAGCAGCCCTTCTCGGAGCACAGCCATTGCAATCTCCTGGAGCGTGCGCGCGCGATGCGGGGAAGCATCACCTCCACGCACGGCTGCCGACGAGCTTTGCCTCCCAACAAATGCCGCGGCCAAGTGTGGAAAGGGCACTCATGGGGCTCTGCCACCTGGTGTGTAGCTGAGCCTGTCCTCCATCTGCATCCCTGCTTACACCACATCCATGGGGCTCATTGGGAGCTGAGAGGGAGCCGGGGCAGAGCATCCCCCCTATGGAGCTGACAGATGCAGAGATGAGCTTACATGGGAGGTCTGTCCCTGAGGAGCTCATCGAACGGGTACCAAAACTGCTCACAGCAGCGTTTGCATTGATTTTATCATTAATAGTTCCCAGCAGGAGAGTAAAATGCTTGCTGAAATGGTGATGAGGGATGTGTCAGGAAAGCTCATGGCAGGGACAGAAAAGGCTCTGCATGGGGACGGACTCTGCCTCACTGACAGGGCATGACCCCTGGGAGGTGAGATGGGGAGCAGGCCTGCTACATGTTCCCATGCTGTTGTGTTCATGGCCAAATCCCTCATTGCCTTCACGCTCCCTTTGCCTTATGTCTGGGCTCCACTCCGGCTCTCCAGGCAGGGAAACTGAGGCATGGTGTTCCTGGTCCTATCAGCAGTGCAGGCACAACTGCTGCAGGACCCTTGATGGTCCTCTCACCCCCAGAGGTGAGTACTGACGCTGGAAGCAAAGCAGGAGGTGGACTATGACTGAAGTGGAGCCCCAGGGACAAGGGCAGGGCAAGGATAAGGATGAGGACTGGCTATGTGAAGACCCCCAGATCCATCACCCTGGGAGCCCCAGCCCCAGCCCTTCCCACACTGGCACATATTGAACTCTACACCCAGGATATGGGAGTCATTTAAACTGGATTCCCTGCGTCTTGGCTGATGCCTTCATTCCCTCACCGAACAGTAAACTGCCGAGTTAATAAAATTTTCCCATAAAAGCCATGATGCTGGTACTTTTCAGCATCCTTTTTTTTTCCCCCATTGGTGGAATAATCATAAAACATCTGCTGTAAGGTTTCGATTAAACAAAGCAAAACATGTTTATGTTTTAAAGTAGCAAGGAAGTCAACCATGCTGGCAGGAACATAGACAGAAAAATCCCCGTAACTTCCCCGGGAGCAGAGAGGACCCTTCCCCCTGCTGAGTCCTGGCCAAGGGGCACAGGCCTGGCTCTGCCCTGCCGCTGTCACGACACCGATAGTCCCAGTCCCTGCTGTTCCTGACAGGATGGGATTTCTGGGCACAGCTGTGCTGGGACAGGATCTGGCCACTTTACAAAGCAGCCCAGTGACCTAGGACACCAGTTTCCCATACAAAAGGGGTTTAAGCTTTTACACATTGGTTTTGAAGGGGGTGAGAAACTCCAAGAAGCTACCAACAGGGCTGCCGAAAACTCCCATCCTTATTGTCCTCAGTGGCAAGGGGCACACAGCCTGCCAGGACTTCAGAGCTATGTTGCTTCTGAAGACTTTTTCTTGTTCCTTCTGCCCTGCTCAGGGGTAGGTCAAGGTGACACCTCCAGGGTAAGGGCTTCTCCATTAGAGAGAATAAGGGCAGCATCAGTGGCGGATCCAGCGAATTCAATGAATGAAAGCAAAGAAGAGACTTCCCTGGAGCATTTCTGTTGGGAAGACCAAGGAAACCCAAATTCCTTCATGAACACAGCAAAATTTTCCTCACTGGCTCACTGGGCCACCAACCAAACATGCATCAAGGGGGGTGTGATATGACCTGCAGCCCTGCAGCCTTCCAAAACCTACCCCCATCATGGTCCTATTGCAACCCGATGCTCTTATTTAGCGGGTGAAGCTGGAGTTATGCTGAGCTGGGGAATGATGTCTGTGCCAGGACCACTTTCGGGCTCTCAAGAGCTCTTTACAAAGAGCAGCAGCGTGCTCATCAGTCACGGAGAGCCTCGAGCCACACTCACAGCCTGATTGGACAGCGTTGCTCCTGGCCTGTGGATTAGCTGACAGACTGGAGATAGGGATTTAGGCTTATTTTGCTACTATTTGGAAATAAATGACGCAGGAAATGTTCTGCTTGCAGGGAATGAAATTGGCAGAAAAGCCCAGGAGATGGCTGGGTCGTTCAGGTGTCAGCAACCACACAGGATCACCAGCCCCAAAGATGCTCGTCCCTCCAGCTTCAGCTAAAACCTGTGCTGTTCAGGGCAAGCACCTCTCCTTGCTCCAGCTCACATATTTGACTCAGAGAGCTCTGCTGCATCTGCACCAGACCACGCCAAGGCACAGCAGGGCAGACAGGTCTTGTAGCCCCAGGTGACCTGCCCTTGCTTGCTGGAAATCCCCAGTGAAGCCACTGGAACCAGCAAAGACACAGCGCTGGGACCAGCCTTTGGCTCAGCATTACACATCTGCTAGTAAAGGCGTGGGAGCAAAGGTGAGCGATATCTGGCAGGCAGGAGACGCAAACAAAATTGGATCAGACCTGGAAGAGGCTGGGAGTATCACTGGGAATAAACCAGAGGGAATTGGGTGACACTCAGGGGATGTGGGCAGGGGTCACCTGTATCTAAATGGCAAGTACCTGCCTGGCACGCCACGGGGCTGGCTGGCTTACAAACACCCATGGGAGAGAGGAGAGATTGTTTGATGGAAAGGATGGGCTCTGCAGCAGCAGAGAGCCAGTAGCAAGGTCAGACCCTCGTCCATGGCTATAAGGGAGGACAGCCATCACCACAGCTCTGCGTCTGCTCTGCCGGAGGTCGGCTGGGACCCCACACCCTTGCTCACCCGCCTCGCAGTGTTCTCTGGCCGAGCAAAAGATGTGCACACAGGAGGAGCCAAACCCTTCCCCATGGGTTTCAGCAGCCTCCAGCAAAGCCGTGGAAGAGTTTGGCTTTTGCTTTCATGCTGATCGGTGCCATGGTGAGATCTTTAGTGACCCTCAGCAAGTTGCTCAGGAAATACTAAGCAGCGAGCCTCCAAAGCACGTTGTGGCAAAGTTGTGCTAACAGGATTTAATGAAGCATTGACAGTGCCCTCTGAAAGCACTTGCTAGCTGCCCTGATCCAGCTGTATACCCTGGCTGAGCATGGGAAGCTGCTGAACTGCATGGCCCATCGCACAGTGACCGCAGTGTGGAGCCTGGCCTCGCTGGCCCTGGGCGCAGGGGAGCATGAGGAGGGTGCTGGTGGGCACCGTGGGGTGCAGGACAGGCAAGACCAGGCTCAGCTAAGGGCTAAGAAAGACTTAGCACCGGGCTCGTCTGCTTGGGCTGCCGACAAAGCGATCTGGCTTCCAGCCACGCTGAACGTTCCCTGTTCTTGCTGACTCCAGAGCCACAAGCAACGTCTTTTACACACCACTAATTTAGGCACCTAAATATAGCCATAAGAAGAACACATTCAGCAGCCATGCATGAAAACTTCAGTGCCAAGCTGAGTGCAGACAGGGCCCGTGGTGGTCCCCACAGCTCCTCTGAACTGGGCATTACAATAACTCATTAACTCCTTCTGAATTTATCCCAGAACGAGCCGCAGAAACCCACCAAAACCATTTAAAACAGTGGGTCTTCTGCCTTTTCCATATCTGATGCTTACAGGTTCAAAACAGGAATGTGGTCATGATCCTCAGTTCACTTATCACAAAAAAAAATCTTTAAAGCGAAGGATAAATTTTAAAGTTATCCAAAGACCTCATGGTCTGAAATGAGCCAAACGAGCAAATATCCTTAACTCTGCCCTGCACAGATGCTGTGATTAGGAAGCATCAGCAACGGGCTCTCTGCTCCTTCAGGAGGCCACACTGGGTTTTGCCAGCCCTGCGGACAATTTGGCTACACTCTAACTGTGAGCAGTGTGTGTGTGTGTGTGAGATGGAGAACAGCTTTGCCTTCAGGCATCATTACCCTTGGTCACTGAGACAAGCCAACAGCAGCCACCTCGAACGGAGCAGCCTAGTGAGATGATAAACTCCTCACAATGTGCATGGAAAAGATTTTCAGTCATATCAGTTTACAGATTTAGTGCTAAGCACTGAGAAAAATCATTGTGTGCTCAGTGTGCAAGATAATCACCCTCCCCTGACCCACAGAGGCTTCCTAAAAGGGCTGGAGTCAAGTAAAAAGCCCAAAAGCCTTTGCCTCCAGCCCAGGGGGTCCTGGTGGTGCAAACCACTGTTGGGATAAGGACACAGGGATGGGATGCCCTTTCCTTCACTTCTCTGGGAGATAGGCAGTGCGTCCCTTACGACCCTCAAACCCTGGATCCAGCCCTACTGGGTTCAGACTTTCTGCAGTGCTGTCGGGCTCTTCTGGATGGGATGGATGACTTTAATTAGCTCTTAGCACTGCTCAGTGGGAAGCCCCGTTACCCAAAGCCTGCCCACATGCCGCGTGTTGTAACGGCAGTGGATGGAAAGGCTGGCGGGCGCATTAGTGCCCAATGTTTTAGCTGTAGGATCTCTCAGACCCAAGCAGTGGGGAGGAAGGAAGCGAGAAGAGGGTTTTAGTTGGGATGGTCCATACAAACCACTAGACAGGCGATACCTTGGCTTCTAGCTCAACTTCAAATATTGCTGCAATTCCAGTGAAACCCAGGCACCAAACCTCAATGCAACCTAAACAATCCTAAAGATGCCCAGGCTTCCCTAGCTCTTGTGTGTACCACAAGGAGCCACATCTGCAGCACCTCTTCACTCGGGCTGGCAGAGCTGCAGTGAGAGGCTTGGGCAGACACGGCACCCACGGGCACGTACATCAAACCCATCCAAAGGGGCAAAATCAAGAAGATGATGCCCTGTGGTGCGCAGGGATCCTGGCAGTCTTAAGCTGCAGCCCTTGATGCCAGCTGTCAGGTATCACGGTCAGCCACCCAGCAACATTTCTTTATCACTCAGCATCTCTTATTTTTTTCTTACTTCAGCTTTACTTTAGCTTTTTTGCATGCCAGCTCAGTAAGCTCTTATGGATTAGAGTTTAATAAAAGCAACCAAACACGGGTGCAAATATGCAGCTCCTGCAATACTTTGGCACTGCTATCTCATAGAGCATAGCATCTCATAAGAGACCATTTGCAGCTGTATGAACAGTATATTTTAATAATTTAAAAAGTTTTTCCAGTACCTCTTTCTCTGGCCACCACTGTTAATATACATAAATCCCCTGCGATCACCTTTTAACTGCCTTAAGAAAGTCCAGCTGCTGTTTCTCTTTTAACATGGCATCTTCTTTAAAACTTCTGTCATGCCGATTTTTTAATACAGCTCATAAAAATATTTGCATAGGAAATGTATTCTTGTTCGCTACTAACATGAGAGCATATGAATATACTTCACTCTGGATAAATACAAGTACACTGGAAACTGAGTTTTGCTATAAATAGAAGTGAAAATAAATGTCTTCACTCACAGATGCCCCATATTTAATAACATTACATGCCAATGGCATGAAAGATGTATTATAACTGATACTGTTCTGCTTACTGAAAGAGCTCAGTCTGCAATTTAATGTCAGGCCGCAGTGCTCTCTCCCTCTCTCCTGCTTTCCATGACTTCACTTGAACTCAGGGACGCTCCAGAAATAGCACTAGATATTTCAACCCCGTGAACAATTGCATCATCTCAACAACACATTCTCTTGTGTAGGTTTCATTTAAATCACAGCGTCACCTGCAGCGGGGCTAGGAGGGGTTAGTCCACGAGTGCACCCTGGTCCATGGTGGGAGCAGCTACTTTTAAATTGCTTCTGACAGATGCTTGTCCAGCACTTGACCCAGTCCTTGGGGTGCCCAGCACCATGTGCCCCGAGCGGTGGATTGTCACACTCTGCTCCCATCACCTGCATGGCCATTTCTTTTGAAAACCTCCAGGGATGGTGCTGCAAACCCATTTCCTGGTGATGGCTGCCAACATGTCCCTCTCACACCTACTGAAACCCCTTCCCCAAGCCTTTTGTGCCATCTTATAACCTCAGAGGACCGCCTTCCTTACCCTGCCAGCCCAGGACCTCCTTAGGGGTGTGCATCTCTCTGCATCTCCCTGCTTCCAGCCTCTCAGCTGGCCACATCGTCCTGGCTGCTCTCCTGCTGCTCACATCCTTCAAGCCCGGTAACCCAAACAGGAGCTGAGGCCTTTGCACTGCAAAGCAGTGCAGCAGGATCAGCTCACATGTCCTGCTCACCCCTCTCTTGCCTGTGCTTTCCCGTACAACACCTCTGCTATAGCAGGGCACTGCTGACAAGTGAGATTTTTTTTTTTCTGTTCACCTCCTCAGTTGATTATTCCCATCTCCTTTCCCTCCCGTCCTAAGTTGCCTCCGTCCTCACTGAAGTGCATCCTGTTTACTTCAGACCGTGTCTCCCATTTAGCCGCAAATTAAATGACTTGCACAGCTTCTCTTCACCTGCTGCACAGGAAATGGCCAGGCAAATGATAAATACTGCACAAACACTCCCAGGCTTGCAAAACAGATACACTATTAGTCTGGACTATGTGGGATGTCACGCTAAATCGCATCAGCTATGACTGAGTTACGCTGCAGAATGCAAATCAGGGCTTAAAAGGGGTCAGCGAGAAGCTGGATGCAGGACAAGCATGGAAAATCCTGCAGCTAGAGCTGTTGCTCTTCCCCAGGATCTGACCCTGTTAGAGCAGCTGAGAAATCCCTTCCTGCTGCACAGACAGACAAAGCTCAGCTGTAACCCACCACAGTGCCCCTTTGCCCTGGGAGCTCCTGGTTAGCAGCTTTGCTGGTGTCAATCCTCTCCTGAAGGTGGGCTTGGCACAGTGCTGCTTGGTGGAGGATGCTCGTCACTGCCTGTTGGGACATCTCCTGTCTGAGCCCGCACAGCCCACAGTGATGCCGGGCTCCCTGGCACACACTGATGGGGATGGCGATGGGGCTGAAGTTGGAGATGCTCCTGTCCCACCAGCAGACCCAGATTCCACGTGCACCGGTGACCTGTCCCTACCCATGTCTCTCTCTGGCCCTGCCACCCAGGAGCATGGGGTCTTCTGAGTCCTGTCTGCAGACAAAGATGTGTACTCTGACTAAAAAGCAGATCTAGAGCCTGTGTTCGGGTAAGCTGTCCAGGCAGTTGTTTTAATGACAATCCAGTCTTAAGATGCTGATCTGGCTTCAGCCCAAGACTTTGCACTAAGCTCCTTGACATCCTGTTTAGAAAAGCATTATTCAAATCTAATTGCTTCATGCATATATTGCTGTTTTAATTATAAGAGAAGCAGAAGAGAGATGTGAGCAGTAATCAGTCTCTCTGATGCTAATACATATTAGCAAAGAAGAAGGAACTGGCCATGGGAAAAGCCAATTCAACATCATCTGTGGAAACCAGACGTATATATTCCCAGTGATTGTCCATGCTGCCAACAGCACAGTCACAGTGTGGCCAGGGGTGGCCTCACTAAGCTGCTCTTTGCCTTGAGTCACTGACCAGGATGCTGCACCTGAATTAATTTTACGTGTTCGCTGCTGTGTCTCTGTTGTACCAAAATGTAATTACTTCAGTGTCATAGACCAGTTAAACCCATCTGCTCAGCTGGCTGCTGAAACTAATGGAGCTTCTTTGCAACAGAGTATTGCAAAATAAAGGCAGGCTGGGAAGACAACAACGTAGAAGTCATTAAGGTCCTAAAGGTAAGCACTTTCCAAGGTAATCTCTCCATCGCTCAGCAAGTTCCAGCAGTACCAACGATGGAACGAGGTTAACCAGCAGCTGACAGCTTCAGCGAGACAGCGGCCAAGCTGGCAGAAGCAACTACTTGACAATTAATTGCAGATTGCAGAACTAGAGGAAACCTGTTAGCAGAGGTTAACTGAAGCTGATGCACATGTCTAACACTAAGTGGACAGATCTGCTACATTGAGAGAACAACAGTGGTGCAAAGCCTGTGACCTTGATGAGGTTCAAAGACTCAACACACCAGCAAACATGGCCTGATCCTCACCCTGCTCTTTCTGTTGCTGGGGCTGGGACAGAGGGACATGGCTGGGGCAATGCTGCCAGGCAAACAGCCAGCTTTTTTCCTGGAGGGCCCTTGGAGGAGTTATCTCCTTGGTGGAGATAGCAGAGATCTTCCCACCAGTTCTGGCTGCAGATTCCCCCAGCATGGTTGGATCATCTTCTCAGGAGGGGTCGCTTCTTCCCAGGCTCTCCTGTTTCCATTCTGATCTGATCCCATGCACGGATCCTCCTGGTATCATCCTGGTGTGAGGAGCTCCCTGAAACCCAGACGTGTCGTCAGGCTGCAGGTCTGGGAGGAAGTAATAAAGACTGAACAAGAACCTGGTGATGTTTTGAGAGTCCTCAAGATGATAACCAAAATTTTTCTTCCCCACCAGCATGGAGAAGATGCCTAAACTGATCTAGAGGAATGGTGGAAGCAATTGCTTCGTAGAAATAATGTTGCCTCACCTCCTGTATCCCACTGCTTCTCCCAAGAAACAGTTAACCACGTGGATTCTGTGTGTGAAGTGCTGTGAGATGCAGACACCACAAATGCCAAGACATGGTGGTTTCTCCAGGCACTTTGCTGATCATGCTCTTCCCCCTCGCTGTGGGGGAGTGCTCAGCATCATTTGAGAGCTGGCCGAAACGCAGCGCAGCAGGGGATGAGCCCATCACGCTGCTGCATGCCTGGCACTGCGCAAGTGCCTTGGCATCAAGAACAATCCTGAAAAGAGATGTTTTCACAGCTGGCAACCAAGCAGGAAACAAAAGAAAGACAGAAAGGGACCACTTGTGCTCAGAAATTAAATCCAAATTTAATTCCAGCAATTATACTTTCATTAACACCCTATTTGCCATAAAGATGCATAAAATCCCTAAGTAGGAGCTGCAATTGCTCCAAAGGTGAGAAGAAGGTAACTGGGGAAATAGGGCCAGCCTCTCCCTAGGCTGTAAAATCCTTAAGAAGCCTGGATCATTGTGAATGGTTATTGTTTGTAATTTAACTTCCTCAGCAACGATCTGTAAATGAGCCAGAAATCCAGTGAGAGCAGCAGAGAACCTGTAACAGCTGATTTACTCCAGCAACCCCTGATTTAACCATAGACAAACGCAATGTTTCCTATACGACCATCTGTAGCAAACACAACATGAGCCAAACTCTCGCCTCGCTCCCCACTGAAATCACACCACACTGCAGGCATGGGATTACCGACCAGGTTGGGCTCATTAACGTAATTCTGAGTCCTTGGACTGCAGGAACTTGGTCCTGGCTCTGCATTGAAGCCGGATCAAGCACAGCTGAGACCAGCCCTGGCAGATGTTTTTGGTACTTTGTGAAGGTCTTCACTGAATTCACCTCCTTGATTTCAGTCCCTCTCTCCAATGTTTCAAGGTCATGTGGAGATCTAATGCAAAGTCTTTCAAGGTCCCTGTGACCCTCCATGCCACCAGGCCCTCTCAAGACTTTATAAGTGACACTCTGCTAGATTATCCAAGGAATGAATGGGAAATTTGAAATGCAGGTCAGGACACTAACCAACCTCCCAAAATAAATCTGCAGACAGCTCTCAGATATCATCCTAGTTATCCCACTGATAACTGCTCTTTTGAGGTGATTTTTCAGCCTGTTTTACTCTTCCCACTTCTGGTGTAACTTTTGTAATCTCCTGGCTTAGCTCAGCCATGCATTTGTCATGTGGATCGGCATCAAAAGTCTGAAGAAAGGCAAGTACACAACCACAGGAGAAGGTTCCCTCAGGAGAGTCAGGTAAAGCCGAGGATGGCTACACAGGCTGAGGGTGAGAACCACACTCAGCCCCTGTGTAATGCTATGGCATGAGTAGCTGTCAGTCTAGTAAGAAGCCTAAGGGTTCAATATTTCCTGTCATACAACAGATAAAGCTTCAGCAGATTTTCTCCAGAAGGCTGAAACACAGGTAGGCAGCTCCAACCCAGAATGTGCTAATTAAGAAACACTGGGTGAGCGTTAATGAAAGAAGCTTTGGGAGATGGAAGGAAACGAAGAGGGTGAACCCCTCTCACCTCCTGTCCTCAGTGCTATGTGGTGCCATGTCCTCAGTCACTGGAAAAAAGGAAAGGAACTTTCTAAGCATCAAGGAAAAAAGATAAGGAGATGACAGCTGTGCTGGCTCAGTGCTTCTGTTCTCTGCCCCTAGTGATAAAAAACAGACTGTAAAAAGCCTTCATTTTCAGCTAATGGATAGTAGGGTTCCAGTTTCACCTATGGAAAGAGAGGCAGAAGGTAGTTCAAGGGCTGAACTGATGTTAATAAACCAGACCGTGTCCAGCAGAGCCTACTACCAAGAGCTGGAGAGCTTGCACTTGGGAGACTCTAAGGGAACTGAGATTGTTCATCCTGGAGAAGAGATGGTTTTGGGTCACCTAACAGGAACCTGCTAGCAACGAAGAGGAGGATATGAAGAAGACAGAGCCGGGCTCTTCACAGGGGCATGCAGCAGGAGAATGAGGCACAACAGCCATAAACCGAAACAGGGAAACCTCCCAATGTGACATAAGGAAATTTTTCTGGACATTGAGTCTAGACAGACTCTAGAGAGCTTGTGGGACCTCCAGCCTTGGAGGTTTTGAAGATGAGCCTAAGCCCTAAGTAATCTTGTCTGATCCCAGGGCTGACCCTGCTTTGGGCTGGAGGTTGGACTAAAACCTGCCAACATCCCTTCTGACCTGAACGTGCCTGTTGCTCTGTGATCACAGGATGCTCTTCACCACCAAGTGTAAACCGAAGGATGAGTTTTGCAGCTCTACCCTACTCTGTTGTTGTATTTCTATTGCAGACGGCATTTCTAAGCAAATGTTCTCTTAACCATATATCGCACAAAGTGTCAGGACTGGTGCAGAGCAATCCAGCCCTCAACGGGGCAATTCCCAGTCCCTGGAGAATGCTGGCAGACTGTAAGAGGGGACAAGCTTGCAAGCACCTTCCTCCCAGGGTATCCAAAGGTGGAGGAAGCTGTACAGACCGGTTTGAATATTGGTATTAGAGGGGTAAAGAGAGGAAGAAAAATGACGACCAGGAAGCACTGGAGAAAACCCATGGAGAGCAGGAGCCCGAGGCAGACAGCTAGAGGACAAACGAGGAAGCTGGACTAAGAGTCTGTGAGAGCTGGCACCATGGGGGTCAGAAAGTGAGGACTATTTCCCTGTGCTTACTGACAAGTGGGAAAGCTCCAACCTGACCTAAGAGGGGAGCTGATATGATCCCAGGCATGTGGGGCAAGTATATCTTTTCTCCCAAGCTTATTTCAACGGCAGAAAAGGGAAAACATTGATTTAATGTCGACCCATGCTGGCTGTTATTGTAACACCTCGTTGTCTCTGAGTGCTTACCGTTTGATTGTTTAACACACAACCAAATAAATAAGCCAGAATCAAGAGAATTGAAGAGTTCAGGAGTCTGTAAATGTCTTCATATGCAGCTACCTGGCCTGTTCCAAGTTGTGATTACCTCTTTATAAAAGCTGTGAATGTCTCTCCATAATACTGCCCATCAGCCCCAGATCATTTCAAGAAGATCAAAAGCAGAAGTAGATTTAATAGATTTTAAGCCCACAAGGAACTGCTACAATTCACACACCTTCAGTCAGTAAACTCATCATACCAATGACTCCTCTTGGAACTAAAGCACATCTTTCAGTAAAAGACAAGGACTTTTGACCTGAAGGAGTTTGAGGGACGCAGACAAGCTAGTGCCACACTAAATATGTGTACTTTAAACTTTGTCTGAATTTGGTCAGCTGCCAAATCCCATTATATCTCTTTCTGCTAATTTAAAGAGCCTTACACCATTGCAAATCCCTTCCCATGCAGGTGCTTTTAGGCTGAGATAAATTTATGGCTTAATTTATTTGTGAGGCCCAAAAAAGCTCCTTGAAATTATGTTTCCCAGACCTTAGATTAACCCTCTTGCTCTTTCCAGACTTAGTTTGCATTTTTTTATCAAGAAATCAATCCATCACCTCCACTGAAGTGTCAACCCTGGATGTGTGCAGTGCAGCCAGCAACGGATTTACTAATGTCGCTCCCAACCACAGGGCCCTGGTTTCACTGCTGCTCTGAATTACCCCAGTGAGGCAGCCAGACTCCGTGTTTGGCTTGGTGTTTCAGTCTCACGCTGGGAGTTCATGCTTTCCTTTACAAACTTCAAGCCTCTTTCAGCATCTCCTGTTCTAGGATGCAGCCCCAGACCTGTGAGGGCAGTTTGCATGGGATTTACATCCACCCTGTGCCACCTTGCTTCTCGCTGTGCTCTTACAGGCATTGCTAAAACAACACCGTGGTACCAAGTCATCTGGGTTGGCCTCTGAGACCTTCTTGTTGCCGGCACTATTTACCCGGCAGCAACACTCACATCTGACACTGACAGCACTATCAACAGGAGCTGGGTCACAAAAATACCCTGCTGAACCTTGCCAGACTCATCTCCAGCAGGCAGAGACCCCTGCCTACAGTTACCTTTAAAGGTTTGCTGGTCCCAGCTCCCTTTAGCTGAATCCATGCAGATTTTGTGTAGTGCTTTTTCTTTTAAACGGGGTGTTTATTTTTAAGAGAAAGTCCATGTTGAACCACTCTTTCAGGCTATAAATAATATCTTGCAACAGGTTTATCACAGGCCTGAGTCAAAGAGCATTTGCCAAGCAAGGGTGAAAGCAGACAAAGTGAGCAGTAAGTGCATAGGGAGCGTGGCGGTGTTTAAGAGGTCTCACGCTGGTAGGCAAGCAATTCTTTCTGAAGCAGGGGAAACTGCTCGGTTGCAATGTTTAAGTTTCCTCTCATTCCCGCAACCACATCACAGAATGCGTGGCACTGCTGTAGCACCTTTTGGCCCAGTCTGCCCAAGCCTTTTACTAACTAGGAGCTTACTCACTCCCAGGGAGGAGCAGGGACAAGCTATAGTCAGTGGTTTCACTGCCGCCAGCAGAAAGCAAAAGCTGTCACTGTGAAGCATGGGGACACAGGTTGTACCTTCTCCAGCAAACCCCTGCTTATGACTCCAAGCTGGGTAAGGGGCAGGGATTGGGAGTAGGGGAGGAACCGATGGCCCTGCTCTTGGGAAACCCTGCTCAGCCTGTGACCACAACTGTAACAACTATTTCAGAGATAAGGGAACCGAGGGCTGGAGCTTTCTCTGCCAAGCCCCCTCTCTTTCTTCCTTTGCAGAAAGCAATGGTGGTATCCTGTTTTCTTGTTGCTTTTCTGAGTTAAAGCTCAGACTAACCTTGACCCAAAATGATCTGACTGATTGCAGAAGACTTTGCGAACAGCACCAGCCTCTGAAAATCATGCCTGGCAACACATCCCTGGCTATGAGCAGGGTAAAAACACCCTGACAAACCAAATTTCCCTACACAGGCAAGAGGGAAGTGACTTAAGAGTTTCCCCTGCCGCTGCAGAAGGGATGACAGATCCCTCTGCAAGTCTGTGTCCCGTACAGCCACCCCAGGATTTCCAGTGTCCGGAACTGCCCTTCAGGCCTGAGCTACCCCAGGCTCTCCCCATTGTGGGAGCAGAACTCAGACCCCTCTCCTTCGCTGGTGCTTTAGGCTGGGGACTGCTGTGAGGCTGGGCTGAGCGAGACAGCACCTCCACAGCCCTGGCTTTGGCCTCGCAGCAGTGGATGAGCAGAAGTTTCTCAGGCTGGGCTTCCCTTTCCTTTGCAGTCCGAGTTTCCCAGCCCCCAGGTTGCAGGAGCTATTTGGGCTGCAGTGTTTTTATAGCACAGCTTTTCTTCTTGAACAAGCAGCTGTAATTGAAACCCAATCCATCAGCCTTTTGCTCTGCTCTGTTACAAACTCTAACTGTGCAGCAAAGCCTAGCGCGCTTTTTTTTTTTTTAATGACATGAAAGACTAAATTATTAATTTCCTGCACTCCCACTGGAGGTCCTTTGGCTGCCCAGGCCAGATAAAATGAGAGCCTTTGAGTTCTTTTTCCTGGCTTAGCAGGTTCCTTCAGTGTAGATCAAAGTAGGAGACCTAATCCTGGAGAGGGATGAGCATCCTCCAGTCTCACAGCTGTATTTGCAAAAGCAGTTTCTGGTCATTCTGTTTTCGGTGCCTGACTTTTGGCAGCAAGTCAGTGTAATCATCAGTAAGTGAGAGGAGGCAAACAAGTAAGAAAGCAGAGATGGAGCAGTGCTCACATCCATGTTCCATCTGTGCTCCTGGGAAGGCACCTTTCCCCTTTCCTGCAATCCCCAGTCCTCAGGATATTGCAGCCAACACTTGGCAGTGTTAGGTTAACGGTTGGACTCGATGATCTTAAGGGTCTTTTCCAACCTTGACGATTCTATGATTCTATGACACCAGCAACCATGTGGGGAGTCGTCTGGTCTGGCTGAGCGAGGCACGGGCTAGCGTGTAGCCAGGCAGCCCAGGCTGGCAGGGAGACACAATGCCTTCTATTAGTTCAACTAATATATATCTGGAGAGGAAAAGACAAGCTTTAGGGCACATGCACTTCTCCTTTCTTCCCAGGTGTATTTGTTTGCCTAATAAAGGGTGCTATCTGTGCTCACATGCTTTGGCTTGCTTATGGTGTTTTTAGATCATCCTGGCCACAACAGCCCCAGCCCCTTGGGAAGGCAGCTGTCTTCACATTGACCTAACAGCCTTAATCTGAAGCATTTATCTTGGGGAATATCAGAGGATGATGGGGATCAGAAAGCTGAAAAAGGTAAATGCAGTAACTATCCCACAAAAAGAGAATCACAGACCCTTCAGTTTAACCTCACTTTTCAGAAGATGAGTGGAACAAGCCAACAACCTGTAAGTGCCTGCGAGGAGATGCATCACAGCTAACATGGCTTTGTGCTAAAGAAGTCACACTGAACTAATCTGATTTCTTTTTGCAACAAGATAATAGCCCTTGTGGACAGGCAAGACACAGAAGTCATTAATCTTGACCTCAGGAAGATTTTGCCATTGCCTACCTTGACATTCTGATCCTCAAGTGAGGCAAGAGATCTATATAAAGTGGGTAAAAGCTAGTAAGACCCAGCTGAATCGCTGTACCCAGAGCTATCAGCACAGAGGGATGAGTTATGTGCAATGCACTCAGCTCCGTGGTCTGGAGGGGATCTGGTCAGTGTTTCTGTTAGTGCATGGGCACTGGGACAGGTGGGAAGGCTGTAGGTGTCCAGGAAGGCAGGACTGCAATTTGAAATTACTTTCCTGGACTGGAGATGTGACCTGGAAAACCTGTATGAGATTTAACAGGAACAAATGCAAGATATTGCGTGTGAGCAGGGACAATTCCCTGTACAAATACAGGATTGTGGGGAGGGATCGTTCTGCCATCAGGGCTGGGGTTAAAGGAATTATCAGCTGGGTGGGACCTGGCCTTCCTGTGCTGCTGTGAAGCAGTCAGCTGTCCCACCACAGAGAAATGGGAGCACTGTGGCCAGGCACATGCAAGAATCCCTCTGCGCCAGGGAGGGCACCGCGGGAGCTGCACCCGTAGGACACCAGGCAGTAAGGGCACATGGGACATGGTCTGGGGGATAACGAGCAGGGGATTTCAGCCCAACGGGCTTGAGGTGGAAAACACAATGCTGCCCAGGCAGGACAGGTCTCTGCACTGACCAGGACCCCACAGTGGGTGAGGAGCTCAGATGCCCCCTGCACTGGGAGCAGCGTAGCTCCCTGGTGGGACATGGGAGTAGGGGAGAGAGGGGGATGTTTGCCCTAAAGGCCTCACACAGTTGGCGTCTGGCATCCCATCTCACAGGAACAGTCAGTGAACTGGAGCATAACAGCTTGCCTCCAGGAGAACCTTGGAGCTGCTTTGATTGCAGCCATCGCTGCATCTCCCACAGCCAGCGGGACTGTAAGGCAGACCCTTGTCTCCTTTGCTTCACAGAGCTCTTCTCTTCCCTTTCTCCACGGGATAAAAATAATCCTTTTGCGTCAGCTCCATCACACCCATGAGCAGCAAGACATTTTATTCATCGGCGATTCCTTCCCTTCTCTCATTTAAACAATTCCCCATTGAGCCCATCAAATTAATTTGAGCAAGGGCCATTTATTTGGCCTGCCTGCCGGCGCAGGTGTCTCTTTTCTTTTGCAGGAGGCTGGTAGGTGGCATGAGCATGAGTCAGGGAGAGGCTTGGCAAGGGCTGGAAGCAGCGTGATGGTTTCGATCAGGGTGTGCAGGGGCATGGAGGGCTGTAGACCAATGCACCCCGTGTCAGGAAACAGACAAGCGAAGTCTGCAAGCAAAGGGCTTTTTACAGCGATGTATTTGGGGTGTGTTTTACAGCGGCACAGACACAGTCTCGCAGGCAGGGAGCTGCCCCCTGTGTCTCCGCTGGCAGCCTCAGCCCTTTCCAACCCCGAACGGCTGTTTGGGGAAGGCTGTGTCAGGCTCTGGCAGTGGCTCAGGAGGAGTTGCAGGGATGCGCCAAATCTCAAGCTGTTCCTCCAGCCCTCGTAGCCACATCTCTTCCTACTCCATGTCACGCCAAATCTCCTGCCTTTGTCACTGCAGCAAATACCACCGGGCTCTGCAATGACAGACACTGCCCCAGAGTGCCCAGACGATGCCTAGGGACAAGGCATGTAATATCACAAGCAAAGAAAAGCTGAAGAGCTTGAAGAAGAGTAAAAACTCACCTTCTCCAAGCTGTGTGGCATTGCTGGGTTCAGTAAGGCAATGCAAAAACATGACTAGGATGGGCCTTGCAAATGAAGGACAGTGTCCCATTTCCCATCCCTGCTGAGTGAGTCCTCAGGTGCCCAGGACATTGCACAGCCATGAGTTGGGGAGAACTAGTTACATTTTTCCACCTAAATTGCATTACCAGCACAAATGGAGGCCAAACCAACCCCTGTGGAGGTACAGAGCCAACAGGGAGCTGCTCACCTGCGTCCCAGGGCTTTATGTGCTTTGCTGGCCAGGACACCCATGGGATGCCGGCTCCCGCCTGCTCATGCCATGATCCAGCTCCTCGTCCTTTCGCTCATACTACTGCCACCTCTTCCCTTTGCCCCCCACTGGGACCTGCACTCTCATCCGCCACTTCTCACTCCTCTGTCTGCCAGGACAGACAGCTGAGGGGCTGCACTGAGCCAAGATGGGATTGCTGGGCTGGAGCTGTAACAGCATGCACATCACTGCTGTGCCTGCTGGCTGTGGGTGAGCATCTCTTGATACCTTGGTCCACTTTCTAATTTTCACCAGTTCCGCAGGGACCAGGCTGCCCCAGCTTGAAATTTTGGGCTTAATAGCCTGTGACATCCAACTGTCCTCCTGTGATGGACAATGCAGGGAGGCAGGAGATCCTGCCAGGTGCTGGGCCCTGGTGGGATGGGGTAGTCCATCAGCGCACCCCAACATCAGCTCCTCTCCTGAGGTATGACTATATTGGATGTGCCCCAAAAGCATTCAGCCAGAGGGACACATGGAGAAGAGAGGCTGTAGGGGAGCATATCGATGGTGTCTATGGACACCTCTTACTTGGCCACTGTGGCTCCCAAGGAGATGGGAGTTCTCATCCCACTTCCACATGGAGAGGAGCTGCATCTCATCCGAGGAGATGCATAGGCCAGGTCCAGGACCAGAGCTGGGTCTCCCAGGCCCCAGCCACTGCTTTGCACCACGTCCTCATGATTAGCCGTCGCCTTGCCCTTCAAATGCACCCCGCGGCTCAGGGGCCGAGCTAACAAGCTTTCCTCCTCCACACCCCTGCGGCAGAACCAGCGCTCAGGAATAGCTGCAATCCTGAGAGCTGCTCGGGGCTCTCTGGCAAAAAAGCAGCTCACCCTCAGATGACCTGGAGGATAAGCATCCATGTTGCCTCCATCAGCAGGCAGCCGTAATCAGTTATGGCAGGGGGCTGAGCACCGAATAGCCTCTGCAGAAAAGGCTGCAGGCTGGCAGACCTGCTCTCACACCCAGCCACTGCTAGGAGAATGAGAGTCTCCCCAAAATCTCCCTTGCTGGCTCTGCTGAGGGCATGCTTTGAAAACAGCCCATTCTCCTAGGGGTCCCTCCGTCTTTGTACCGGGGCTATTATTCAGGCAAAGAACTGGTGATTTCTCAGGATTTGCCAATTTTCTGGAGGGGATTTAAGTCATGTGCATAGAAATGAATTCACAGAGGACAGCTAAAGAAAGAAACAGGGAGGAAAGGCAAGCCAAGCGGCCCACGAGGCTGGGCAGTGCCTCTCTTGCCATAACGTGATGCTGTGCCCACTCCTCTGCTGCCAAGGCTTACTGCCAAGGTGCTGGAGAAAGCAGAGGCTCTGGCTCAAAGAGGAGCTGTGCAAGTTGAACAGGCATATTCAGGCAATCACCAATCTAACCAAAATGCAAGTCTTTTGAAGATGTGAAGCAGGGCTCCTTCTCATGCATTAGGCATTTCCCAGGACAGGCAGTGATGGGCTCATCAGGCTGCTGAGGAGCAAAGCCCAGGCTGATGGGGCTTGGGGAGCTCTAGGATAGCGGCCACCGAAGTACAGACACAATCTGTTCACAGGAAAGAGGATGCAAAACCTGCAGACAAAACAGTTCTTGTAGCAACATAACTGTGCCGGCATGGAGAAATACAAGGGAAGGAGTAAAATAAGGCTCCGCTGAAACCCATTTTGGTTGGCCAAATTCAGATTTCAGTTACTCCTGGATACCCAGAGGACAGCAAATCCAGCGGACACACACCAGATTTATGTCTAGAGAGAGGCATTTACCTCGGTGACTTGGCTACTATTGTTCACAAAATCAAATCCCCCTAGCATTTTTCTCCAAACTCCTAGTATTGCAAAATGGAGCAGTCTTGCACCACTTTCAAACATGGGCAACCCTTTTTGTTATACAGATCTACAAAGAGGAAACTAGAAAGTCAAATCCAGTCCTCCTGGCTTTGCCAGTGTCTCCCTGACAGCACGCAGCACCTCACAGGATGAGACTTGCATTTTAGAAATAATTTATAAGTACTATTGAATTTTCTTAAAATGGGACCTTTTCTTGCTCCAGTTGCCAGTGTTTCCATTTAATGTACTAAACACACTTCATCCTGACCACTGAGAATTGACTTCAGCTTAAAATAACTTGTAAATACGCGGATGTTGTCTCTCCACCAACTGCCAAGCAGCATGGTCACAGAAAGTGACATTGCACAACAAAAATAAGGTTGAAGACACGTGGCCAGGAACAGTGAAAAGAAGAAAAGCCCCAGCTCTTTGACCTTGGGGTTCAGCAATCCCGCAGTTACATAGAGCACTCTTCTTCCTTCACCTAGTCTGATGCAACCCAAAAGTTATTTCCCCAAAACTGAAGAAAACTGATTTAATGAGAGAAGATTCAAATCCTTTAGATCTACTGCTGGCTTGTTTGGGTTAGCTCTTCAAACAGTCCTTGTGCCTAAGGTTGCCACGTCTCTGTCCGGGATCCAGAACTTGTTGTATCTGTGGTGTGACGCTCATGGACATCTGGATGTGTGCCATAGAGCCACTCTCCTGTGCACAGTGGGTATGTCCAGGGTCTCCAGATAAATATCCAAAGGCTTCAGTTCTGCCCAAGAAGGATTGGAGCCTGCTGGCACATTGACCATCTCCTTTCCCAAGAAACAGCTTTCCAGGACTAAACAGTCCCCTCATTTTATCTCAGGCTATGCTAGATTGGGAGATATCCTGATATGGGACAGTGGAGGAAGAAGGGATCCTGGGGGGCTGTGAAGGTCTTCCTGCTAATGGGTTTCCCAGCACAGTGGCAGGGCAGGAAAGCATGGTGGGGAAGGAGCAGGTGGAAGGGGCAGGGCAGCCTGCTTTTGTCAGTGCACGTCAGTATTCCCTTCGGTAGATGTTGATTTATAGTTATGAGTCACAGACCTGCACAGCAAAACGGCCGCAGGTTGCAAGCCATGCTGCTCACGCCCTGGCAAGCTGCACACAGGTGGTATGGCCTCTTGCTGGCCTCAGCGTGTGCTAGGTCCAGCACGTGCTGACAGCAGGGACTGTCAGAGCAATCGCCTCCTGCTCCAAGGCAGGCTCAGAGTGACCTGTCCCTACAGATGTGTCTCTAACCTACTCTTCTTGAAGGCCTCCAGCACTGGGTTTCCTTCCTGTACCAAGGAATCAACGCCGGTGCATATGTCCTTACGTGGCCTACAGAAGCGACACAGAAAGCTGTGAATGGGCAGAAATAGGGTTTTGCGAGTCCCTGGATCCACCCCACGGTGCTCAGCTCTTCCCCTAACAGTACAGAGAGCAGCTATCTGCAACTAGCCTAAATAACAGGGGAGGGACTGAAAGGAAATCAAAACCCATTTGCAAATCTCAGAGAAAGCAAAGCCATCAAGCTGCAGGTCAGTTTTTATGAGACCCAAGATTATTTGTGTTTGCCTCCTTATCAGGGGGCCAAGCTGCATCTGGAGGAGGCAATCCTGATGTAGGCAAGGCATAGCAGTGCTCGACGCCAAATTCCTCCAGCACTGCTTGTGCTCTGTGCTTTTGGGTCACTGCGCAATTAGCCGGCCCTGAAGAGACACAAGGAAATCGTCTACTGCTTGAACAGCACAGAAGCAACTGCGGGAATCTCAATGAGAGAGGAGCATTTGCATGGAAACAGAGGGACTGGGAATTACATCACGAGAAGAGCAAGACTTGAGCTGTTTGGAGAGGGGAGGCGAGTGCTTTTCTCTCAGACAGAGTGATATCACATGAGAGCTGTAGAAATAGAAAGTTTGGGGACAAAGTGTACTTCCCTCTGTGCTAAACCACTCACCAGTTCAGGACTGATGTGACCTCGGAGAGTGTATCTAATCTATAGCTTCCTTCTGTAAATACAGTCCCATGTGCAGATGGACTGTACCTCCCAGGACAGAAGGAGGGAGTTCAGGTTCATCTTCTCATGCCGGTTGGTTCATCCCTCACAGCTACTGAAACACCTCCCACAGCTACAGGAAAACACTAAGAACAGAAACAGTCTCTTAACTCCTTCAAGTTTCTCCCCATCACCCTAGGTCACAGCAACACAAGGCTACAAAGCAGTGAGGTTCAGGATCAAGCATCCCATTGTCCCTTCACACCATCCTAGCTTAGTAGCAGCTCTGGACCTGAGCTGCATCCCACCGAGGCTGGGTATAGGGACAAAACCAGGGTCCTTTAGTGAGAAAGCACTGGACGCAGTGGGTGCTGCTGGGGAGTACGAGGAGGAAGCAACCCTTAGCCCCAGGAGATAGCGAAGGAGACTGGGGAGGGGATAGGCTGAAGAAGAGATTTCAGCCACTCTCCTACTGTCTCCCTAAAACTTCGCACACTTCCACCAGTCTTCCCCAAATTCTCTTCCTTGCTTCACCTCCTGAAAACCCCAACATCCTCCCACTGTCCATCACAGTCCCCCAAATCCTGACTGATCCCTCCCAGACCCTGCCATCAGCTACGGCCAAAGAGCCAAAGTGCTCCAGGCAGCAAAACTCCATGCCCCTTCCTTGGCTGAGCAGCCTTGGGCTGGATCTGGCCAAGGGCAAAATCATCAGGGCTGCAAAGAGGCAGGGAGGCAGAGGGAGTCTGGAGGTGACACTGGCTGGTGTGATAAGGCACAGACAGAGCGGAGCAGCCGACCAGCAGGGACGCATGGATAGGAAGGCTCAGAGCCATCCCACGCCCCTCACTTGTCCCCACACCACGAGCTGCTCACAGGCACCCAGCACTGGGCTCACAGGTGCGTGCCTGCAGCTCCTGCCCCTGTGCAGCCCTGCTGCCATGTCCCGGGATGGGTGAGCAGCCATTTTCCCCTTCCCACTCCACTCAAGCCCAGCTAGAACCTGCCAGCCAGGATTTACTGCCTGGGAAGTAACTCGATTGTCCCCAAGGGACAGAGAAAGAGGTGGCTTGCATGTGAAGAAAGCAGTAGCAGGAACTGAGGCTGAGATAACCATCCTAGATAATCCAAGATAAATATCCAAGACAAGAATCTGGCCAAGAAGATGGCTGCCTCCCTGGCTGTCAGCCTGAGTACTGGCCAAGAAATTTGCCTTAGCCTCAGCAAATGCTGTATTGTAACCTTTCTTTCACCTGCTTTCTTTTCTTCTCCCACTCCACTGTGGTGTCCCAGCATTTCTAAAAAAGCTTCACATTTTTTTTACTGTCTCCTGCTACTTTTGGCATGGAAAGGGGTTATGCCAGGCTATTTTAGCAGTTTTTTAAAAACAAACAAAAGCCCGTGAGCAGCTACATTCTTCTGACTGTGATGACAAAATGCTTTAATTTCTTCCAACCCTCGAATGAAACCTGGAAGGCTTACTGATTAAACAGCTCTGCCCCAAACTGATTCTTCTTACAGCAATGCTTCCCTTGGGTGAACTCAACCACCAAGGTTGTTACAAATTAGGAATGATACTTTATTAGTTAAACAATTCCTGCCTGACAACTGCTGCAATATTTAAGGAGTGCTTAGAGTCCAAAAGTGGCTTGGACGACAGCAAAGAGCCTACTGCACTGTTCCTACTGCTGCATCTTAAAATACTGCAAGCATTTCTGCCCCACCTCTGAGCTCTGAGCAGGACCCAAACTAGCTTCACCAGGTCTCCTTGCACAGGATAATATCTGTTGGCATGAGCTCTCCGCCCAAGCAGGGTTGGGTGCGCAGGGAGATGGGTGCTTGGCATGGCCAATGCAGGACTGTGCTGGTGGTAGTTTAATTGCAAACCCACCTTCAGCAAGCTCTGCTCTCTGCCTCACAGTTGCTCTTCCCACAAGGCCTGGGCTCAGCTGTCTTTGCTCCCCACAACCTCCACGCTCCCCAGGCTCTTGGAGCTGGTACATAGCAGTTGGGTAGTGTGTTCCCGGAGGACTCCCGGAGGACTCCCGCAAACTAGAGACAACAGCAACAGGCACAGAAAACCTCTACTAGGATCACACCTCATGGAAATAAATACAGCTTACTGCCTTGAGGCACGGGGATGTCTCTGTCCCACCCCAGAGACTTCAGCCTGTGGGGCTAGGGAGGGCTCCAGGACCGAAATCACCAGGGCGAAGTCACAAGGACGCCCGCTGTGCTTGGCACAAGCACAGGGACCTCTGTACCCTCTGCGCACAAAGATGTGCCCTTGTCACAAGTGGCTGATAGGCAGCAGAGCCCCTGTCCCCAGCTTCCTCACAACAACAAATACACCTTTTCCTATGTGCCACTAAATGATTTAGGAGGCCAAACCTCCTTTTAGGCCAGAACTCCTGAGTTTTATGCATTTTTTGAAGCTTTTACTGTGTGTCTTGGTGAAAGCCACTTCTGAAAACGCGACCTGAGTGCTTTCAAGAAGTTGCCCCCTTGGCATATTTGTCCTGCCATGTGTTCATAAATGAGGCTGCGCTAACACTGCTGACAGCAAAACTCAGAGTATTAAATAACACTTCTTAAAGATCCCAAAGTGCTTTACAAACATGAATTAATTAAGCTGCAGACCAACCCTGCAAATTATTTAAAGAGCTCTTGAACCTCCCCTCCTCGCTAAAGGACATGAAGAGAGGAATGAACCAAGGTCTGATGAGAACCCAGGAGCCCTTACGCTCCTTGTTTCCACTTATCCACCACACCAGCTTTAACTAACAGGCAAACCAAAATAAATTCAGATCGACTGAAATCCCACTGGGATGAAGTTAGCTCAGTCTCTCTTGGTGAGACTTATCTTGGAAACCCAGTGACAGCCAAGAAATCTGGAGAACATGGAGCAGACAGCACCACGTCTATTTTTAGGGGAAGAAAGAGGGTTTGGAATGACATGTGGCTATTAAGAGCTCCAAAAAAGGGTGATTAGTCTCCTAGTCATACTGCCAAAAGCAGCTGTCCCAGCTGTGTGGGAAGCTGCTGGAGAAGCTTCACAGGCAAACCCCTGTGACACCTGTGTCAAACAGAGGGGCTATGGGGCCTGGATGAGCCCCTGCCTGCCCCTTCCCATCAGCGCACCGAGTTCTGCGAGACCATAGCAAAAGGCACCTTCCCATCTCCAAAGGAGTCGATGGAAACAAGAGCAGGCAGCTGAGCTCAGAGATGCTGGGGTTGGTGCGAAGGCCACAACGTCAGAAGCACTGGCCATGGCTTCTTCTCCTTGGTGTCAGGCAGGTTTCCCCACTGGGCTCTGCAGGGATCGAGTGCCAGAGATGCCAGACTGGGGTACCCAGATACCAAGCCAGGCACAGATGGGTTTCTCTATCTGCGAGAAGACAGCTGGGATGCCAGGACTCCTCTTCACAGTTTTGGACCCTCCTCACTTGCAAAAACTACGGATATGACACGAAGGCTGGTGCTGGCACAGCAAGGCAGCGGACAGGAGGATGCAGTGGATGTCACTGCCGTTCTGCCAGGGTTTGACTTCCCTCCGTTAAAACACCCTCTCACAGCAGCCAAATCTCCCCACCACAGGGTCCCGGACACCAGCACTTGGCACAGCAGATGCCACATCAGCCATGAAAGATGGTCTCGGCAACCCAGCTCACTTGTCCACTTGCAGCACAGAAAGGGACCACTGAGCTGGCTGGGCCAGGTCCGCCACTTGCCACCACACTGCATGTCATCTGTTTTAAATTCTTATCTCTTTCAGAGAAGAGCTGGCTGTAGCCAGGGGACGTGCAAACATCACCAGCCATGCCTGAACATCCCTCCTTCTTCTCCACATGTGCAGGGAACATTTAGTTCTGTGTTTAGTGTCCCTTCAAACCTAACCAAGTAAGCAGAAGACAGAGAGCTTAATAACATCAGAGCAGCAGAGTCCATTTCCATCCCATTTATACATTGCCTGGGATATGGTACCTATTGGTTTAAGGTCAGCAATAAGTGATTGAGCCAATCCTGAACTCACAGTTTAAACTGCTTTGTCAACAACATGAAATTTGCCTCTGAAGAAAGCTGGCGAAGGGAGATGACGACATTCATACCTGCACAGAGGGCTGCTGCTGGCCACCAGGAGTGGAAGGAAACATGTGAATTCATTCTGACCTACAGCGCAGTATTGCTGGGTGCTGCTCACCCCACAGCTGCGGTGCGGAGGGGAGCAGCCATGCTTATGTGCATGTGACCCACCTCCACGGCTGAACCCTTGTGCAGTCAGGGTCCATGGCAGACGCAGTGCTTGCCCATGGCTAAGAAGGACTCATCAAGCAATGAGGAAACTTGTCCCAAGTCAAGCTGATGACAGCCCTGAGAGCTCGGATGGTCTCAGGCTGCAGTTTCAATGGAAATAGAGAAGCGTGAAGTATATGAAACATTCTCCTCCACAGCTCCCGTGCCTGGCCCCAAACAGACTGCCACGCTACTGTGTTTTCTGTGTCTTCTCAGCCCACATTTCCAGTGGTGTCTGGCTGAAGGGACTTTTTAAAAACCACGCAGAAGACTCCGGACTGACACCAGGGTGATTAGTTCCTGGCCAAAGACCCTGCCTAATACAGTGGGTTAGTAGAGTATATAAAACCTTTGGGGGTACATAAACAAAAGATGATCATCTTGAGAGATTGCTTTCTTGGATCAGTCCTAAAAAGCCTGAAACTGAAAAAATTCCACTAAATAAGAGACAACTGGATATGAGAATGACATGGGCTCAGAATGGTATTTACAGCCATTCAGCTCATGGCTGGATGAAGCCCAGAAAAAAAGTGTAGTAAAGGATCCGTGTGGGAGAGGTCATCATCCTTCACGACTGGCCCTCATGGCTGGGTGTGAAAAGGGGCTTCACCAACTCACAGAGGCACATGCATCTCCTTGCTGTCACTTGAGACAAGGATCCCAAGTCTCCTCAGAAATTAAAAGACCGTGCTTGCTCATTTACAGGAGAGATGGCATGGTGGTCAGGGGACAGGCTCTGGTGATCCAGGAGTGCAAGAAGACAAGCAGCATGGGCTCTGTGGAAGGACTCAGGAAGGAGCTGGGACTTTTACTTGGTTTCAAGGACTTTTGCAAATAAAACCTGAAGCTCAGAAAAGATGTGAGCTTTGGGAAACAAAGGGCTTGTCTGGACCATGGTGAGAAAGTGTCCACAGACAGCAAACCCCCTTCCCACCACTCCCTGTTGCCCAGGAGCAAACTGAGCCTTCTTACTCATGCAGGAACAGAGGCAGGGATCCAATATCCCAGACATCCTACCCAAAAGGCTTGGGGTAATCTTAAGCACCTTGCTAGAGAGAGCAGCTTTGCCAACATCATTGCACAGAAGGAGAGGGGACAGTGATAAGGCACGAAGAGACCTGGTGTGGCTTGGTACCTCCATTAGGGGAATGCAGGTTGTCCTTACCTTGGGCATCCTGCGCAGATTGGGAGAGAGCTTCAAGGAGGTAACGTGGCCTCGTTCATCTCCAATGATGACAACAGGGTAGACAGGGTTAAACTGGATGTGGGTTATTTTATTTTTCTTCTTGGCCACAACTAGCTGGGTGCAGAGAGCTTCATACTTGTTAATGCTCAGATCAAACACGTGGGCCTGGGGAAAAAAAGGCAAATAACACAAAAGGGATTAATCAGGCAAGAACATCCCTCAGCGGCAGAATGATGGCTGCAGAAATCAGAGAGAAAAGGTCCCACGGAAAGGCAGCCTCAGCACACTACCATCTGCAGTCAGGCCTTTGTCCTCTCTTAGGTAAGCGGTGTGCAGAAGCTGCCTGCTGCTTTTGAGGGACTGTGCCCCTCCTGCAGGGACTCATGGAGTGAGGATCAGTTCCCTGCTGTGGCTGCAAGCTCTTTCCAAGACCCTTGGCAAGGGTCCAGCTGATCCAGACTGGAGAAGGCTCAGAGCCAGCTTTGCTAACCCCACAGGTCTTAATCCCCCTTCTCCATGCTGCAAGTAATGAGACAACCAGGTGTTAAATCAGAGTCTAACATAGATTGATGCACAAAGCAGGGAATGCTGTCAGAAATACTTATTACTCTTTATTGCAGAGCTTTCCAACATTTCCAGCTTAATAATAGCATTAGAGACTCAAACCAGTAATTAATTGAGAAGTGATGGGAACGTGGTCAGTATGATTAAGGGTGTACCCTGGGGTAAAACAAGAGAAGCACAGGCAAATGGACCACACAGGACAGCTTGGTGCTGGCAGCCGACTCCAGTCCAGCTGCTTCGGATGCTATGCCTGCACACACGTCCTTCTCCCACAGGATTGAGAGAAGTGCCAGGTAAAGATGGGCCAAATGGGAAAGGTGAGGATGGAGGGAGACAGATCCGAGGCCCCACTCAGGCAGGACTCCCACTGTCACGGACCTCAGACCCATGGCACTGATACAGCAGTGACACAGACCTGCCACACCACCAACTGCACGATAATGCACACTTCCTCATGACGCCAGAGGGAACAGTGGCAGTCACTCGAGAGAATGTGTTAACTTAACATTATCTCCCAATAATTGCAATTAGCTCCCATCATTGTTACAGCCTGCAATGGCTAATAAAACATGACGCCCCTCTCCTCCCCAGCGCTGAAGCAAGCAGTCTCCAGCATGCTGGACTGCCACCTTGAATCCACTATGGAGACTTTCAGCCTTATGTTTCTTTTCCCTTTTCTGTCTTGAGAAAAACTAAGGAAGGGAATATTTTATGCTAACAAGTACAGTGGGAATATGGGGGAAATTAGGACTAAACTACTTGTACATCTCCTGCCAGCTGTGTCTTGTTTACCAGCACTTACGAGACAGATAAGACATACTATTTCAACATTGTGCCATGCTCACAATTTGAATCTAGGAATTATCTGGAAACTGACAGTGTTACCTTATAAAAGCTTATTCTAAAGAGCGTGGAAGGTTTTGTATCAAATCAGTACATGTACTTCCCCATCACACACCAATAAGTTGCTGAATTTTATCTGAATCCATGTATAGCAAAGAGCTGGGCAATCTGCAAGCACACATCCCAGGCAGTCTCATGTGCTGCTGTGTCTTTGTAGGACTCAACATCTAGCAATTTGTGATGTCCTTGGTCTGGGCAAGGAGAACCATACAAAGGTTTTACAGATGCAGAAAACAAGATGAGGAGGACTCCCTCCAGACTGAAGTAAAATAAGACTTTTCCAGATGGGGAATAGCTTGGTAAGTGGACAGGGTTCTCAGACATATTTTAAAGAAATGCACGACAGTTTATAATTCAAGAAGGAAATCCAAAGCATCAGTCACAGATGAGGATCTGCAGTTTGGAGAGTCTTTCCCCAGTTAGCAGAAGCATAGATGGAAAAAAAGATGTCATTTTTATCTGCTCAAAGTATCAGATACCAGCATTAAATTCTGAATCTAGGCCTGACACTTGAGATCCCACAGTCCAGCCAAGGTAATCCCAATTTCCTACCTCTAGGCATAAATACAGGTGGCTGTACTGGCTTGTAATTTACACCTGCTGCCTTACTATCTCTGAAAAGGAACAAGCTCTCTTTCAAGCAATCAGCTCCCCATGACCCCTACTCACAGAAGATTTAATTGCTTGCCTTCACAGAATACATTTTTATTAATTTAAGGGCATAATTCACATACACACCCCCCATGGCGCAAGCTCAATACTTAGTAACCTAAGAGCCTGGGAAATGCCCACTGCTTGAATAGCATCAATTAATCTAGGAAAAAAGGCAAGATGAAATTAGTGGCCAGGTTTCTTTTTGGCAGCTAGATCTGCACTGCTGTTCTATAAGGCTGTCAATGTACCACACTTGCACACCCTACCCAGCACCGCAGTGGAGAAAGATGGCATGTCTGAAGGCTCAGTGTTGGAGTGCTGAGCAATGCAAATTACTCTGGGTGAGGCTGTTTTTCAAAAATGCCACTGACAGCCCAGACAAGCACAATGCCTGGGACAAGAACTCAAAACCATCAGCAATGTGGAGAAGGTCAAAAGCAAACAAGTTTATGAATGTTCCTACTATAAAGCTCCTCTTTTATGAGCTTCTAAACAAATGGGCTTGTTTTCCTTTGCCAAGGGAATCATGGAAAAGAACAAACTATTTCAGTTCTTCAGCTGGAAACATCAGCCTCATATCAGCTGTCAGATGCTCCAGATGGAGGGGTGGGCCATGGGCGGTAGGAAGGACTTCAGAAGCTTTGATTTAAAGGCTTACAGGCCCTCTCAGGAGAGAGGGAAATGGAGTCAGACCAACACTGCTACTGGTGCTTTGGGAGTAACCTAAAAGGGGCACAGGGCTTTCCACAACACTTGAGGCAGTTTAACAGTGCTGTAAAGCAGCAGAGCTGCATGTGACCAGCACCATCTGCAGATCTGCCTGGGGCTTGGGGCAGGGTTTTCTGCTCAAAGAATGGGAGACTGAAAACCTGCAGCTCTCCCTTGATGTTCCTAGTCCCATGCGCTGCCCTGCTGGCTCAGGTCCTGGGATTAAGGATTATGGAGTAGGATCCAGTTGGATTTCCTACCCCAGAGGCTCACCAACAGCACACAGCTTCTCTCCATCCCACTGCCCTGGTGGCCCTTAACCCTCCGGACTACAGATCATTGCTTACACACAAAGACAGCCTCTCAGGTCTTGCAAGATAAGCCTTCTCTGAGTATATGACCCAGAGAAGTGCAACCATGACCCACAGAAGTGCCACCCAACCCCACACGTGACTCGAGTATCAGACTCACGGGCAGCCAGGATAGCCAGAGCCACATCCAAGCCCTCTCCATGGAGAGCAGATGCCTCCATAGGGCACCCTTCTTCTCAGGGCAGGCACTCATCCAGCAGCACCCCGATGAGAGCTGTTACCCACACACTGTCAGGCAGCTGGTGCAAATGGGCATTTCTGATGAGGGCTGACATTTGTATAACTTTCCACATGTGGCGGACAAGCATATTTACATATTCATTGACATACAACATGCCACATCATCCTGGGCTCCTACAGCTCACAGGGCAGGCCTGCTTCCACCCATCTGTCCCCCAGTGCCTTACTCAGTACCATAGCATCACCCAGACTTTTATCTACAGCAACACAGCAAGGCAGTGATGCTTGTCAGAATGTCACACTTCACAGTTCAACAAATCCATGGGCAACACAGTGACTGGCTCAGGGTCCCTAAAGCAGAAAGTGCAACTTTGATGGGAAGACAGCATACAGCAACAGAGCAGTGCATTGCCCTGTGCTGGGACACCGGCTTGAGTTTTAATAGTACTGAGAACTGTGTAGAAACAAAAAGCATGTCAAAGCAGGATCCTTGTCAGAGCTTACAAACCAGGGAGGGTCCCCCTGTTAATAGAGGGTCCCCCTCTTTCCTGCCAGCTCTGCATGCCATTTCTTCTCATGCTGCCTAGGCTGGTCCCAGCACTTCCCTCCCTGCAGGTGCTGAGACCCGGGGCCGCCACACTCCCTCACCCACACTCATCCAGGAGCAGTTTAGAAACTACAGAGTGGAGGTTTCAAACCTCTGATTTTCAGCCCTCAAAAAGTGTTTCCACTGTGATGCCTGGCCCCAGAGAGGGAGCTGAAGCCTCCTGACAACAAACTCGCTTTTATCAGATAACTTCTGCAGATCCTGTAGAAGCAAATTGGGGACTTGCGAGGTCTGCAGCCCTGCTGCTTGCAGGCCACGACAGACACCTTCATTCTTTCTGCTAATAAGCATTCAGATAATGGGAAAGGGCATTTCAGTTCTTGTGTTACAGAGTACTTAGGAACAACATGTGGCCACTTCCTCAGAGGGACATAAATCAGGCTCCAAGAACAAGAAACCTGAGGAGAAGCACAGAGAAGTAAAAGAAATCTAAAAATGTCTGAAACAGGAAAGTGCAAGAACTCTCCTCTGCTTCCCCCAGCTTAGCTGCAGATCCCCAGGGAGAATAAAGCATGGGGCAGTAACCAATGACTCCAACAGCTGTTTTATTTACGGTCCTTGTAAACCTGTGTGCCCACCCCAAGGAAGTGCAGAAGGACATGTATCACCCTCCAAATGAAGCCCACGCTGTTGAGCTACGCAGTTCCCTGCAGCATGGGTATTTATGAGCTGGCATCGACAACCATCAGAAGAAACCTAGACTCACAATACCAAAGTGCTGGACAGTCTGATGGTAGATATGCCAGGCAGATGCTCAAAGCAAACTTCTCCTTGATTAAGGGACAGTAACTCTGGTAAGTCAGTAGCCCCTTTTCAGGAGCATTGAATTTAAGCAGATGCCTAGTTATCTCTGAGATGGGATCAGGTGAATCCTGCAGTCTCTGTCTCATGCTTTTTATTCAATAAGAACATTTTTAAATTACCACCAGGGTAACAACAGAGCCTCCATGCTTGGTGTACAGGCAATAATGGATCTAACGCTGCTGCGTTACAGTTGCAGAAAATATTTGACATAAATGAGCTGCTTTGATGCCTGACTCTCAAACAGCCAGAGAAGAAATCCAGCTCAGTTGCACACAGACCAACAGCTCCTCTGTCTATGAATCACGCAAACTTATTCCACCTCCCAAAATCCATCGGTTCCCCACTGAGGCTCCACATGGCTGCTCCGTAAGCATGGCACAGTGCACGTCGAAGGCTATTACCGTAGCTCCAGCATCAAAACACGTTCAGAGTTTTGAACATCTCATTTCTCCCCACCCGCTCCGCAAACTGCACTTACAGCCTGAAAATCAACCCAGGCTCTCATCTGCTCAGCAGCTCTGAGGTGACTTGGACCCCTCAGTCCTTATACTCTGTTGTCACCCCCTGCCCTGCAGCACAGCAGCCTGGCAAGCCCAGGAAGGGAAATGCCAGGGAGAGAGCTGGACCCTCCAAACAGCATGACCCAAAAGCAACCAACCTTTCTGCCAGCAGAACAAACTACTTGACTTTTGTGGCCCATGAAGAAGGGAACTGAAGAGCTACTTTGGCCTACCCTGCCTTTATTGCATGCACCGAACATACACTGGGTCTGCAGTGGCTGCAGCCTTTGCTGTCCTTTTCTTCAAGACTTGCAAGCCTTCATTCCCCAGGAGTGGTCTGGGCAATGCTAGCGTGCTCAAAAACAACCTGACGGCAACAAGAATCAAGGCTGGGGGGAAATACATATGTGTGTAAGAACAAGGCAGATGTACCTGGTAACTTGGCAACAAAGAATAAAATCAGTGCAAGAGCAAAAGGTGAGGGATAATTTAATATCATGCTGCCCTTTACCAGTTGACATCTCTTTCACTGTTTGGCTTTCACTGTCCTTGTGACAGATTTACCTCATTTTCTTGACTGAATCATGATATCTCATCCATTTGAAAACTCCACAGATGATTTGTTTCAAACTCTCAGGTAATATATTTAACAAGAGGGCAGGCCACCCCCAGCCCCTGTCTAGCACCGAGACAGCTGCTGGAGCATCCTAAAGGCACTGGGCAGGCAGGGCAGACCCAGCTTGCATCAAAGCCAAGCTGCCATGCGGTGGAGGCCTTACTTTGCATGATTTCTGTACTCCCACTGCAGCCAGAACAGCCTCCAATACAGTTAATTTTCTCTAGTAGGACATTTTCGAGTTACAAATAAGGGTTGTAAGACAGTCCTTGGTCCCTCTGACACCCCAGGCAGCCAGGGGCTTGGCAGGAGGAAAAGAGACCCTACTCAGAAAACGTTCATTGCCTCCCTGCTTCTGTGATGATGATGCAGGAATGCTGGTCCTTGGCTGCCCCGATACCAGCACCAGACAGACCTTAAAATTCAGGGGCTTTCACAGCACTTTCTTGCTATTGGCAAAAGGACAGATCCCAGCTCTGTTACAGATATGTTCAGAGGTAGCTTTGAGCTCAGGAGGATGAGCAGGCATCTGTGAAAGCTGCTTTTTGGCTGAGCCAGGTGAGCTTTGCCAGCCAGGAGCCAGCTGCATGTCTCAGCGTACAGGACAGGGCTAAGCACATCCCTCTACCCTGCAGCATCCCAGCCCACTGCTCCAGGGTGTGTGACACAGGGGGAAAGAGAACATTTGTGTCACCTGGCTTAATTGCAGGAGCTGCTTCACTGTAGAGCTGCATCTCTCAGCTTTTCCTCATTCAGTAAGAATTGGGTCGCTCCCAATTTGACATGGTAGGAAAACAGCATCAGCCTCAGCTGATTTGACTCAACTCCCACGAGTCAGTAAGAAATCAAAGCCTCTGCATGTAGAAGAGCTGCTATTCATTCAGACAGGTTGAGGACCATTTGGCCTCTTCTGGAAACCCTGGTACATTGTTTTACAAGGAAGTGCTTGTTTATCCGAGCTACCTTCCTTGTCATCACCACTTCTGCCAGCCTGGATCTGCTCTGAGAGTCTCAGTGATTAGGGTAATCTCCTTCATGTCTTGGTCCTGCACACTTCTGAATGCTGTTATCTGGTGCTAAATAGCTGATACATCCTACACCTGAGCTGGCTGTACTTCAGTTTCATCTAATATGATTCTCTCATGTTGCCTGCAACTCTTTTTTTTTTCCTCTTTAACATTAATAGCATGCTTTGGGATGAATCACAAAACCTCCTTCTGCTCTTCACTTTTGTACTAAATTTAATGTTACTTTCCAAATGACTTCTGAAAGGTGAAAGTCAAACAGAGAAACTAATCTGTGCTGAACTTGTGCGATAGCTAGGCTGATGATAGCAGCCGGTACCTCTGTGCTATGCTGCAGTCCCTTCTGCAACAGCAGAGATGACCTTTCCCTAGAGACCAGCATCCAAAGTCCAGCCTGAGCCCCGGTTGTGCTCATGGGGTGACTCTCCAGTTGGACTCGATGATCTTAAGGGTCTTTTCCAACCTTAACGATTCTATGATTCCATGATCTCCCAGGGTTTGACTCAGCAGCACAGTGTTAGCCAGAGCACAGCAGGGCAGGCAGTCCCTGGCCCCAGCCTCCCTTACAGTCCTGCTGCTTCCCCAATTAGTGCTCATTTCATACTGCACATTTGGTTTGTGTCTTTATTGAATTTCATCTCACTGATTGCAAATTGCTGCTGAGGTGGTTGTGCTCATTTACAATTTCAGTTCTGGCACCAAAGCACTTGTAAGTCCTGTCCGCTTAGTCCCCCCAAAATTACTGCTGGGTTTCAGCACCAGCTCCAGTCCCTGAAGCATCCCTAGCTGCACTGCACACTCTGCTGAGGATGACTTCCATCGTGCCACATCCACCTTCTCACGTGCCTTGTAGTTTGCTTAGGGGCTTGAGCCAACAGTGTTCCCGAAGTCAACCTGTAAGCATGTTATTATGTCTCCTTCCTCTGATCTACCAGTCCTGTTACTCTCAAGAACAGTATTAGATCAGTTTTATGTGATATGGCCTTACTAAAGCCTTACTAGACTGGCTGTTCCTTGATCTACCAGTGCTCACAAACAGACCAGTCAATGATTTGTCCCAGGATTTTTCTGGATAGCATATTTAGGCTGCCTAATCTCTCCTGCACTGTCATGCTCCTGAATACTGGGCAAAGAGTCTTTCCTCCATCCCTCTGACACTTCCCTACTCTGCCATCCCATCCCAAATACCTAGTGAAGAACAGAGGGATGGTTTCAACCAGTCCCTTATGTGCCCTGGGGCAAATCTCCCAAGACTGTGCTACTTGAATACATTCCAGCTGTGCCAGTTCCCTTGCGCACTCTACTGTGACCCACAGCCCAGCCCCTGATGTCAGGCTGAAACTACGTCCTCATAGCCTAGGACCAAGCTCCATCTCTTCACATGCTGGCAGAGTCCTGGCTATGCCCTGCTACAGAGAGTCAGCGCTGGAGGCTGGGACATGGGTGAAGGCGGGCAGTTGTACAAGCAAGGGCAGAATTGGGTCTGACGGGAGAAGCAATCACTGCTCTCTGCCACCTGCAGCCATGTGGCAGGCCAGCAAAGCTCTTCATAAGGCCCATATCGAACTGTCACGGTTTGGAGACTGGCATTTAAAACCAACCAGCACAGATTTCAGGTAATTATAAAATGCCAGGCAATAAACGTCAAGTTCAGGAGCTGCTGTCTCTGTACAGCAGGATGGGGCAGACAGCTGAAGGCTCTCAGTGGCCCTAATGCCAATTGTCCCCACCTGCAAATTGAAACCTAAATGCAAGGCCATTCTTAGTGGCAGCCAATAATGAAGAGCAGGAAGGCACTTAGGAGCAGCTTTCTAAACTCTCACAGATACTCCTGATGGGCTCTGTGCCCCCAGTAGGTTTTTATGCAAAGTCTAACAGGCGAACCAATGAAATCTCTGGAGATGTTGCCCAAGTCATTTTTTCACTCACATATGTCCAGGCAAGCAGAAGAAGGCAAACTTGTTTACTGCATGGCTGAATGAACCAGTTAATCTCAGCCAGTGGGTTTCATCAAAACGCTGTATTTATCAGTTTGACTTTGCACTGAAACCAACTACTGGGCTGACAAAGTCACTTCACCTGCAACTCAGTAGCTAAGGGATGTGAGTGAGCAGTAGTGTCCTGAGGTGCCCGATGCACATGTTGAGGCACGGAGCACACCAGAGCACCCTACGATGGGATGGGAGCTGCAGCAGGGTAGAGGTGGGGGCTCAGACCCTGCAGGGACAGACCAAAGTCCTCCAGCCTAGCTTTATTCCCTAAAAGCAGCTGCTAGGGGAGAGAAAGGCCATAACAGAGAGCCTCAGGGCCAGCAGAGGAGAAGGGAGAACAGCTCCACTGGCACAAAGTGGAGGCAGCATTAATTCCAGAGGCTCTGCCCATCTAACTCATTGAGCTTTGACATGCTACCAGCCCTTGTTTTAAAGCAGACATAAGTCTGCCCAGCAGCCCACATCAATCTTGAAGATTCAGCAGGGAATAAGAAAGAGCCTTTTAGGTTTTGTGGCAGAATAAAATTAACAGTTTTACTGGAAAACAACCACTTATGCTGTGAATGCAATTTCAAGGCCATTTTAAGAAAGCCTCTGTCCGCTTCAGCCTACTCAGAGGTCCTTGTGGGTGATGGCAAAGGGACCTGCACTCATTTAGTGTTTCCACATCCCAGCAATTGCCCTGGCCACGGTGCAGGGAGCCTGAAGCTGCCTTGTCCCAGCCCTGCAGAACTCGCGGTGGCCGCATAAGGCATGGACAAACCCGATGGGCTACTGCAGAAGGGTAGGAGGAAAGACTCAGACGCAGCAGGGACATCTGTGGCCGTGAGGGGTTCACAGTCCTGACTCCCCTGGGCAAAAGCATCGACTGATGCTGAGAGGTCTGCTGGTACCCCTGATTCATGCCCTACAGGGAGAGGCAGGATTAGGTCCAAAATACCCAGTGAAATATTTGCAAACCTGGAAGGTTTAGGAAGCCTCCTATCTGCAAAATCATTCATGCTTTTAAAGACAGAGATTGGCTTTTGCTGCCGGTCAATGCTAAATAGGCAGCAAGCCTCTGCAAATTGCTCTATGAACACATGCCAGCACTAAGTGTTTCTCTCCTAGCTGGGAAAGAATGAGTATCAAGACAATAGGCATTTCTTCGGCATCTTATCCTGTAAGTGAGATAAAACAGGAACCTGGTCTTCAAGACTTATCACACAAAACGGTTGTTCAGTAAAATATGTTTATATAAGCAGGAAAGGGCACCCTCACTTCCTGAGCAGCACAAAGCATTTGCTAATTTCTTGAAGGTTTGGGTCATTTCAAGTATTTCACATCTTGAAAGGTCAACAGCTGCAGTAATGGGGAAAAGCCCTGGAGCATATGTCTGAGCAGCTTTCTCTGCAGAGTGTATACTTGGATGGCATTTACCTTGAGGCCATCAATATTTACTAAAGATGGCTATAACATCACTTTGCTCCTGTTGCATCAGTCATGAAGGACACAGACCACAAAAACATGAGAGCAAATGAACTTGTACACAGTGCATGCTCCCAAGCCTGTTGTAAAACCCCCAGGATCCTCCTTCTTACACAAGGACATTTCATAGCATCACAGGGTTAGAAGGTAATTCAGGTTGGAAGAGACCCCCAGAAGTCTCTACTCCAACCCCCTGCCCAAAGCAGGGTCAGCTCTGAGGTCAGATGCGGTGGCTCAGGGCTCTACCCAATCTGGTCTTGAAAACCTCCATGGACAGAGATGGCACAACCTCTCTGGGCAAGCTGCTCCATTACTTGACTACCTTCACAGTGGTAGTTTTTCCTTATATCCAGTCCAAACCTCTCATTTCAACTCATTTCAGCAGCTGTGTCTCATTGTCCCTTCATGCACTGCTGTGAAGAGCTTGGCTCTAACTTCTTGATGACCTCCTTGTAGGCACTGGCAGGCTGCTGCTGGGTTCTTTCTCCAGGCTGAACAAGCCCAGCTTGACCACACCGTTACAGCCATTGCATGGGGCAGCTGTGGCCCACAGCCTGGGATCCAGCCATCTGGGGACACTCATGACGTGGGTGTCTTTGGCTTTTTTAAGAGGGGTAACAATTCATGCACGAATTCATTACAAGAAAGCATCCGCATGCCTGGAGTGAGCTGGACGTGTAGATTTGCAACACTGCCCCCGTACAGCACAACCTGCCAATACCATTCACTTACTTTCCTCAAATAAGGAAAAGAAGCCCAAGAAGGAAATTTTAGGTATGATTCCCAGTTTTACATGCTTCAATTTTTTTTTTTTCTGCTTTAGGCGTAAGTTTCAAATGGGCTTAAAGCAAACTCCCAAAGACAAATCCTGCTGAATGCTGCAGGGATTGAATTCCACCCCTCCCCGTTTCTCTGCCCTCTGTCCTTACGATAAGCTGACCAACATCCCCAGATTTCCTGCACCCTAAACGTAAGAGTCCAGGCATCCAAATCCACCTCTGCATTTTTTTTTATTTCCAAAGCAGGCCTCTCATCCCAGCTAGCCTTTTTCTTCATGTCAGGCTTTTACCATTTACAACCTAAACTAAACTAGGTGTTCTCATTTTATTTCAGTGCTAATCACATCAGTATCTGCACCCAGCTCCCTGTAGGAGATGGCCTGGAGGGACCACAGAGCTGCTGCCAGCCAACTGAGCTGCAGGACTCGTGTTTAGAAATAACAGATCTCTCCACCTGTCTGCTTTAGGACCACTGTGGAGTCTTCAAGGAATGTAAGTGTCATCTGAAATGCAATCACAGAGCACAACTGCAGCGGACTTCTCACGCTGATTGAAAGCAAAACTGAATGCTCTATAGCAACCCATCTGAGCACATCAAGCAGAGACTAGCTTCCATAAAAGCAGCTGGCTGTCCAGTCCTTTTAAAATCAGGCCACTTATTTAGGCACCTAGTTAGAGAATTGGGAGTTTTTTCCAGGCAGTGTTGGCACAGACATGCACATCTCAGTGATTTTATTTCATTTCAATTTTCATTGCAAATCATTTATGCTCATTCTGAAATAAAATGGCTATCAGGCAGAGCAGAAGACTAAGGAAATTACCCAGAACATGACAAAGAGCAATAGTAGCAGTTAGTGTCCACTGCACCAGGAGCAAAACATGCATAATCAGGTTATTTATGAAGAGGTGGTGCTGTCCAAAGCTGATGCCCAGCTGCCAACACACACATTTTATCATAATGACCCTGATATTTACAGTTTTTCTTAAATCCCCACCTCCTGGATTCATGGGGATTGAGAGATTTTTAGACTCTAAAATGCCCCATTTTCCAAGTCAGTCTTAGGAGTTAGGGGGCTGCTACACACATTTTGGACACATAGCATCAGCTTGAATAAGGAAATGTGTTTTTCAAAATATGCCAGGTACCCCTTTAAGACCACAATTAGGGCGTGATTTTAAAACCACCTCCAGGCAACCTTCAAGTTTTGCAGGCATAATTATGTACGGATGCAAAGCTAGAGGCTGTTTATGGACAGGAGGCCTTTAATGTTTTATTTTCTGGCTGCACGTCCTGTAGTTTTCTGTATCCTGTTAATGTAGATTTTTTTCCCGGCATTAACGGAGACTGCCCTTTGCAAGGCGCTGAGTTATTCCCAAGAAGTGCGCTCTGCTACAAAGTGGAAAATATCCAGGAACAAAAAGGCTATAAACAACTATTTATTCCACTTCCACTGCAGATCTAGAAGGTTCTGTTCAAAATAGAAACTAAACCAAGTCTCAGACACACCCTGCTGCAACCAACACGGTCAGTGGCTAACACAGAGGCTCGGGATTTCTATCAGCACCAGTCCTGGCCAGCCTACTGCAATGGGAAGGCAGCTCTTGCCTGGATCTTTCCTGCTAGGCAGCCCAATTCTGGCTGCTCCTGGCTGATGGCCACTCTTCTCAGAGTTTGGGATTAAAGGCATAAAGCAGAATTAGATCCTACTAGATTAGGGTCTAATTAGGATTACTGAATTAGATCCAAGGTAGGATAGCCAAGGTGAGATACCCGGGGTGCAGTGCTGCCAAGTTAGACAGTCTTCTCTCTTATCCATAGCCTCTTATGAACTCCAGGCCCATGGATGCTGCACCTAATGTGACTCTGCAACAACACAACTAGAGTCACTGCAGCAGTGGCTAGGACAAGCTAGGGGTGGGATGGAAAGACCCCATTGCACGAACTGTTGCCAAGTCCATAGGAGCTTTTCTGCAGCAGGTAAAGCTCTGACAAAGAACCTGGCCCAAATGAGTAGCATGAAGCCTCCCTAGAGATGAGCCATCACTGCAGAAACTTCACCACACGAATAAGAAATCCAAGTATGCCCAATGTTTACCCTCCATCTGCTGATGCTGCCCACGATGTATCACTGCCTGCAGACATCTCCATTCTCTTCCCCACGGTCAGGCGCCAGGACACAGCTGGGTTACCCACAGTTCTCTGCACTGCTCACTCCAGCACTCAATCGAAGCTGTGAATGTCAGCAGGACCCTTGCCAGGTTTGACAGCGCACACAACTTCACTCATGGAAAACGAGTCAGAGGATGTGTAACGCTGAATGCATTCATTTCATTCATGCAGACCCTTCATTTGGTATATGGGAGAATGGGGACAGACAGATCCATGAGCAAGGGGCCCAATCCTGACCCTGCCTGCGGGGAGGAAGCATCAACACTGCTTTCTGTAGGCTGTGGCAGCCTGAGCTTCCCAGGGAGACCAGGTGCCCCAGTGAAGAGATTTCTATTGCTTAGCCTGGAAGAGACAAATTCACAGCCTGAGCCAGTGTACCAGTGAAATTAATTTTTTGCTAAAACATAAAGGTTAAACTGCAATAAAGTTGCCAAGGCATCAATTCAATGATAGAGATATATAAAGGCCATCTTTTTGCTAGAGTAATTTGGCCAAACTGCACAGACTTTCCAATTTATACCAGCAAAACATACAGCCCATGGTGACAGAGAAATGTGGTCTTACAGTACAAAACCAGTGTTGATGGATAGCTACGTGCCCTGGCTACTTGCCAGGCCCAAATTAACCATCTGAGCTACTAGGATGGATGACGGCTATGGGCAAAAATATAACTGCCATCATCTCAATATTAGGACTGGTCTGAGTACTTCATTACCAAATCATTACTCTTGGAGACAGCCTCACACAGTGGGGAAATGTTGATTTTATTTAATTGGAACAAAGTTCTATTGGCTGACCCTGGGCATATTAGTATAATTGATTTTTTAATATCAATATAAGTATATAACCATGTTATTCTATTGCTTCTCTATACCTTGGAGTTTCAGAACCAATGCCCTGATGTCAGCTTGTACCAGGGGTGCTCTGATCTGGAGTGTCATCTCTCCATTCCCAGGGATGCACTGGTTAATAAGTTGATTTCACATAGAGGGACTTAAGTGTTTTTCTCCTGGCATGTGCAAGCTGCACTCCTGCATGGATGTGGTCAACACAAGAGCAAGCAGGGACTTGCATGCATTTGCAACACCCACCTTAACGCAGCAGGAGCAGCACTGAGAAGGAGTGAGCAATTCATGCCCAGGGATATGTGTGCCAAGGGCAGAAAAGCATAGGAAAAAGCTGCCTGTTCTCTGAACGCTGCTTTCCGCTCTGTCCTCTGAGTACCTCCATCCCTGGAGTAAGAGGAGCAAACTAGGACTGCAGGGAGGTTTGGCTTGCTTATGCTAGAGGTTGGGGGGGCTTGGCCCCCAAGAAGCACCTGTGCTTAGAGGAGAGGCCCCACATGCATTTCTGATGGGTTTGTCAAGGCGGCAGTGAGATGTGCAGCTGATCCTCATCATCTGCTAAAAGCCCTCTAATCTGTGATTTAACATCAGCTGTTTGCATGATTGGGCTACAGATGAGAGATTTCTGGACTAGTTGCTTGTAGCGGTGTGGTAGACCTTAGGGGATGAAGGAGTAAGAAATTAAGCTGCCCAGGTTTCATCATTTCTGTCGCTTTATGACTTCTGTATCCTCTGTAATCAGACTGAACAAAAAGGAATTAATAGGCTTTGAGCTACCAAAATGACTCTGCCATCCTGAAGCAAGCAGCTCAGGCAAGCTGCAGCCAACTTAGCCCATCACTGCCATGGATTCCTGCTGGTGGGGATCTGCAGCTCCCCGATATGCTTGGCCAGAATTGGGCTGATCCGTCCTCATGCTCAACCATAATTCCCTTGACTTTCAGCTCAAATCAGAGCAGTGCTGCTCCCAGCCTCCTACCTTGCCATCAGTGGTGACTGCAGCAAAGACCGTGGAGGAGTAAGGAGACCATGCAACGTCCCCTACAGCAGAATTCAGGTCATAAATAAACATCGGAGTCCTGTAAAAAAACACCCAGGGAGAATAACTCATTTAAACATGTGCCACTCTGGAAGTGAAACATTGAGCTATAAACACTTTGAGCTATAAACACTTTGATGCTGCAGCCTGTGTTGTTCAAGGCTAGCTGCAGAAGTGGGAGATGGGGTGTTTCTCTATGTCAGATACCAGCCAGGGTCTGAGCCAAAGGCAAAGCAAAGCTGAGCATCAACCCAAATGGGTTGGGATTGGTCCTGCTGTGATGAGAAGAAAGGTAGCATGTTTCTTTCTTTCTGAAAGCATTTTGAAAGATTCCCCCCAACACACACAGCAAGATGGAGTCTCTCTAGTTAATAATCACACAGGAAAAAGTGATTTTCCCTCTCTGGAGTTCTGACAACAACATTGAATATTAGAGCAGTATTGGCAACAGGAAATACTTGACTCTGACTGATTTACAACAAAATCAATTTCCTGATTGAAACCAGACATTCCTCAACCACTAACCCTGAACTTCATTATGTATTTTGAAATATTCCAATTCTTTTTATTCCTCTCTGGCTCTTAGGAGGTGTCTGGCCCCTGAGGCCATAAGCCAGCCCCTGACATTTCTCTATAGCATTGCTCCAGAAGAATAACCCTGCCACAGTAGGTCCTGCCTGAAGAAAGCCAGGTCCAAAGTGAAGCAGTCAAGCTTTGTGCTGAGCTGCACTGCTTGGCAAGTTCCTGGGGCAGCCGATGCTAAATCTTATACCTTGTACCTGGGGAGTACAAATCTGAGTCGTCAGCCTCAAGAACAGAGATGACAGAGCAATTAGTAATATCAACACCTAAGAGGGAAACTGAGACTGAGGTATGAGCAGAGTCGACACGGGCAGCTGGCATATCAGGCTGAACCTCCCCACCCGCGCCAGGACCCAGCAGGACCTACTTGATGGTGTGATCCCAGATCTTGACTGTCCAGTCAGAGCTGCAGGAAATGAAGACTTTCAAGTGGTAAGGATTCCAGCTGACTGAGTCCACGGCCATGTGATGGGCTTCAAACACATCCAGAAACTGGCTTGAATAGCATTTTGAACACTGCAATGGAAAGAACTACTCAGTAATCAGAGCTAGACCTTCTTCTGGAGCTCATATTCCTGCAGAAAGATGCCTCTGAATACTTGTGTGGCCTCCCAGGCTCTTCTGGGCTGGCTGGGAAGAGGTGGCTGGTACGCAGAGTGCTACAGAAATGAAATAATTTCGCATATGCTGTTTCACCCCGCTTGCAGGCAACACAGAGCTCCCCTCTGAAATACGCAGAGGTAGGAACTGAAGTTGTCTGGTTGGATTTACAGCCAGAGCCAGGCCCCAGAGCCCATTCTCCACTGCAGGAGCTCCATCGCCTTGCTGCCAGCCTGGGCTCCTGCTGTGCCTCTGTAAAAGGCTCGTGGGAAAGGCAGGGAAAATGGCTCTTGTGTTGCTCAGGAGCACATGGCACCGTGTGCATTTGAAGTGTCACAATTAAAACCTCCAGTAACGGTGCTCTCAGCACAAGAATGACCTATCAGACCCTTTAGCTCTAAGGATTTTGAGAACATGCCAGAAGTCCTTTCCCTGCCATCACCCTGCGGCAGCCGGCTCTGAAAGCCTGCCCCATCGCACAGCTCTGCAGCTCTTTCTCTTGTGCCACTCGTGACTTCCCAGAGGGGCGTGAGAACCACAAGAGGTGGGCCAGCACTCGGGCATGTCCCCGACAGGCAGGTGGCCCACCCTGTACCCCAGCCAACAGCAGCCTGTGAACTGGGCAAACTCTGCACATGCATGCGACGGTCAGGCCAGCAGCATCACAGACGCAGGTGCTGCTGAGTGGCAAAATGTAGGGTGTGTGCAAGAGCTGGGAAATATTTGGGAGCCTTGGAAAAGTGACTTTGTGTATGAGCTCATGAAGGAGGGGAGAAATTACAATCTGCTTGTCTGCATGAGCAGAATATGGGACTCAATCCAGATCCTGTCAGTTCTGTGTACACAGAAAAAATGAGGTTATCCTCCCCAAACCTGCTCCCCTCCGAGGGAACTGGAGGCTTCCTTCGTTAGCAACAACAACCTCATCTCACAAGTAATGTCCTCTTGGTTGTTTTCTCACACACAAGCTGTATCCACACAGCAGGTTGGGGTTGGTTTCAGGATTTTCTGTCGGTCTGCCTCAGTACGGTCTCTACAAGGACTTTTCAGCACCTTTCATTACTCCCTAATGAACGCAGCAACACATCGTCTGCCCGAGCAGCAGGATTGCTGAAGTGTTACATGAATTTAATTCTTGCAAACCAAAGCTCTGACTAATCATAAGGCTGAACTGTTTATTACACATGACACTCACTGTCTGGGTACTCAGACCTGTTTTCTTCTGATGCCCTTGTGCACTGGTGCAGGTACTGGATTGAGGGTGCTAAACTATTCACGCAGCAGCAGCACCCGCATCCCTGGGAGGCTTGCTGTAGTAGGAAATGGAAACCAGAAAGTGGTCATGTCCCACAGATTTACTGACAGCGTCTATAGCTTGCTAATAGTTTGGTGCATACTCTGTCTCTGAGTTACTGTCCCTGTGTGTAATTATGGGACTGAAATCTCCTTTAATAGCATGTTTCATAACTTTACTTCATAATTCCTAATGTTCAGCCACCAGGAAAATTGGTACTTGGCTTGTTTTGAAAGTCACTTTGCTGGGAACAGACCGAATGGGTCACAAGTAATTAACCAGAGAGAAGCTGCTTTATCCATCTGTCCTTCCAAGTATGTGGTTGAAGGTCCCTAATACTTGAGGACTTTGAAGAGTGAGAACCAAACCAGGTTTGTCTGCATTCAACAGAACGGTAACATTCAGCACTCTGTGTTTAAAGCCTTGTTGGGGCTGAGCCCTTGATCAGTGCAGGTCTCCAGGCACTAGTACGGGAGGCCCGTCATGCTCTGGGATTTGCTGATCCACAGCACTGGCTTTGCAGTCTGCAAGTCTGGCCCAGAGCTGAGACCCAGGCCCTGACAGGAAAGAGATCTATGGTTTCCCTGTTACATCCATCAGCAAAAACTGTTCTGTAGGGCAGATATCTGCTGTGTCCCTTGTGAGAAAGGAACCCTGCGTGCCTGCTTTAGGCTAAAGCCTCACACCCTGCTCTGGCAGTGCCTGCCAGCCCCACACTGTGTGCACCCCAACCTTTGGTATCATCCCTGATGTGCGAGACAGGGCCATGCTCTTCCCAAGATGCGTTTTGAAGAAACACCACAAACTTGAGAAAAAGCTCAGAAAGAAGTATGACTTTAACGAATAATAGAGTTTCTAACTAGAACTGCTGGCAAAGTCTTCCCCTACTATTAACTTTAAAACCCTACAGTTATTAGACACATATCAGGATGAAAACAAAACCACTGGAAAATGTGACGCCTAACTCCTGACAAGACAGCTTTGAAGAGGATGAGTAGATTCAGGGAGCAGGCATTTGTGCAGCCTGTCTGATCTTCTAGAGCACTGCTCCAGTTTGCTGAGAGTGTTTTTCTCCTATTTAAATGGTGGTAGATGTGTGTGAATAGTAAATGGTATTTTTATGATGAGACAGGAAAGCAAGTACGTGTTTGTGGCAATATAGGAAACCAGTATGAAGATGACTGGTGACAGGGCTACAAAACATAGGGGAGGAATACTGGGAGGAAAGGAGAACTCCAAGGACACAAAACTTATGAATAATCTTCATTAGCAGCACTTCAGTTTACGCTAGACGTTAGCCTGACACAAAACTCCTCCGCATCCATGGTGAATGGATGGTTATTAGCGTCCTTATAATGTAGAGGGTTTCTTTAGTTCACTAACAACAGAAACACTGAGACTCCAAGCAATATAGAAATCCAAAAAATAATCTTTTTCAGAGGAGGTTTGTATCTGGCAACAGAAGCAGTACTGCCCAACACTGGCAGTGCCAGGCAGATCAGGACACCCAGCTGCTCTTCAGAAAACACTGACAGAAGCGTGTGCCGTGTTGCTGTGGACAGCTCTTACCAGCAACACCAGAGGGTCTCCTTGGTTTTTGCTCAGTGCCTTATTGTAGAGGTCTGTAACAGAAATACTAAGATTTGTAGAAAGGCTTATGAATGGAAACAGGCATGCGAATGCATCTGGAGAAACAACGGGAAATGGTAAAAGAAAGACCCTGTGTTAATTGATGGCAAATGCAGTCAGTCAAGTGACAAGATAACTGGACAGAACAAATAGAAGCCCCAAAGATAAGGTGGCAGAGAAGACAAGGAACAGAACTCAAGCCACAAAATATCCAGACAAGGAAAACAACTTTGCCTAAGACAAAGCAAGACTAGACACTGAGGCAAATGATCTCTCCATTACTAAAGGGTCACTGGAAGTCAGAGCCTGTCCAGAAACCAGTTTGTCGTCACCATTCAAGGAAAACCCAAGAGATGTGATAAGGACTCAACAGCCAGCATCCTTTGTCACCTGTATAACCACAAGAAATCCTCTCCTGACCACACAGATACAAATGTCTTGGTGCTTAGTATGAGAGAATGAGTATGAGTGAAATGAGTTTTGTGTAAAATTAGAGTCACCTTTTCCTTCTAGACAGTCTTGCACTGAGTTTTATTATATTCGTTACACTCTCAAGTGAACTGCCTAAAACTGAAAAAAACGCTCTTACATGGATATGTTCAAATCTCATCACATTTTTTCTGTTGAAGCCCTGTTTATTAAGAAGTAATTCTGACTGAAGAGTTGAAGCCACAATAATGTTTCAATATAAATCTCAGAGACCATACTTTTTGATACCAAAGCTGAACAATTCCTAAACAGCAAATAAGATAAGCAAAGAGGCAGTTTCGCATTACAGAATCATATTAATGCAGAAACAGTTTGTCCTCTATGTAAAAGGGCAATAGATAGGTCTGTGTGTAATTAAGATAATGATTTCTTGGCTTCAGAAACACTATTAACTAAGCCATTTTTAAAAATTCACTGTAATTGTTCTGCAGCTAAAGAATTAACATATTATCATGCTATTCGTGGGCATGCCTGGTCTCTGAAAAAAATGCCTCTATGAAATTCACTTCTCAATTTATTTAATAAATAATCTAAAATTCGGCCCATGTGGAGAGTAGCCCATGTTTGATCCCTGACTCCTATAGCATGTGAGGAGTCTGCTGCTCTCACTCAGTGTGCAGAGGCAAGGGTAAGTGCAGCACAGAGACCCGAGCAGCTCACTCCGGCTCAGTGCAGCCGCAGGACCCGAGAGCTGCTCAAACGGCTGCCGGACTGTCACTGTCCTCACCACCCGAGCGGAGCAAGGCTCTGGGAGGTGGTCCACAGGTGGCTCCAGTAATGGGCTCAAACGTGCAGTGTTTCAATAAAGGGTGTGATGGAGGTGCGTGGTAGTGCTTGAGAAATGTCTGGAGCAGCAGTTAATCCCAAAACTTTTGAAACTGCTTGTAGCAAACTCTTGGGGGATGCTAAGGGTGCAAGCACTCTTCGCACTGTTTTTGTGGCTACTATGGAGGCTTGCTTGTGCTAGACACAAGATTTCTTCTCCCTGTGTTAGCCCATACAATTTGATGGACGATTGCCTCTTCCCACCCATGGGAACACCTGAGTTGTATAGGGCAGTGTTGCACAATGTGCGAGTGGTCCCACTTTTGACTAAGGGTCACCAATGCAGGAATGTTTTGTTGCTTACCAGTAACCCTGAAATCAGCCTTAGCACCAAGAAAAGAGAAGATCCTGTATAACAGTATCTCTCTGCATTTGTCCACCCAAGAAGTGGTTCAAATATCTGCATGGCTTCGTGGCTGGGATCACTTGTTATGTTAAAACCCCATCCTAGTTCTAGTTTCACCGAAGATCATCCAAGGCAGGAACACCTACATCTTTGTCAGTGCAAATGCTGCCAAATTCTGTTCCTGTTCAGTCCTCCTTCGCAAAGGATTTCCTTTGCTGTGTAACTCAACCAGGACACCAGTCTGAACATTTCTCCTGAAGGGTAACTTAACTGATGGCCTCCACCTAACACTGACATCCATTCTCATAATCACTGACATCCATCACTCACCTATGCATAGAGGAGGCTAAACCATGTGGTTCCTTACTGTCTTTTGATCAGGACTAGACACAACAGTACCCAAACAATTTGGAGTACAATACCCAGGCTACCAGCTCCCATGGGCGACCAGCCAACTCAGAACATCTGCCCATGACTGAATAGATGCTTTGTATCCTGAAAGCATAAACAAAAAGCCATTGCACCTACCTCACTGCCCATCGCCCAGCAGTCCAGCCCCCCTACTTCCCCTGCCTCCCTTCTGCACCTGTCTTGTCCAACACAAGTGAGCATTACTCAGAAATCCTCCCTAGATACTGCCTTGGCAGAGGGAGAGATTTCAATCAGCATCATCCCTCTGGAAAGGATACATATCTGTTAAGTCTGTCTTGCCTAAATGATTGATATTGATTTCAGAATACAATTTCCTTTGGGTTCTTTCTCTCTGTTTCATTTCCCTTTTGCAGGCAGGACATGGGGAAGGAACTTACAGCATCCTCTAGGGATGGCTGGATAGATCTGCTCTGCACGTCAGCCTCCTGCTGATGATCCACCCCACACACTGAAGGGCTGTGGCTACAATATTAACAAAGCCCCAAAGCCAGCTCAGAGGAATGCTGTGCAAACAAAAGTTATATGAGTAAGCAGCTACTGGCTTTATTTTCAAGGCTAAATACAGCAGAGCTCAAAACTTCCTATTTTAGCTTGATTCCTTAAGAAAACACAGCATCTGTGTCCTGCTGTCTGCTTGTCTCTCCTCCCAGACAACTTTTCACCTCACTGGCAATTTCAGTCAAAGCTGGCTGTACATGGGACTTGGCAATATTAAGGTCTCACACATTCCATAAGAAGGGATGGCTGTAGAATGCAAACATCTGGGCAGTGCCCCAACCCTGGAAAGGGCAAGCAGAGCTTGGCTGCTGCCCTCACCACATGGCTGGAGCTGGCTGGCCGACAGCTCCCAGCTGGTGCTGGGCACCAAGACGTCAGGCTGCAGCAGGGCACTGGAGGGGACGTAGCCAGCACTGTCTGCAAGAATCAAGGGTTATAGGATGGAGGTGGGATCACTGAGCTGGGGGAGAGCATGGCGGTGATCAGAGGGAGGAAGGATTACAGTAGATAGTGAGAAACTGGAGATAGGAGGGCAAGGAGAAAGTGAGACTGGGGAAGGGGGTGTAATTGTGGAAGGGAAGGGCTGTGGGACACGAATCCATAGGAAACAAGGCTTCATTAGCCTCACTGCTCGTGGGATAACAGATCTACAAAGGAAAAGAGACGAGATTTTTCCTGCCATTTCCCCATAACCATGAGGACAGAGGATCAATGCCTTTTAACTTCTGCTCTGATCATAGTTAGCACCTCACTTGCACAGCTGCAATCTGCAAAGCATTCTGGGATGCAGTTTGCATGAAAAACGTTTCTGCAAAATAAAGTCTTAATTGGGTCTGTGCAGAGAGCTCCCTGCAACCCTCTGTGGCTCTGTGCTGGTCTCAGGCTCGCCACAGGGATCCGAGGGCAGGACCAGGCTCTGAAGTTGTACTTTGTTACTGCCTGAGCAAACAGTTAAGATGATGAACCTGAAAGACAAGCACGGGTCAGGGGATGTAAAACAAGGGACAAAGATACCATTCTTACCTTATAGATCTTTCCCTCTTCAGTACCAACAAGAAACAAATAGTCTATCTTTTTGTGAAAATCAAACGATGTCCCACAGCCTGTTAACAGAAGAAAGGTCTATCAGACAGAGAATTGGTTCATCTGGCCAGCACACGCTCCCTGCCTATGGTACACACACACCGCCAGCGTTTTCAGAAGAGATTTGTTAGCCATAAGCTCCCAAAAGAAATTAGAGCCACCCCTTCTGCAAACACTTTCCTAGCTGTGTCTGTTCCCAAAACCTGGAATTTGAAAAGCCAACACAGAGAAAGGGAAAGGGAACTGGAAGGACTGGAAGGGAACCGGAAGAACAGATTGGACCAGGATTCGCTTTGGTAAGAATTTAAAATGCCTGGTGCAACTGCAAGAATCGTGAGGACGAGGCCTGCCTCCTATTGGGGAAGAACAGACCTTTTCTGTTTGTTTAGTATTCACAAAAATATAAATGGTTTCCCATGCATAAAAGAGCCCAGAGAGGAAACACTACATCATACCTCCTATGTCCTTTTCATCCTCAGCTCAGAAGCCATTTAGCAGGCTCACTTCAGTAAAGCCAATAGCAAAGGATGTGATTTGGGAAGAAATCTTCTGCCAGGCACAGAAGGATCCCCTTAACTTCAAAAGCCCTGAATCGAGCAACATTGTGAACTGTGTTTAAAACAAGTGTCAACCACAACAGGATGTGAATCCTTGAAATTTTCTGGCTTCTGCTCCTGAGGCAGATGCAGCATCATCCAAAAAGCCAATTCACATGGTGGTGAAAGAAAATTTCAGCTGGTCCTTCAGATGGGATATCTGCTGAGTGCCAGAGCAACTTGGGGCTCTTGACCAGCAGGGACACCCACAGCAATCATCAGACGAGAAACAGGAACAAGCAGACAAGGCTCAGAAGCACATAGTTACAGAGAACTTTCTGCAAAGGCAGCTGTCTTAAACATTATGTCTTAAACGTTATCAAAATGTAGTCCTCAAAGGAATTGTTAAGGTCGTTTCAACCCTGTAATACTGTCTGCATTTTTAACATTTAAATAGATTGTTAAATATTCAAGACAAGTCTTTGAAAATCCATTTCCCAGTAACACTAACAAATAATCCCAAAGCCCCTGGGACTTCTGCAGTGTACTGCTTTAGCTGGTCTCTTGCAACCTATGTAGCAATGCAAACCTTCTCACAAATTGTTCAGCAATTACTAGCCTAGAAACACAGCAATACTTAAATGCAGAGCAAGTGCCTTCTCCAAACCCATGCCACAGCTTCACAGCCAAAAGCAGGTGCAGTAGGACGATTAGGGAATTCGTCAAGGCTCCCTGTGTAGTCCAGGACCTCCAGAGCTGACTCATCCCATCCTATCTCAAACACAGGATGGTCAGGATGAGGGGATTCAGCCTAGAGGGACTGCACTGTCTCCACGTTGTATGGAGGGAGCCTAACACAGTAGCTCAGAATAGATGCTGTGCTTTTTAGAGAGCCAAAACCCAATGAGGCACATCCCACCACTGGCTGGATGAGCTGTGCACGCAGGAAAGGGCAAAGGTTGCTTTTCATCTTGATTTGGCCAGTCCAGATCAACGTCTGGTAGGAATAACAAAACTGACTTAGTTTTGACAAATACAGGTAATGCCTGTGCCTTATTCTCATTGGGATATCCCAGTAAAATGGACATTTCTCAAATTAATGTTCATCTTTTTCTGCAAGTAAAGGCAAGATGTAAGCAGCAAAACTTGACTCAATTAGTGGCCATTGCTCCAGACAGACTTTGCCCTACTACATGATGAAAGCAAGGAGGTGTAACCCTTCTTTAGCTCCTTCCTATCTCAACACCCCACTCCCAATTTAATTCCCCAGAATGACTGATTAGAGGCTTTGTGTCAGTAATTAATCAGCATGGCAAGGACTTGGGCTCCTACCAAGCGTTTGCAGCTGCAGCCCCTGTGGCCCCTGCATCGTTGTTCCCTCTACTGACAGCTTGATGACATCTGTATGAACCAGCTCATTCTGCAGGCAGAGGAGATTCCACATGAATAACAGGCTTTACAGCAACAATACAGAGACATTCAGTACTTTGAAATGGCAAATTTTATAGAGGAATTTTACAAAGCTGTCCAAAAGTTGCTTAATGTTTCATGCTCGCAGTTGGCAAATGGCTCACATGATGTTCTACGTAAAACCTCCAGAAAACTGATGCTTTGGTGCACTGGAACTGAGAGCCACTGGTACATCACCCAGACACATGCAGCCGACTGGGAAAGCTTTGGGTTTTGGGGTCAACGTTTTTGAGTGGAGGTTGACCGTGTCAGCTTAAATCATTGTGTTAAGTGAAATCATGCTGCGTGGTTTACGATGAGTATTGCATATTATCATGAAGCTAACTAAAACCCACACTAATGGACAGTAACTCACCACTTTGCCAGTCTTTGCATCTTACCATCTTCTTGTTATCCCCAGAGCAGCCTCGGTTCCCAATACTCAAAACCTCACGGGCTCTGAGATTCAAATAACAACAACTAGCAAGCAGCTCCCCCAAGGGAAAAGTGCCCAATGTTGCTGTTATCAGCAGAGCTCTAAAGAGCTCTCATTGCAGGCCACAACACTGCTGTGCTAGGTGCCGTATGAATACAGGGCAAAAGGCTGTGTCCCAAAGAGTTTACAGTCAAGGTGGGAGATAGAAGACAGATGAAAATAGGCACAATGTGGGTGAGTATGAGGAAACAACGAGAGGGCAAATATCCATTCTTAGACTAGATTTGGGAATAAAAATACCACTGCAGAATGGAGTTGGTTGTGAATATAAGAATACCCTGGGGCTCATAAAAAGAACAAAGAACTAAAGATTAAATCAGTGAGCAGTGTGGGCTGAGGACTGGATGTTTTCATGAATCTGCAGATTTCCCACTGGAGCACTGTGAGAACAAAACATAACTTCTTAGCTCACTGAATCAAGCTTTAGCTGGAACTTCTCTAAGCCCAGAGCAGGACTCAGGTGGAAAAAGATTTTGCCTGGCAAAGTCAGTCCGAGGGATCTGCATGTCAGGGAAGGTGGGAGAAGACCTTGTGAGCATCTGCTCAGTACTGCAGTTCAGGGTGGACAGTGTTCTGAAACACATTTTTATCATATTTTGGGGGTACAATTTTACAGAAGGATTAAGAAAGGTCAAAACCCATAAAATAATGTACTTCCTTCTCACTAATTTGCACTGCCACACACCCACATGCCCTGGCCTATTGATAGCAGTAACTGTTCTCTGAGAGAGCAAGCAAGAAGCAGGACAAGACTCCTGCAGCCTGCAGAGTCCTGCCTTCTGTTAGTGACTCTTTTTGCAGCACGTGGGTTACATCAAGTCAGATTCAGTGGGTAAAGGCAGGAGTGATGCTAAGAAAGAGGCCATACATGCTGGTGTACGTGTGCAAGAATTGGAGAGAGTAGTGTCCAGAGCATCCAGGAACAGAGCATATTCCACGTGCCACTCACTGCCCATCCAAACAGAAGTGCTGCTGGGCTGCTGGGAGCGTAGTCAGGACACGCTGAGCAGGCGCTTGCCTCTGCTCAGGCTCCCAGGTCTGCCTGCTCTCCAGAGAGTGTCTACCATGTCCAAGCCATGGCTGCTGGCCACATGAGTCTGGTCTGAAGAGCAGATTTGGAGCTGCCTGCAGCTGATCATGTTAATATGCCCGGTGTGTCTAACAGAGGTCAGACGAGTGCTCTGGGCAGGCCCAGATATGCGCTAGCACACTTACTCTCTGTTCTAGTAAAAAGGCAAACCACATGAGACCTTTTCTCTAAACACACACCTTTCTGCAGCTTTCTCTGAAGATGCCTCCCAGCACCTCCACCTGGCCGAGGCCTCTGTGGATGGCTTCTGTAGCCTCTCACCTTCACAAAGGATCTTACTTGTGCAGACTTCCCTGTCGTGCTGCTTTTATTTTGTACCCAACTTTGCAGTCTGGAAAATGCATCTGTTCCTGGAGCTGTTTGTCGCCAGAGCCATTCACATATTCCTCTGGGTAAACAGACTGTTGACAGTTTGGCCTTCCAGGAACACCGAACAATAATATGTTGCTTCTGCCTAACAATTGTAAAGCACGTTGTAAGAATTAGTGAATTAAGCCTTGCAGCTGCCTGTTTCCCTTTACTTGTTATTAGCCTCAAGCGATGAAGGAGGCCCAGAGCTGTTCAGTAATTTAGCTCTAGGTCACGTTGGAAGGGTGAACTATGGCTACTAATCAAACCTGGGGTTGCTGAGGATCAGCCTGAGAAGCAGTGCCAGGCTGCATCCCAAATTATGCCTTGACGTAGCTCTGACAGCTCTCATTTTTGATAGGCAACATGTGCACGCAAGGAGGGAGAGTAGAGTCATCCAGCTGCAGAAGTTCTGCATCCTTCCTTGCCGTTTTACACCTTCGTGATGACCCAAAACCAAGCCGAGATGATAGCCTAAGCATGTGCCATCTCGTGAAGTCTGTCCAAAGTGATAGTGCCCATTTCTAACAGAGACAACTGCTATGGTCAAGGCAGACCAGCTGTCCTTAGCTAACATTTGACAACTCTTCTATCCAAATTTTGAGTGTGGCTTGCCAAATATCCAGCTGGAAGTAAGAATGAATTTATTCACTTTCTGCTCTTAGCTTTGGAAGTGTCAAACAGCTATCAGTGTTTGAAGAAGCTTTACTTCTGGATAGTCCTGTCAAAAAGATTAACAAAGCTCTCTTTCATTTAGTCCCTATTTGCACTATGGATTTGCAGAATAGAAGACCTCTGGAGTCTCTTCAATTTTATTCTAAATAAAACCCAGAGATAGCTCTTCTGTAAAACTGGAATTCAAGCAGATTGCCCATTTCTCCTTGCTGGGGACAAAACCACAGATTGTAACAAAATGCCCTTTTCATTCTGTTTCTTGCTTTCCCTGTTGAATCTCCATCCAAAAAAAGAAACCAGACAGCACCTAAAACTTTGCTGTTTTCCACCGCTGCCTGCTAAGTACTTACCAGCACTGGCAATTTCAGAGGTAACTTCACCTCAAAAAATCTTAAAACAGTGCTTTTCACATGGATGTGGCCAAGTTTATTACAGAAGTGCAAGGAATAAGTAGAAACGACTTTGTGCTAAGCGAATGCAGGTCTTAGAAATGACACCAAGGATGCTTAAGTAGGTATATCTACACGCTCGAGGGACAGAAAAAAAACAGTGTATGATGTAGGAGCACAGTTAAGTACAGGTGAATCACAGAAATGTTGCAAAAGACCCTCTACCAGGTGAGTTGCCATCAGAGTCCATCTGCGGACTCTTAGGTTGTCCAAATTGTGGCATTTCTCTCAAGTAAGAGGCTTAACCTAGTGTTTCTAGCCTCCTAAGTGAGGCAGGCTGAGCACACTCAGTTACTGGGGCTCAGTTGATAGGTGTCACCTGGCAAGTCACCTCAATTGGATGTGTTTAGCTGGGGGCATGTATTACCCACTTCAACATAAACCTTTTGGGCATTTCTATACAGGGGATAAAACAGGAGCTGAGGGATGGGATATTAGCCTGTCCCTGTCTAGGGAGCTCTGAGAACTCCTTTGGGAGAGGGACTTGGGACACACTTGCAGGAGGGATTTTTGTATCTAAAGCCACATGTGTGAACCTGGACGATTTTATAAAAAAGAACTTAATAACCAATACCATCTGCATGAGCCTACCATGTTCATTAGAAAAGGCTCCCACTCCTGAAGTGAACACGAGACTAAGATTTACATATAATGTTAGACATGAATCCCTGCCCATGGCAGCAAGGTCTAAAATTTTCAGAACAGACAAGCCATGAGTAACTTGGTATAACAGGTTGAAAAAATAAGCATCCAAGGATGTAAAGAAATTTCTTTGCTTGCTGGGGAATAATGCACAGCTGCTTCAAACTCATATTTAGGGCTATTCAATTATTTTTAAAGTAAAAGATTTTGAAATCTTCAAAATGTAAAATCAAATAGCCAATAGAAAAAACATATGTTGAGATTCAGAGACATATATCTAAGGGTTATTTAGGGACATTAATGCTAAGTTCCTATCAGCGCACGTACTCCAAAAGAAAAAGTGATCAAAGGCAGGGAATGCAAACGAGTTAACAGAGGTTGTCTTGGGTGTGAGCTGGCAATGTCATGGCGCAGGGAAACCCTCTGCCTGTCTGATTGCATGTTGCCATCCCATTGCAAATGAGAGATTACTCTGTGCTACTTTGGCCACAAGGGGAGAAATTTGCACCTTCCCTCTCCCATTCTGAATTGCAATTTGTAGGGGACCATTTTGGAGGTGAGAGTCTTGAAGCTGAGGAAGAAAGCAGATTATTCTGCTCTGTCTCTGGGTGACCCTCCTGAGACAAGGAAAGTTTCAGAGCAAGGACCAGTCTTGAATTCCTGCAGCTGCCAAGCATGAAAATGATCTCTCGTACTCGGGCTCGTGGAGTGCTACAGGTGCAGGCAAGATGAAGGTTAGGTCCCAAGCAAGGACTAGGCTGGTTCTGCTCATTTCAGAGTTTAACACGGAGCCCCAGACCCAGCTGTGACTGCCCCTGCAATCTTTTGCTGCCACTTCTTTTCAAACCTGGATCATTATAAATAAAAATAAAACTAATGCATCATTGAACTTTGGAGGCAATTGGTTATAATTTGGCTGGGAAAAGAAGTTGACACCTACTGTTTACCTTAACTAAAGTCCATGAAACAATCCGCCCATCTGAGGAGACGGAGAAGAAGTTCAAATTGTTGTCCATGTCATCCTTCTGCCACTTGACCTTAAAACAAGACGACAGTCCCAGTCAGCACAGGGAACTCAGCATTAGCAGGACATAGTCCCGTGCCCTCAGCAGAGTCTTCTGAAATCCTTCCTAAAGAGCAGCTGGTTTCCACCCCAGAGGCCTGCTAGTGCATAGCGTGTGTGAACACCCTTACCTCCACTGGCAGTTTCAGAAGTGCCCTCAGCACTCCCATCACTCACTTTCCTGCAGGGATGCTCCAGAGAGGGGGTAAAGCAACTGGGGACTCTGCACCTACCCACAGTCATCCCCCCCAGCACGACAGGAGCATTGCCATCAAGGATGGGCCTTGTCTGAGCTATGTAGCGCTCTGCACTACGGCACAATACCATGCCAGAGATCCCTAAGACATCTCCAAATGACACCCGCGGTGCCACAGAAAGGTCCCCGAGACACCTGAGTATATCACTGACCCTGAAGAAACTAACCCCTTCCCATTTGGCTAATTACTCCAAGTGCAGTGCCATATGGCTACTCTTCAGCCAGACAATCTCAAATTAGCTTTCTGTCCCTATGTGGGGTGCAGATGAGCCCTTGCAGGCAACGTGTGACATGGGTCCTTGGGGCACTTCTGTTTCAGGGAGATGAAAACATCTCCATTAAAATTGAAATCCTCCCTACACCTTCAGAGCATCTGTCTGCCTGGTAAGGAGATTTGCCTTTTGACTGTGACAGCTCAGCAGGAGAGATTGGAACTCAGATAAATGGCTTACAGTTTAGAAGAGACATTTCAGTTAGACCAAAAGCATTTAGAACGCTCGATTTTCAGATCTGGGAATTCAATCAGACTGAAGGGAAAAGGATGACTTGTCACTGGGCCTGTCAGCACACACTCCTGTGGGCATCTGTCAGTTCAGGAGGGGGACAAGCACTTCAGTAGGTTCTGCTGAGGTTTTCAAAGGTATATCTGTTCCTGTCCAAGCAGTGCAGCAGATACATTTCCCTAAATGTCATCCCATAAATGTGATAAATGGGCATGATTATCCGACAGCTTACCAAATGCTTTATCTATGACCAGCTATTTATCTGGTACCTATTCCAGAAAACAAGCAGCATTCTCAATACTTTAATTACACAGATTGGGTATTCTGATGATACTTCCTTGGGAAAAACAGTGTTAATTCTGTTTTGTAAAATTGTTTATACTGTGAAGTTCTGTGGAGCATGAAAATTCAGCAAGAGACTCAGCAAAAAGTAACTAATCCTCTAGCGAACAGGTTTCCTACCTAGAACACAGGATTCTGAGGAAGGAAAAATAAAACATAAAAGGAATCCATCCAAAAATACATCAAAATGCCACTTTCATGTCCATAAGGTGCAACTGAAGAGTCTCGAGTGGCATATACCTTTGAACATCCTTGCACAGGAGAAATCGTAAGAAATTGTAAGTAAGTGGAACCACTTCTATCTGGCATTAAAAGAATGGTGTAATTCAGTATGGTCCAGAATAAAATGGCTAATGATAAAAAGGTAGGTTCAACGGCACATATGGAGAACAGCGATTTCCAAGGCTGGCCATCGTGCACAAAATGTGCTGGGTATACCTCTTCCAGGAACACCTCCCTGGGATCATGAGCTACCGCTGACAATGCCGGCCACCAGCAGCTGCTTCAGATGAGGGGGCTGGTGTAGTGAGGAGTTTTAATTCCAAGTGAAAAATGCAGAGTTCAGGGGAACTGCTTACAAACACATGCCCAGCATGTCTCATACGGGGCACACATAAAGGGTCATGTTTCAAATCAGAGCTTTTTAAAATGCCACTCTAAAATTGTCTGACAATAAGACGGTTTATTTTTGTATGTCCAACACAGCTCTCCTCTAACTCATGTTCTTCCTCATCTGTCTACTTTCCCAAATATTTGGAAAAAGCAGTCACACTTCCCAGCCTGTCTCTAAGGCAAACTGACCTCACTTGACGTAGGAGAAGCTATTTCTCAAGACTGTATCTCCTATGAAAACACAGTGCAAAGGTTTTGCTATTTAAACCTGGGAGCAGTTAGCACAAGTGGCTCAGATATCCTCTACTGGGATAGGACTACACTGCAAGAAAAGGGGCTCTCCAGTATCTGAAACCTGCAGCCTGAACCCAACGATGCCCTGAGCTGCACGTGGAAGAGAAATGCAGGTGACACATGACTGTGCTGCAGTCAGCGTGGGTCTGAGCTGTCCTGAAGTCTAGAGCCACCATCCAGCTTGCTTACACAATGCACGTGCTAGGATCAGAGCAGGTCCAGACCCTCTCTGAAGGGAGAGTCCCAGCTTGCCCCCTATCAGAGTGCGTGTGCAGGCGCTCATTAGTGAGCTCTGCTCGAGCTGGGCAGGGGCAGCTGCAGCAGAGTTCCCAGCTTGGCTCTTGCCAAGTACAGTGTAGACATTTTGCACCCGAGCTAGAGCCAAGTGACAGCTAGAGCCATCACACCAGTGGAAAACACATGGATGAAGGCTCAGAGGCTGGAGTCCACCCCAATCACCCTGTGCAGGCACAACTCCTGAGTCCTTGTGTTAACACAATGAGTTTCAGGACCCTTGTGTGGAGGTGACCGGCAATGTAAATGCTATCATGAGCTCATTGTTTTTTTTTCTCAAGCCAATTCCTTTCAGCATTCCCCAAGTGAAGAGCTTTTCCCCAGGGTTTGCCCACTCTGAATACCCTCTCCCTGATGGAGACCTGTTCAAGTTTTCTACTATTGGTACTCAGTTAGGTGTCACAACTACTTCTCTTCATCCGTTACACAGAGAGGTGGAGTCATCAGCCCCAAAAAGCAAGTAGGCCGATTTGCTTCGGGTACTCTTGCTCCTACGTTCAAAGCAGTCAACAGTACCTGAGTTAGGTACATATTGTAGACAGCTTGAACACAGTCCCTCAAGGGCATCAGGATCTGCCCTCCGATGACTCTCAGCAATTCTCAGTGACGTTAGCTTGAATTTCAGAAAACAGAAATTGGCACTTAATACTTTCAATTTTCCTTCAACACCTCTGACACCTTAATAGAGTTTGTGATCTTTTTTCTCCTGATCTCTGAATCCCATAAATGCTTATTAGAGTAATTAGCCTTCATGATACTGCAATCAAATTGGGCACCTGCTCAGAACTGGCCTTTTCTCTGCTCCCAGAGGCCCGTGAACATGGCATAACCTGTCATTAGCAGTATCCATGCTGTGCAGGGTGGGGCATTTGATGAGAGAACCAGGCAATTGTGTGCGTAGCGGCAAGAAGTTAATTCTTTCCTGAAGCATGCGATAATCAACTCAGGATTTTGGGTGCATGAGACAATTTACAGCAAAAGTTCAATTACAATACAGTAAGAGTAAAGAACCACGTGAGAAAGGGAAGTGTGAGTAAACAGCAGAAAGGAGGCAAGTAAACACAGAGCAGCACATCATTTGCTGTGCCTGATCATGATGGGACCTGTAATAAAATCAAGGATCCGCTGCTATTTTTTCAATGTGATCTTTAACTCGACTATTTTTGCAGTGCAAAATTACTTGTGAAACTCATCACTGTTAGAAGAGCCTACCACTTTTTAATTTTTATTTCTTAAAGCCTGTTTATTTACAAAGAAGTTGAGGCTATTCAAACGCCTATTTGCTCATAGAAAAATAAAGATTAAAACCTGCACGTTCACTGCTATGTACAGCAGGTTAGCAGGGCAATAATCCAGTCATTCTTAGCAAGGGAATACTGTCGTCTTTGTCTACAGCAGCTGATAATGGCTCCTGTCCAGCAGGAGATTAGACCATTTATCCAATCTGATTTGAAAATTCCCATGTTTCTGATGTCATTCCTACAAAAGAAATAATGCTTGATCAGTTTTCATGGCACGGAGGCTGTTAGTTGCTCGCACTGACAAATTATAACTGGTCAAAATTATCCCAGCCATGAGGCTGACTTGAGCACCTTGCAGGCAGCCACAGGCAGGATCTGCCTGCCTTTCCTGCAAGGTGACACCTGCTATTGCAAACACAAATCCCTCCGGCTGGCCCTCAGCTTGCCAAAGCTCAATGGTGGGGTGCCACATGCAACATATACACATCGACTGATGAGCAATTCCTTCCCTTTCTATTATTATCCTTCAAGGAGCCCTTTGCCAGCACTGGACTACCACAGCCCTGCTGACACCTGCCCTAAGTGAAAGGAGAGCATTTTGGTCATTCAATGCCTAAGAAAACTAATAAAGTCTGTCACAGGTAGAGAAAAGGAAAGAGAAAGGCATTATTAAATCCCTAGGTCACCCTTACACAAACTGGCCAAGTAAGATGCTCAGATGACTCCACAAGCAAACAACTCCTTGGGCTGCTGAGGAAAGTCCCTGCTAATATGACCTGGGGACAAATTCCTTCCAGTGCCAACCTGGCAATCTGTACAGTCCTAAGCAAAGGCATCGTGGTAATGCAGGGTTTGGAGAGACCTGAAAAAGATATCTATTCTGCTCTGAGGCAGGATCAGACACACCCCTACCATTGGTGACAATTCACAGGCACTCAACACCCTCACTGTAGATACCTCAGTGCTTAATTTGCCTTATACAGGAAATTTCCTTTACAAGTCAAGCCAATTATTCCTTACCGTCTCCCCAGTGGACACAGAGAACAATGGTTTTATTCCCCTTTTTATAAGTCTTCAAATGGGCAAGAAAAGGTTGCTGTGTCACTGCTCCTTTCTCTTTTGTCCCAACCTAACAAAACTAATTGCTTCAACTGTTGCTTCCAGGTCCTGCTCTCCAAGCCTTCACCACTCCTGTTCTTCCCCTTCAGCCCTTCTCTGCAGCTGCAGACACATGGTACAGGGCCACCCCTAGGCACTAGCGGACAGGAGTTACAACCTCCTCTATCTTATATCCCTGCTAATAAATCAGAATGACACGTCTTTGTGCAACTGTATTGCATTGCTGACCATTGGCGGTGATCTGCTATACTCTCCCCTTCTGGCACCCTGCTGCCTAACCAGTCATCCCCTGTTTCACATCTGTGCATTTAATTTCCCCTTTCTAAACATAGTATTTGCTCTTGTCTTTATTGGATTTCATCACATTGATTTTGGGCCTTTCTTCCAATTTATCAAGATCATTTTGAACATAATCATGTCCTGCAAAGTGCCTTGCCCTCCCAAGGGGGTTTCCCTATTCTGTAATAGGAGTCGTTAATGAAAGTATCGATCAAAAGAAGATCAGGACTGACAGCTGGAGGGTCCCACTTCAAGCATCTTCAGAGTATGACAGCAAGCTCTGTATAACTGTTCTCTGAGCACACTGCCTGAGCCACCCAAGCAGCCTCTTTATGGTGATTTTACCTAATTCATAGTTCTCTACTTTGGTTATAAGAATGTCACTGTGTGAGCCTGGATCAAAAGCTTTAGCCAAGTCAAGATGGACAGAGATGATAACCTTGACTGCCTCCCCTTTCTTCATGAGGCCCACTTCTCTGAAACAAAAGAAAGAAAAGAAATTATACTGGCTTGACAATTTATTCTGGACAAATCCATCTTGGCTTCTCTGAATCACCTTATTATCTAGACATTTGCAAGCGGTTTTGCCATTTGTTCCAGTGTTTTTCCAGTCATTGAAATTGGTCTGGCTGGTCAGTAGTTCCCTGGGTCCAATCCTACCATTTTCTTCCAGACATTGTTTCACATTGTTTCCAGCCCTTTGAGACCTTCCCTCCTTTTCATGGCCATGCTTGTTCTACAGGCCAGAGTGCAGCCTGATGCACTGCTGTGCTATCATCCACACTTTGCAAGTCTCTGTGGCTGGCTTAGGATGCCACTAGCCTGGGTGAACTGTCCAGACACTGGGCTCTGGTACCCTGCCCGTGCCACTGTCCCTCCTCCATGCAAGGACAGTCCCTGTGAGGAAAGCATCTGCAGAAACTTCTTTTGCCAGATATTGGCTCTAACAGCATCACTGAAAGGTGTTTTGAGATTGATGACTTTGTATGTATCACTATTGCAGTCTGTCCACATCACAGGTATGTGAATGTGTGTGAGTCCATAGGCAGCAGCAGAGTGATGCTTCCCTTCAGCCATGCCCCACAGCACACCCCAACCCTGCCTCTGAGTCAAGGTACTCAGTCAGCTCAGATGCTGTAAACGGGCTTGCACATCAACACCAGCCTCTGCTTAAAATATAGAATGGATGTAGCCCCCAAACTCCCTAAAATGCTTGCTAATGGTCTGAAATTGCTCTGGCTAGTTCTTTAAGTACTCCAGGGTATCTTAAAGCTGATTTTGCTGATGAGCAAGAACCTGTCTCATCTAAATATTCTTTACCATGCTCTTTCCCTATTCTGACCTGTGCTTTCATCCTCTTGTTACATTAATCATACTAAGCAGCCAGTTTTAGACACTTACAGTAAGATTAAACAATACAGCATCAAATATTTCATCTTTCTTCATACCACTCAGTATTAGCTGAAAGCTTGCTTTAGTAATAAGCCTATATTCTTCATTCCTTTAAGTTCTAATATACTTCCCAGATATTTTCCCCTTCCCTTTTATGATCCAGGATAATCACAGCTCATTTTGCACCTTCACTTTCTCTGTATTAATTTATTTGTGCTTTTCTATAATACTCAGCTTTAGCCACATGTCCCTGTTTCTGTGCTTCAAGAGTTTCTTTGTAATTCACTGCCGAGCTCTAGATGCAGCTGTATGGGCCCCTCTCGGAGAGCTTGCCATTCTGCCCAGCCCAGCAGCTCGGGGAGTTCACCCATCTGGCTCCACAGCTGAACGGAGCCACAGTGTCTTGCAGGAGCCCAGCTGTGCATCACGGGAGCACAAGTGCTTCCCAGCCCCTCTGGGCTCTCCCAGCCACCCTGTTTTCCCCATACCCTGGGCACACAGGCCTAAGTAGGGAGATTTGGACACTTCTCCTTACACTTACACTGGCTAAAGACTTTTACTCAAGGCTTCCCACTGGCAAATATCTGCTCCTTGAGGAAGCATGCAAACACAGTGAGGCAATCAGCCCTCAGCTTGCTCTGGCTGTGCCTGCCCTGGCAGCAAAGCACAGACACAAATGCGCTGTTCAAACCACATTTCCCCAATGCCTTTATGCACAAGCCTGGGCCAAAGCAAAGTGCCAGTAAAGCTCTGGAGCTCTCTCAAGGTAGAAGAGCTGAACATGTGCTGTGATTTAGCAAGGGCACAAGCTCTCATGGATGCAGTTCGGCTGCATCCATCACACAATGGCCCAGGTCACCAGCTGACAGATGAACAAAGTGTGGATGCTTGCAGAAGCAGACAGACCGAACTCCAACCAGAAGCACCCATCCAAACCTGGACGTGTTAGTCCAACAGTGGGCACCTTTGGTCTGTGTAGAGGATACTTTCCCCATTTCGCTGCTATCCTGTTTTTTAGACTGCCTCAGCATCATGCTGAGTGCTCATGCTGAAGTGCTGATCTGCGATAAATTTCTCCATAGGTTACATCTTCTGGAGCCAGGCTGATGTCTCCTGTGCTCTGGAGTAAATATTCTCCTGGACTCCCTTACAGCAGTCTCCAATTTGAGCTAAGAAGCAGTTCTCATTTCTTCCCTCTGTCACCTCCAAATGCGTTTCTTGTTGGTTCCTGCGAGCGACTCTCAGCAGAATGGCATCCGGAAACATCAAGTCATTACCAGCAGAGAAGAAATCTTTCACATTCTCTTTCTGTCAATGACAAATTGCCAATTTTTTGTTTATTCCCCTCCCTGTGTCCCTTGCCTCTGCTGTTTGCCCAAGGGATCCACTGTGGTGAAAGTCTCCTAAGACAGTCGGCTGATCCTGAGTCCGTTGACTTTCTGTTTTGCTGGAGCAAATAGTTTGTCCCTCCTTGCTGCTGAAACAAAGTAGTGCTTCTACAACAAAGTCCCCTAATGCCCTCCATCAAGAACATTGCCAGCTATTCTTCATTTACTGCTTATCACGCACCCCAGCCTGGCACCATAAGTGGGCCTTGCCGCCTCCCTGAGGATCCTCAGCCAGCTACCAGACATGAAGCCAAGCCCAGGTGCCTGCAGGAGAACATGGAAAAAGCAAGGCTGCTCTCCTGCAATCAGTCACAAGAGACCCCCCAGAAGTACTCACTCAGTCCCCTAGAAAGCACAGGCTAGTTCACTCACATGCAAAATAACTCCAGTGTCAGTCTTTATGCAGCAAGAGACAGGCAGAGCAAGTTTAGAGGTGAGGAGCAGGGCAGTGTCTGGAGTCCCTAGTGCTAACTTGGACAGCTGTACAAGTTGTCCTATGTGGAGGTGGGAAGAAGGAAGACAGAAAGCTTCACGCCTCACCATGATTAGTTCCGATAAAGGAGAAGAGTGAGCTAAATCCGGATGACTCACTTTGACTCAAGGCAATAATGAAGATTTTAAAGAGCTGTGATAACTGAGTGCAGACAGCATACTCCAAGATTTGGGTCAAAGTAGCCCAGTCAGCCTCTTTGGCTAAGTCTATACTTGGGGGAGAAGGAGCTCCTGGGTCCTGATTGCACTTTGGCTGTACGATATCACTGTGGCAGGAGAAGATTTGGCTGTGCCCTGGCTGCATGTGGGTCTGGGCTTCCTGACAAAGGTAAACCTGGGCAGGCAGGCAGGGAGGAGCCATGGTAAACCCCATGTGGTCCTTCAATGAGGGAGGCTAGAACTATGGGGTGACCAGCTGTGCTGGTTTTGGCTGGGATAGAGTTAATTTTCTTCATAGTAGCCAGTATGGGGCTATGGTTTGGATTTGTGCTGAAAACAGTGTTGATAACACAGGGATGTTTTTGTTACTGCTGAGCAGCGCTTACACAGAGTCAAGGCCTTTTCTGCTCCTCACCCCATCAGCGTGGAGGCTGGGGGTGCACAAGGAGTTGGGAGGGAGCAGAGCCAGGACAGCTGACCCCAACTGACCCAAGGAATATCCCAGACCATATGATGTCATGCTCAGCATACAAAGCTGGGGGAAGAAGAAGGAAGGGGGGGACGTTTGGAGTGATGGCGTTTGTCTTCCCAAGTAACCGTTATGCGTGATGGAGCCCTGCTTTCCTGGAGATGGCTGAGCACCTGCCTGCCGATGGGAAGCAGTGAATGAATTCCTTGTTTTGCTTTGCTTGCGTGCACGGCTTTTGCTTTACCTATTAAACTGTCTTTACCTCAACCCATGAGTTTTCTCCTCTTTCAATTCTCTCTCCCATCCCACCAGGGGTGAGTGAGGAAGCGGCTGTGTGGTGCTTAGTTGCTGGCTGGGGTTAAACCACGACACCAGCATGTCCGTCTTGGAGCCAGGATAGCAGGGTACAGCATAAAGGGCTCCTGCCCTGTGGTGCATGCTCAGCAAAAGAGATTGCTGGTTTGTATCAGGGCTTTTTACCATTCCTGTCTATTACACTGGGAAGCAGACAGAGTTTCTGCTGTGGAAAGTCTAGTAAGAATGAAAGACCTCCAAAAAAATAAGAGTTTTGGTCAACATTGCCATAGAAGACATTAGTCCTTGATTTTGTTCTCAGAAGCCCTGGTGTGAAAGCCTAATGCCTGTCCCCATCCACATCCCTGAGCTGTAGACACAGTGCCGGTAAAAGCAGAGCGAATGGATGAATCCCACCACAGCTAAAGAGGAGCAGCCGCCCCAGAGAGGAAGAATCAGGCCTGACGTATGGGGAGAGCTGGGCTGCCACTGTCAGACTCAAGAGTCTGCACATCCAGAAACTTCATGGAGAAAAGCAACCCTCACGAGCTAGGGGACACGAACACCTTTCTGCCACTGCCTGAGACACCTGCATGGGGAAGAAGCTGAAGACTCTCTTTTGAGAGGAATGTGACTTTTCAGGCCAGGAGGCCGGCGCCTGTGTGGAGCCAAAATCAGATATCCCAGAAAGGTTCATCTGAGCCTCTGCCTCTTAGAGCCCGTTTATTGTTTACAAAGAGGAAGGCAGGTCCCACGACGAACCACAGGTAAAGAAGAAGTATTAAGGCCTTCCTTCTTTCAGTGCCATATAAATAGATAAATTTTAACTAGGCATTTAACAAAATTGACTTTAAGGAGCACAGGCCAGAATGCTGAGATAAGACAGATATATCCAACTCTGCAAGGTCTGACGAAATTCAGCCTAAGGTGTTTAAGGGAGCAGCTGAAGCAATCTCTGAATCATTAGCAATTATGTATGAAAACTAGAAGACAGGAGATGTCCTGGAGGATAGGAACAGGGCAAAAATGCCCCCAGGAAACCCAAAACAAAACCTGTCTTGAAGGATAGGTTAAAGGATTGTGGACCAGTCAGCCTAACGCTGAACTTTGAGAGCTGGAACACGGTATTAAGTCATCCATACGTATGTACAGGATAAGAAGAAAAGGAACAGTGAATATGGGCTTGTCATGGACAGATCTTGTCCAACAAAACTTATTTCCTTTCTTGGCAGGGTAATGGGTCTAAAGGATTAGAGGGAAGAAGTAGATGTGATTTACCTTTAATTTTGTAAGGCTTTTGGCATACTCCCTATGATGTTTTCAGAAGCAAGCTAAGAAAATAAGGTCTAGGTGGAATTACTATGAACTGGATGAGTGATTGAAAAATGAATTTTCAAGGGTTATAATCAGTGATTTCCTGACCATTTGGGAGAACATCTCCAGATGGTTCCCACAAGGAACTGTCCTGGGTCCAGTTCTGTTGAATATTTTCATGAGTAAGTTGCAGAGTGGATTGCGAAATACACAGAATATTTGCAGATGACACAGTTTAGAGACAGAGGATTCTGTTAGGATCTGGACTCGAAGTAATCTTGACAAACTGGAGACATAGTCTGAAAGCAATAAGGTGAAATGTGATAAAGACAAGTGCAGAGGGACACAGACAGGAGGAGGAAAGCAGATAAACAAGTAGAAATTAGGAATTTCTGGCTAAGTGGCAGTAGTGCAGAAAAGGATCAGAGGCTGGTGCAGCAATCAGCAAACTGATACTGCTGGGGACACGGGGGAATTACAGAAATCCTTTTCACATGCATTAAGAGGTGTGTACCATGTAAGACATAGCTGGTGAAGACAGCTAGCATGCTCAATCTCATTTTGAAGAAAGCACTTCAGGAATGATATCACGACATCTGTGATGGCATGACAGGAAGAAGAGGACACTCTCAAGGCCTCTGCCAGTTCTCATTTCTGTGATTCACGAACAGTTCCCCAGTTCCAGATAGGAAGGTTCAGTCTGATTTTAAATTCAGTCTCACCTCTCACGAGTTCACTGCATGTCATGTTCAACCACACTGTGACTGCTTCATTCACTGCAATAGATGAGACTGCTTTGTATAGCAGACAAGTCTTTTGAGTGTGAGTAAAAGCTGATGGGGAGATATAAACAAAAATTACTTTGATTTACATATATATATAAAAACTTAAAAATAAATTCATTGAAAAATGTTCCTATCTTAAAATCTGGGTTTTCTTTTAAATGCAAATGTTTCAGCTATGACAGTGATCTGCAGATAAGGGAGCTGCTAAGCGAAGGAGGGTTCTCAGTGCTATTCTGTCCTTTGTAGAAAAATTCGTTGACTTTTTACTGTAAAATCGTGCAACAAGACAGAATGAATCAGCTCAATGTGCTTAGGAAGTAAACTTGCCCCCATGACAGAAGTAATTAAAGAGATAAGGTCTGCAAGGACTAACTCTTCCTAAAGCTGAGCCAGTAATATTTAAATACTTGGCTGTACTATTTGCATTAGAGAGGAAATGGTTTAGACAGCTGATGAATGTCAAAATGTTCAAAGATCCCAATGCCTTCCAGTCAGTTTGGGCTTCCTTCATCTCTCTTACATCTTTAATGAGCAACTCTGACCTAAGGTACTCCCTGCCATCCCACCTGAAGAAGAAGTAGGGATTTACTCATATGTCTCCTGACTTTACCTACTGTCTTTTTGTGTAAACGCAGCTTTCCTGATAACAAACATGCTGGTTAGGAGGGTCAGGGTGGCTGACAGACTTGGTAACAGTAGATAGGTATGGAAATGAAGGCAGCTGCTTCATCTACAAAGAAGTTAGGCAGCATCCAAGGCAGCCAGCTTGGGAGGGCTGTATCTCACTAAGCAAAGATCCAAGAGGGACAACTCTTCAGCCTACTGCTATGATAACCAAAAGCATCTCAAAACATCCTGAAACAGAAGACACAGCACAGCAATGCCTGGGTGCTCCTGGAGCAGCCCTTGATCACAGGCCATCAGCCAGCCTCATGCCCAGGCAGCAGGTTCCAGGCAAATACCAGGCTTGTCCAGTGGAAGATCATTGCTCCTGCTACAGACAATAGCAGGAACTTCCCATCTAAAATATTTACAAACGCCTTCTCTCATTCTAGCAGCATATGGCTACTTGCAAGCTTTATTGCAAGCATTCCTGGGGTTTTCTCCTCCAAAATCCTTGAAAGCTTCCTGACAGCTGAGGTAAAACAGTTAGATGTGTTCACCAGCAATGAGGACACACTGTAAAATAAACTCCCATGTCATATTTAGCCCCATAAACATTTCTCTTCTGAAAATCAATTCTCTCCCACAGCTAGATCATGTGTCCTCCACCTTGATGGCATCTTCCTGGGACTCACAGCCCCAGGCACCATCTCTTGAGCACCAATGAGCTCAAGGGCTCAATATCAGCAGGCAGAAGCAAAGAATCAGGCCCACCGCATCAGTGCGTTCACACATCACCCACAAATTTAGGGTGCAGAAAAAGGGTAGCAAAACCTGTCCTACCAAAGAGCACGTTCGGCCATACTGGGAGGGACTCAGCATGGAGCTGAGCAGAGAGCACGGCCATGGGAGTGCCACTGATACAGGGCAAAGGCCCAGCCTGGGGCTTGTGCATCACTCATTCTTCAGAGACTCAGATTTATCTGGAGGAAGCAGAGCTCAGTTATAAATAGCATTGGATAAAGTTGGCCCTACTTTCAGTTTGTTTTCTTCCTGCTGGGATTCGGATGCGCTGCTTTGTACAGCGTTTCACCAGGAATCCGCTTGCTTATTCCCCTCACAGCACTTCCCACGGTATTTATTAGGCTGGTATGTTAACAGCCAAGGAGCGAGGAACCAGACATTAGACTCTCACCTGTTTGTCCCGTCAGTGGCCGGGTTCCCGTGTCAGACACAGCATGCAGCTGAGGAATGGGTGCCAGAGGCCAGAAAAGCTCAGGGGTATTTAGCCAATTGCAATTCACAGCTCTTGGTTTCAATTCTGACCGTGCTGATCGAGCAGGATTTCCAATTTACAGACAAAATATGAGGTTCCCTGCTCTGTGTGCAGGGAAAGCAGATACACACGGCAGGCAGGCTCGCATCCAAATCCCCAAGCTGTCTGATGCTGCTAAATCAGAGAAGCATCTGTAATGTGCCTGACAGAAAGTTCCCATCATCACAGGATCGAGCGGGCTTGCAGCAGGGATGGGGAGAGCTGGCCCCGGGGCCTGCTGGGTGCTGAGGGTCCTGGATATTGCAGCGAGCTGTGGCAGCTCACCGTGGCACCGGGGGTGGAGAAGGGTGGGAGCTGCGGTCAGCTCTGGCTCCCCACATCTCGCAAAGTATCTGCGTGACCTTGCTGGCACCATCCCTGCCCAGCTTGCCTCTAGCTCTGCCCTTATGGCTTTCTTATCTCTATTTCGTCCCCTTCAGAGACGAACATAGTTTCCTGATTCCTATTAAATATTTAGTTAACTTTTGTGACTGCTATAAAGCAATAGAACAGGACTCAAAGATCCAAGCAACCAAACAAATGCATTACAACTTCTCTGCCCTTTTAAACCTCAGGCTAACATTTTCCAACATCCCAAGGCCTTCAGGGACTCTTAAATTTTATAAATGAAGTTTTCTCCACAAACTAGCACCAGTACAACTAACAGGAAAAGAAAATTGCTTATACTTTGCTTGCAGACACCAGAAAAGAAATAAGCAACGTGAAAACCCACAATAAGATAGTTTGGATCTTAAGTAAAAGAGGAGGGAGAAGAACAATACAGCACTAGAGGAGAATCTATTTAGCAAGCAGCAGTGAGAGTAGAAGGCAGAAAGTAAGTTCAGCATCTCTATGAAGTACAGAGGGAAAAGCAGCATCAAAGCAGAAAAAGCTCCTTTTCAGACAAACATTACATGATCTGCAAAGGATGCTTTGCAAGAGAATTTCTAACCCACAAGAATCCACACCCAGGGCACAATTTAAAAATAACCAGCTACAGAAACTGAATCTCAAGAAGGTACAGTCTGATACCATCTCAAAAAATACATCGAAGTTAAAAGATCAGGGATTTTGTTCATTATTGTCAAAGATACTTAGGAAGAAACATTTGGACACTTACCTTGCAAGCGAGCAAACACAGGACAGAAGTTTGTCAGCCACTAAATGCCTCACGGTGCTGCAGCAAGGAGTGCAATGTCTGGTCCCTGACAGACCAGTGCAGCTGCTGCTGCTGCAACAGCCTGTTACTGGACGCAGAGTTCAGTGTAGGGAGCAGGACTGCAGCTAAGGACTGCTGCAACAAGGAAGCCTCTGACAGATTGAAGTATCTGGATCCCCAAATGCACCCTGGCTGGCCCATGGATGCTCTTCCCACTCTTATTCACCCAGCTCCTGACAGGAGGCTGTAGCGAGGTGGGGGTCGGTCCCTTCTCCCAAGTAGCTAGTGATAAGACAAGAGGAAATGGCCTCAAGCTGCGCCAGGGGAGGTTTAGGTTGGATATTAGGAAAAACTTCTTCACCAAAAGGGTTATCAAGCATTGGAACAGGCTGCCCAGGGAAGTGGTTGAGTCCCCATCGCTGGAGGTATTTAAAAGACATGTAGATGTGGTGCTTGAGGACATGGTTTAGTGGTGGACTTGGCAGTGCTGGGTTAATGGTTGGACTTGATGATCTTAAAGGTCTTTTCCAACCTAAACGATTCTATGATTCTATGATTCTGTACTTCTGTGCATGTGCTCAATGACGAAGTGACCTCTCTGGTGAGGATACAGTGTCCTCCTTCACTCTTGGGACATCAGAGGTTAATCAGATTTTTGCCCTGTTTGCACTGGGCCAGGTATGCAAGGCAGGGCTGGTAGCAGCAAAAAAGTAGGAGAAAGCTGGGGCTGGAGAGGAAGGTCCTCTGTGCAGACATTGCCCTGACCCAGTGTGAGAGATGCAGTTTGCTTGTGCTACCCTAGAGGTTTTGTGGTAAATGATCTTCACCATCTGGTTTCTGCTCTGTTATCCCTTCAGGCTACATTCTCTCACATGCCAGCTCGCATCCTGATGCTCCTCATCCCTATCTTGGGCCCAGCCTCCTTGGTTTCAGGTCTCTGTTGCTCTCCTTTCTTCTCCAAATTTCTGTTTCTCCTCTAGAGTTATTCCCTAACTGTATCCTCACAGAGTTGAATGAGGGTTTTTCAGTGAACTACCACCAGCAAACACCTATTTTGTGCTCCTTAGCAGTGAAGGCAACAGGAAGAGCATTGAGCCTGTTCTGAGGCAGCTGATCTTTATTCTGACCTTGATAGCAACCTTCTGTCTTTTCTTTTTCTTTTATTTCCTTTGCATCAAACTCTCTGTTTGCCTGAAGCTAAATGAACAAAATATTATGTGAAGCAGTAACATCTCAGAGGCAATGTGAGCTGCAAAATCTGTTTGTCTGACTGCAGATGACAGATTTAGGAGACTGCCCGTCATCAGAAACAAAACAATGTGCTAGTGTGACAGTGGATTATGAAAAAAATGCTTTTTCTTCCCCTAAGTGCAGAGAATACAATCCGCTTCCTGGAAAGGCCTTTTTCTGTGGAGCTGTGCCCAGCAGCACAGAGTGGGGTGGAGAACAGCAGGTCATGCTGGCTTTAAAGGGATTCTGTAATGGAACTCGTTTACTTCCATCAGCAAAACAAGACCTCAGTAAGTCTGGGGAGGTTTCATGAAATGCTAAGATTCAGTGTAGACTTATTTAAGAACTTAGATTAGAACATAGAAAGTAGAGATGGAGAAGGGATCACACAATTACAGGGCAAACTCCAGTGAGCCAGTCTCAGGTGTTGTTTTATCTGGTTTACATTTGAGATGGGACTTCCACAAGTTCTACTGGGAAACTATGCTGCAAGCTGACGCTCCCTCTAGTTTCCTTCGGCAGTTTGCAGGCTATTATTGTCTTGCCTTGTCCTTTTTGTCCTAACCACGAGCGTCACATATAACCTGAATGGCATTTGGTGAAGAATCAGCAAGCAGTGGCCAGCCCTTTCTCCTCCCATGCATGAATATAAGGCAGAAAATAATTCTTTCAGGATGCCATCTGAAGCTCCATGGTATCAGCTCCTCAGGGAGGCCGGATCAGCTTCAGTAAATTAACAATGAACCAAGTTGCTTTTCTAACTAGTGATCTCTCCATAGCAATTCCAAACCATGCTGTGCACATGGGCAAGCCTGTGCAGCTGGGCTAAGCACAGCCAAAAGAAACGTTCCGTTTGCAGATCTTAGGGTTGACACTCTGCAGTGGGAATTTAGTCAGTAATGCTGATGGTGAGCAAGTAAAAAAAAATATTTCCAACCCTCTGCAGCAGTATTGGCTCTGCACTAGTCCCAGCAGCAAGCAGAAATAACATCCTTTTGGTCTGATGTGAAAGTGAACTAGAAGCACACAGTGGAAACAAATCTGTTCAATAGGATGTGTTTTAGGATGGAGATGGAACAGTAGAAACAAATGTTGACACAGCAGATAATTTCAGTTGTCAGCCCCTGTTTCTGATCTGCTCCAGCTTCCAAACCCTTCAAAATGAAAATATTTAGTATGTCCCAGTGAGGAAAGGTACCAAAAAAAGCACTCTTCTCAGTTGTAAATAAACCCTAATCATCACCTTTTTTAAAAAGAAGGAAGAAACTAAGACCAAAGCTCAAAGGCTGGTAAAGGGAGAGGCTCTATGCTCAGAGCCCCGTCCCAGCAGGGTGCCACTTCTCCCCAGATGAGACTGCTCTCTGGGTGCCAAAGTCTAGTCAAGTTGTCCCACTTTGGCCACCCTCATTAACCAAGCCCTGAGACTGAGCCACTGGCTCAAACAGATACCCTGTCCGGCAACTTGCTTTCTAGGAGTACTTGGTGCTGGAGACGATGGGAGTTTGAGGATTTTGCTGACTATTTGGAGCATTATTTTGATTAAAGTGGGGTTTAGGCTTTTGCCTAGCAGAACATGACAGGTTTGACAGAGTTTCCCAGGAGCTGACTCCTTTTAAGCTGGTGTTCGCAGCCAAAGGCAGAGGCCTGCATTCACTGACCTGGAAGACCATTTCTAGTTCTATGTTCCTGTAAGACCCAAGGTTTTGGTGGTGTATTAGCCACATTGCACTGCATGCATATGTATTCACATGTCTATGTATGTGTTTATTCCTTTCTGGCTTTGGATCTTAATCAATTGGTAGTAAGGAATTAGAAGTGTGTAATTTAAAACAAGCCAGAATTTTCCATTATTTACAATGCATTAGCACTTAATACATCGAAGACAATTGCCAAATCTATAAGAAGCCATTGCTATGCTCTTTAAAAATATGGGGGGTGGTATTAGGTAGAAAAACTCATTCTGAGGTAACAGAATTAGAAAATTTATATTATTGTATTTTGCTGTTAATAATGGGCTATGTTACATCAGCTTTGTTTTATGCAAACTTACTGAGATACTACTATGTCACCACAGATGAAATAGCACAAAAAAAGAGCTGTCAGCCTGCTTTACTCACTTCCCATTTTGCTCCCATTGTGAAAGGGCTGTATTGTTTCAAAAGGAAGGAGCCAGGCAGCCCAGAGAACAAAGGCTCCTAATTGTTTGGGGGAACTTTTTTGCTTTTCTAATTGGTCTTCAAAGACATGGGCTTGCAGTCTCTACAAAAGTGAGGACTGCACAGGGTGGTCTAGACAAGACCAGGCTTCAGACTAGTTGGGGTGTTGCTGGGGGAGTATAGAGCATCTTTGAACTAAATATGAGAAACAAGGCATCACTTTCTAGAACCAATTAATGCCGAGCGAGGAATAACAAGCCAGTTTCTCAACCTAACTTCATGCCCCCTTTCCTCCCATCAAATGGAGAGAAAACCTTTTCTAAACCTTTTGGCTGATATTGACAAATGCCTATAGTTCAGGTCTTTCCAACAGAGGTACAACCTCTTCTCCTGATTGTTGTGCAATCACCTTATTACTACCCTTGCTCACTAGTTTCATAGCAAGTCAAAAACTATAAAGTTTACTAAAAATATTGGTACTTTATTGCAGAAGAAAACTAAGAATAATGATTCTCAGCACTCAACCTTTGGACATAAAACAAATGAGCAGGAAGCAGAGGCTACTCATACCCACATCTACCCATATCCATGAGGTATCATGGGTTCTAGAGTGCCTAAAGATTTTTTTCCACCTCTGGCCCACATTGCTGCCAAGTGGTACACATAAACCTACCTCTAAAAACCCTCTACAGACTGCTTCTACTGCTGAATGTACCTGCTTCTGGTCTATAGGGATGAGGCCACTAGTAACACCCCTTAAGCATACTCTGTCCTTCCCAATATCACGTGGGGCACAAATGATCTGGGATTCTGGCATTTATAGCATGCAGTAACAACTGTTGACCTCCCATAGCATGCCACAGCAGGGCCAATAAAAGCTGAACATAGGACTTACTCTTTTGTCAGGCTTTTTTACTGGAAGCCTAAATGGCAACGTGAGAAGCTTGGAGTCCTCTGCATGTGTGTGTGTGTGCCTGACACATTGTATTACGGTAAGAACCCATGGCTGGGGTACCATGTTAACCTGTAAGAAGAGCTAAAAATGTTTGCTAGAGGAAAAGCTTTGGACAGCCAAGCAGCAAATATGAAATTCAGGTCTTCTCTGAAATGTTACATTTGCATAACCTCTCTGTTTATAGCAAGCAGAAGTCTTGCTCTTGGCATATTCCACATTCATCTGCAGTCCCATCAGGATCTCTTGGTTTCTTGGAATTTTATTGGAAGATGTAATAACAAGGAGCCATGGCTGGGGGACAATCCATGGATGGCATGTGCCAAAGTACAAGGAACATTGACCGTGTGCCTAGACGTATGATTGTATTAAGCAGCCTAAATCAGGTGACAGCAATAGTTAATGGCAGCAACACCTGTAGCCCAGGCTAGCAAACCAAATACACACCCCTGCACCTCAACAAGCTCGTAAAGACCATGCTGAAGTATGTGTTGCCACACTTTTACTGCTATAAACAAGATCAGAAGCGCATATACCTTTCAGTGCTCCAATCTTAACTCAGATTACATTGTAGACATAACTATAAAGTTAGCTGGATGTAGCAACATATTCACCCCAGTCCTTCACAATATCGTTCATCTGCATTACTTTAAGAGCATTACCTGCACATCACAATTCTTAATTCACTACAATACTTCAAGGTCAACCACAAGGTAGTATGTCTTGAATCCCAGCGGCAGCCAATTCCACAGGCAGCTGCCCCGACTTTATTGTGCCCAGCAGAACTCTCTTTTAGGGCTCATATATGCACTTTACACACTCCTAATCACTTGCTGCCCTGTGATTTTGTATCTGGAACATAAATAGCATTGCATGCTGGTATATACAGAGGAGATCAGTTTCTCCCCAAACAGAAGTCATTTATAATAATGAAGACTAAGGAGAAATAATTGTTTATAGTAAACTTTTGCTCACGTGTTTAGTTTCTGTTGAGGACCAAGGATTCATGCAATCGCTTTGCCTTTCTGCATATTTCAAAATTAGCTTAGAATACAACTTAATAATCAATCGCTAATGCATGTATTAAACCAAAATCTCTTCCCATACAGCGCTTTTTCTGCTGTGCCAAAACTAGCCCAATTAAAAGCCCAGTTAGAGGAAAGGAAAAGCACCCTTACCTGCCACACTGGCTCTGTGTGCTTTCCTGACTTAGCACTACTCTTGTAGCTGGGCTGGGAGGTTGCCTTCTTCAGGTTGTAGATGGCCACATTGCCATCATAGAAGCCCACTGCGACGAGGTAGGGGTAGTCATTATGGAAGTCCAGGCACATGATGCCACTCTCACTGCTGAAGACATACTCTGGGAAGGAGGGGTTCTTCATGGTGTAGAGCAGGAGCATGCCCTGGCCCTGCTTCATGAAGTCATCTAGACAAGGAGGAGCTTTGCTGTTAAATCAGTTTCCAAGATCCTCTACTATTGCGATGTACAATCTGACAGAACTCACCTATGCCTAAAACCCACCTGAATGCAAAGTCATGTGGGAAAGACATCAGTCACAGGACCAAATGGTCATGTTGGTGTGCCTACCTCTGAACACCCTTTCCTCCATTGACATGTCATCCCCAGGACATGGGGACAACGTGCTTATGCAGAAAACTACTGTTTGGGCAGTTTTTTTCTAGGAGAGAGACTTAAGAAGCCTTGGAGGAAAAGTACGGCACTTCATTTTTTGGGCTAGGATTTCACTAACATTGCAGACATCCAGGCTGAACCAAGGATACTGGCATTTCAATTTCTGTATTGGCAATATTTGATATTACAGCCTCCATTGCTTCTTCAAAGAAAAGCATTTAATTGAAGTATCTGTAAAGCATCATATCCACTGCCATTACACATAACTGTACAAACACAAGTCACTACAGCTTTATTTTCTGCTTATGTCCAACATCTCCTTGCTTGGCACAAAAGCTCTTTTTTTGCCAAGACTTTCCATTTTCTTTTCTATTTACTTTCACCTTCCCTTTGCACTGCCTGAAATTAGCTGTCCCTATTCTCAATAGGACCATCTTTCTTTCGTGTTTTTTTTTTATCATGTCCTGACCGTCTCTGCAATTCTCAGTTTTTTTGCTCATCTAAAAAAACAATTTCCAAATTCTTTTAAAGGGGAAGAAAAGCTGTTGATGTAGATAAGCTCTCCAGAAGCAGAGAAGGAACTTTTCTAATCTATGAAAACAATGCTATCTCTGAGAGTATCCTAGCCATCTCTCCAAGCGCTTTTTCTTACTGTCAAATGCCCCTGGGCACACAGCATATGGGAAACAAACTTACTGCTTTCTGTGCTTCAACTACCTACTACACGTCCTATTTCCAGAACAGTTACCTCCTTTTAAAAGTTCTTCCTACATTTCTTAACATTTTGACCAGTCTGCAGGATAAGGACCTGGTATATGTGTACCCCAGTGATAACACTAACTTCAGAGAACTCTCCTTGGTGGCAAGTTGATCCCAAATCTGCATGCAGGTACAGACATTGCTTACCTCAAATTTATCAGGGCGACATAGAGAACAATCAAGGAACCACTAAAGAATCTCACACATCAACAAAACTATTACTGCTGCTTTGTATTTGGATTGTGGAATACTCTGTTTTCACAGGTCTCTGTACACTGGGGCCAGGCAAGGGAAATGGCTTCCTTATTTTGCAGAAAGGTGAGATTCCAATACTGGCATTACTTTAAACATAGCTGAACTCAAATAATATTTTTAACATATGTTTTTGGAAAAGAGGGAAGCTTATTCCTAGAATTCTAGCTGAAAAGGAAGTGAACTTGCTTTCTCCGTCAGAGATTTGCCCTGTCCTTTGAATTCACAGAAATGTCTTTGTTCTTAGCCAAGTAATGTCATTGAACTGGTATTAAGTTGAGGTCCAGCCATGATAAGGATGAATCCCTCCTCTCCTCAGGAGCAAAAACACTTGGGAAGGCTGTGGAAAAGCAAGGTCTTGGGAAGAAGCTCTGGCAAAGTGAAATACGGGGTTCAGTTTGCAGATTAGGACACTCAAATGCAGGTCTATGTGTGGCTGTCTGTCTATAAGCTCAGAGTCTAAGCTCCTGCTACTATCAGTAGAGATCAATCAATCCACTTCACTGAGTGCAGAAAACTCACCTTAAAGAAGATCCCTGTATTAGGTCTGCTCATTAACTCTCTGGGCTCCACTGACTGTAAGAGCCAGCCCTCTACTGACTGTTCAACCCGTCTTAATCCAAGAGCTGAATCCTACTCATTATCTCCTCTATGTTACGAAATATTGCAGATGTGGGTTAAATCACAGATGTGTGAATACTGCACGTAAGTCTGGATTTTATGATTGCTAAAGTACAGCCTATTTCTGATGAAAGGCAAAGTGATGAGAATAATCCACAATTAACACTGAAGCATGGCACATAAATCCCAGTAAAACAATAACCTTCTGAGAGCAGGCATATAAATCCATTTCAGTGAAGGGTGAATTCTCACCCAGAGTACTAAACTGTGACATACCAACATGTTCTTTAATAAATGAAGAAAAAAGGGGCTTATTTCATTAGCGATATTCAATGTTCCAGAATGGTAGGGACAGGACATACCCACAGCAGTGTATCTGTGGCATAGCTTTAAAGCATGGCCTTTTCAAGAGAAAGGTTTGTGTTTTTCAGTAAAAACTAGCAGAGCACTGCAGTGTCCCCCAAATCCTGTGTAATCGGTCTCTCAGGATTCAGGTAGCTCACTGAAACAATGCTAAAAGACCACTGAGCACACAGCAAAGCAGAGGGCGCAGACCCGAGAGATGAAAATGGCTGCACCACTGCTGGCGGTGAAAGCAGCAGCTTCAGATCTGAGACAGCCGCTCTGCACCACATGAATGCACCAGCACGCACTGGAAGAGCAGGGAGTATCTGCCCCATGCAGATCCACCAAGTGCAAACTGGATCTTTTGCCGAGATCCAAGGGCTGGAGATACTAGAGATATCAGACAGTTATTCTGACAATCAGTGCCAGCAGGAGTTCTCCTACTTTACAGGAGGACACAAGACAGCACAGCAAGAAGAGGAGAGTGAACAGACTCTTGCTGTAATGAGGAAGAGTTGCATGTCATGAGGATCCTCAGTGTTACCCTGAGTGGAGGCTAAATTTCAGACTCGGACACGTAACAAGTGTACGTGGGAAGAGAAGTTTTGATAATGAAAGATGCAGATGATAGCATGATTACTGGTCTCAACCTGGAGAACTGAGCTCGTAAGCATCACATGCAATCAGAAATAGGTTTCAAACCAACTATTACCACTGTCTGAAATATTCATCTGCATTTGCATTTAAAGCTGGACAGATTCAACCCAAACCCTTTTCAGAAAAACACAAATTTAGTGGTAGCAAAGTATCTCAGAATATAATTGTGGTATCACCGAATAGTTCATGCAAAACAAAGATCTGAAAAGCATCTAAATCATTCTGATGCTTACTAAGTGTCTGTTTTAACTGATTTTTCATTTATATTTTTCCTTAGCTGAATTTAAAAGAATCAGGAAATGTTCAATATCAGATCTAAATATTTTGTTTGCTGGACAGAAATTTGTTTTATTTGCATCTTTCCCCTTTGGTTCACCAAAAAAAACATGAGACATGCATCGTTTTCCTCCATTTCCTCCAAAATGCTTAGTGGCTGAACCGGTATGTTCAACACAACAGTATCCTCAAGTTAGAAACTACAATGCTTGGGGTAAATCCTGCATTCACACAGCACATCTCAGTGTGGGGACCCTCCACGGTCACGAGTCAAAGTGGATATTTTTACTACACAAGAAGCCAGTGCTACAGTTTCTTGCGTGATAAACTGGCAAATAACCTTCTCTTTGGAGGATTTAAAATCCAAAACACTACAGACTTTAATCTTAGATCCTGTGACACATGGCTTTCTGTAAATCAAGTCCGCCAGCTGTCTTGCTGATATGACTTGGACCAAGAAATCACCATGCTAAAAGGAACCACTGCTGCTTAAAATCTGTCCTTTCTCCTCCAACAGCCCATCTAAAAAAAGAAGCAAGATGGAGAAGCACTGTTGTGAACAGCTGCTTGTTTCTGAGCATCACAGCTGCACAAGCACATCTACGCTCCTTTCCTAGATATGCCCATGCTTTGATGAGCTTGCTGGCTGGGGCTCTATCCTTTAGGCCTGGATTTCCGAGAAGGCAAGGGAAGAGGCTGGCTGTGCTTTACACTCAGTTAGGCGATCTCCTCTGGGGAGAAGAGATCAGTTTCAAAGACAAAAATTTTGGTACCCAAAGAAAAGGCTCAGCTGTTTACTTGCCTTTCAGATATTTAAAGTGTAGAGGACAAAAAAAGGTTATTTGCAGGCCAGCAAATTTCTCCAAGCAAATTATTGTTATTACCCAGGTCTACAAAACCCTGAGCACAGCCTAAGAATTTGCCTGTGCTACAGCCTGCGTGGCACAGACAGATGACTGAGCAAGTCATAAATTAATGAATTCTCAATGCTTTTTTTTTTTTCTATCAGTGAGCAAAACCTGCGCAGCATGGCACTGAGCACAAGCTAATCTAATCTGCTGTGAAACATGCCGGGTGAGCTTGCGCTGCTTCAGCAAGACTCTCCTGGCTTATTTAAATAGCTCTGCCAACGCCACGCTTTGCTGCGGTCGCAGAATGGGTGTGCTGCAAGAAAGGAAACGGCTGGCACTTCGAGCTTAACCGTATGCCAGTAGTTCAGAAAAATCGGGAAAGAACAAATCTTTCCGAGGAGCTCAGAGAGTTTGGGCATGTGCTGCATGTGTTTTCAAAGGCTCTTGAGGACTAACAATAATAACTGGAAGTTTTACAGCACTTCAGAGTGCTTTCAGCCTGTATCCCCAGCACTCCTTTTTACAGCCAAGGGAATGAGAAAGGGCACTGGAGGGGACTGCCAAAGGCACTACAGCAAGCTGGAAGAACCGGGAGCAGAACTGGGACTTCACAGGGCTCTGCTCAAGGTGGCCCCATCCCAAGATCCCTGAGAAATTTAAACTGGGATTGCTGATGCCCATTCTGTTCCTATTCCCTAAAATGCCCAGAAGTACACAAATATATTGCTGTGTTGATACAAGCCCTAATCACTATGGATATGGCTGTGAACCACGCTGTGGGCAGGGAGAAGACTACCACTGAACTTTCAAAACAGTCCCTTCCCAGAAAATAAAATGTTTTGAGAATTCTTTACTTCGTAGCTCAAGGCCAGAAAGCCTGGCCTCCTCTGTTTTGCAGCTCACAAATGTTACTGGTATACCATGTTTTGAGCCCAATAACTTGGTTTTGGCTAGTACGTGCATTCTTCATTTGAAGATCTCAAGAGACAGAGAAGCCACTGTTTCATTTTGCAGTTTGTTTCAATGTTTAATTGCTTTGAGTGATTAAAAAGCTGCACCTAATTCCTCATTTGACTTCTCTGGCTTCCCACTGTTAATTCTCACTACACTTATCTTGATTGGACGAAAGACTTCTTTCATACCTGGTGCTTTCTCTTCATTGAGATGATACTCTAAAACTTAACACTCGCCACCTTTCAGCATACCTTTGATAACCTTCACAGCCTGAACTCAAAAATCCCATTTATTTTCACCAGCCTTGCATAGAGAGGCCTGCTCAGCAAAAAGCTGGGAGCCAGCTTGAGCTTTGCCACAGTCAAAGCAGGCAAAGGCGCTGCCTTCACAGCTGCAAAGAGAAAGCCGCTTCTCAACAGACGTGGAGAAGAGTTGAATATTAAGAAACTTTCCACAGGAGGACATCACATGGCTAGGACTTGTGCTAGGGCCAGACAAAATCCACTTGCAGTACAAATTTCAACTGGATATTGTCCTCTCTCCACCTTTAGGGCATCTTCTCCAACTCTCGAATCAACTTGGGGCCCTTTACTGAACTATCTACAGTTTTTCTGCATGCTTTGAAAAATGTTGGCTCCAGAACTAAACATAATATTCCAGTATCAGTCTCACTAATGCTTAAATCATATCTCTGCTGCCACTCAGGACTCCCTGTTTGCACTCCAGGATCATGTTCACCCTCCTTTCCAAGATATCACACTGGGAACTCAAATTTATTGCTTGTCCACAAAAGCCTTTTTTTTTTTTTCTTTTTCTTTAGTTGCTGCCTTCCAAAACACAGCACTCCTCCTTGTTTAGAGAGGTATAATGTTATATTTGGCTCCATTAAAACGCATTTGGTTTGAATAATTCCAGCTCACCACAAGATTAATCACTCCATATGACAGCCCTGTTCCCAGCATGATTTACAACTCCACCTGCCTTTTCATCAGTAACACATTTCATCTGCTCTGAGTTTATATTTCCATTCAGAGGACCAATGAAAACAACCACGGATCCCGACAGCACTCCCTCTGAGACACTGTCTCAGGTGATAACCCCACCGGCATTTATTTTCTGACATTTGTCAGAGGAAGTTGAACCCCCCTGTTGAGACCACTTGGGCTGGGCTGAACCTTCGGTGAGCACCGGCACTCCCTGCCCCAGGGAAATACACACCCACCTTAGCAGTGTGGACGCTGCAAGATCTGCAAGCTCTGAGCAAGCCCATCAGTGCAGTCGAGGCAAATCGTAGATTACTTTGGTGTATGCTGATTCAGATGTTTGAATGTCAAATTTAACATTCTGCTTGACACCTTTCACCAGCTGCTGGACTAATTCCTGGTACCCCGATGAAGTTAATGTTATTAGCTCAGGCTCTGTTTAGGAAGCACAGAACTTGCAGTTTGGATAGGATAGGGAAAAAACCCATATTACTAAGTCTTTTGGACATATTAGAAAAGACAAAATTGGCAAGTGACAAGGCAAGCTGTAATTTATACATGTCCTGAGGCCATGTCGCAGTCCTAGTAACTGCTGTGTGCTCCGCACTTTAAGAGGTGAGACACACACCTCAGAAACACAGATAGATAGATACAAACAGCCTTTAAGAAAATGAGCTGTCAGGTATGTTTGCATCTTACTCTAAAATACAGTCTGGCAAAGTAATACAAGAGAGACCGCAGTCAACTGGGCCAACAAAACTGAGAGATTTGGGAAATGCCTGGAACAACGTGCTGTTTGTCAGCGCATGTGAGAGCAGAGGCTCAGAAGCAGACAGGAATGGGGCGAATGGGATGAAAAGATGTAGCGCCTTCCTGAAAACAGCAGGAGGATCTGGCTGGCAGCTCAGCTCTCCCCTGGTTCACATAAAGGCAAGCAGGTGAGCACTGAAAAAGAGAAGGGATATGCAACTGGGCCAAGTTTGCAATGCTGTAGGTAAAACTAGAGTTTTTCATTCTGATCAGATAGGGTTTTGCATGACAGGTCTAGCAGGCACTACAATTCATTTTTAAATTTTCTTCTTTAAATAAGATATTCATAAGGGCTTGGTTTTACAATGTAAATAGTAATTGTGCAACTGCCCATACGTTATGAATGCTAACTTACACTCTGGAGATACTCAAATAAAATGGAGAGAGAGTTCACATCTTATCCTGTACGATAAAGGTGCAAGACTAGCAATGGGGACGTTTGTATTCCAGACACTGCTGTGCCAAGACGAGCTAATGTGGTCTTCATCCTTTCTTCTCAGTACTTCTCACAGCACTTCTAAGGATACTGATCACAGATGCGGGAGGAAAAGGGTGACTGATGGGGACTATAAAAGTTCCATATATCAATAATGTCAAAAGCAACACGCCTTTGTTTTCAGGAATGCATTTATGTTTTGACTCTCAGCTAGACAGACTAGCAATCTCACATAACCGGCTCCCATAGCTCCTCAGAAATCAGGGAGCAGAGGACACTTCCCGGCTCCAACACCCAGGAGGAAGCACTTGTCTCTGCAGAGCAGTCTGGGGCTGGGAAGCTGGACAAGTGCTAATCCTACCATTACACATCTGACAGCAGCTGGCACAAGCAGCTGAACTCTTGCTCCTGCCTTTCTTGTTTTGGTCAGCTTAAGCTGCAATCTTGATAGTGTTCCACTATTTAATACCCGAGGCTCTATTTCCTCTATCCCTGTTCTAAAAAACTGGCATTCACAACCAACTAAATATTTAAGAGTGCCATCAAGCGGCTAAGTGCGGGGTTTCCAGGAGGCACACATAGTTCAGAAATCCCCAGGATCATGCAACAAATGGACATCTATAAATGTGCTGCCTTTGGATAATCACACCAGCCTGCTGTTACTGCAAACAAGCCAGGCTGCCAGCATCTCAGTATTCCTGACCTGAGGAGCTCTGAGCGGGATGCACACACTGCAGGAGATGCTTATGTATTCCATAATTAACAGACAGGAATGTTAGAGTTTTATGATGGTGCTGTGGCCTCTTGAAAGCAGGCAGATGCCTAATGAGATGGACATGTACAGCCCAGGCCATGGAGGAGGCAATTAGAAATAATACTGCAGCTCAGAGAACTTTTCTGAAGACGTTTGGCAGAAGACCCAGATTTGAGTGAGGAGCAAAGAAGAAGCAAAGTTATACATGCAAGCCACCCTGCAGTCAATTTTGCATGGGCATGTACTTCAAGAAACAATGAATATTAAGAGCAGCCATTACAGCTCAGACACCTGCCCCTATCCCATTTGCAGCAGTGGTTAACATCAAATGCTTAGGGAAGTGTATAAAAACAGGGCATAAAAACAGTGATATTTTTTCTAGAATACTGTCTAGGCCTCTACTAATTTGTGATTAAGCGTCTCCCAGGTCCCTAATGGTCCTCCTCCCATTCCCCTGTGCAGCCAGTTACCGATCATTAAATCCGGACAGTATCTTTCAGTCTTCCTCTTTGTATAAGGCTGGAATGTACACCAGATATTCAGTTCTTTTCATGGTAGTTTGGTTTTTTTGGCTTGCTTTTATTTTTAGTGCATGAAATATTGTGCATGTCAAGCAGATACGTGAGGCGTATGATTGGTAGTTAAGTATAAGCGGTTTTTAAGAGCTACTGAAAGTAGATTTCAGAGAAAAACTATTAGTTTTCTTAAAAAAACTGAATAAAAACAAAAGTACCTTTTACATTTGTTAGCCTCAAATAAAGCCAGTTCACAATGTATACAGCAACAAAGCAATAGCTTTCAGTCCTTTGATCAGATAACAAAGGCAGGGGAAAAAAAGGCAGTTATGGCAAGAAGAGAGAGGATCCTTCAGACTGAAATTTCCAAACAGCAACTAGCTGTTATGAGGGAATGGAACTGGTCCAAAAGGCTTACATAAAGCATCAAGTAGCTATGCAACCTACGAGCCCAATTTTTGTTCACACTTAGATATGATGGATAAAGCATAAAAAAGAAAGAAAAGAATCACAGAATTGCAGAATAGCTGAGGTTGGAAGGCACCTCTGGAGATCATCTAGTCCAATCCCTCCTGCTTAAAGCAGGGTCAGCTACAGCACGATGCCTAGGACTGTGTTGAATCAGGTGTTTAATATCTCCAAGGAGGTATCTCCACAACCTCTCTAGGCTGTGGAGATACTGTTCCATTGCTCAACCACCGTCACAGTGAAGAATTTCTGTCTTATGTTTAAAGGGACTTTTCTCTATCTCAGTTCGTGTCCATTGTCTTTTGTCCTTTCACGTGATACCATGGAGAAGAGTCTGGCTCTGTTTTTGTTATTCCCTCCCGTCAGGTATTTATATACATAAGAAGAAACTTTCACCTTTCTCTAGTGACAGCCAACTTCATAGACTCCCAGTTCTGAAAGCCAACCACTATGTAAAACCAAACCAGACTACAAGTCTGGTCAACACCATGGATTCACTGTGTGAATTAAAGGGGAGTTTAGCTTCCCATTATCTCCTGTGCCTGGGCAGTCTGGCTTCCCTCCAGCATCTCTGCAGCAGAGGAAGAAGCCTGGGACTGCATAGCTCCACAGCATCACTCTGCTGCTCTGGAGCATCACTCTCCTATCCTGTGTGAGCCAAGGTGGGGAGGAGAGTGCACCTGGGCATCTCCCCTGCACATGAAGGGTTGCATCTGGCCCTGGGCAAGGCAAAGTTATACTGCCTGGGAAACTGAACACAGCAAAACACTCAGACACTTCAGAAAGCAAGTACCATGTTACAATGCGAAAAACAGCTTCCAGTGTTTTGCTGGGGTGATCCTGTTCTTCTGAGCACAGTTTTATGGCTTGGACGCAAAGATACAGTCATACAGCACCAAGGGTGCCCAGGAAGGCTGAGCCAAACATCTCCAAACTTCAAAATCCTTAATATCCACATTCTGGCATCCATAGTACCAGCATCTTGAGAATCTACTGTGCTGGCTTCTCTTTTAAGAACTCACACCAAATTATAAAAAAGCTGATACAACTGCCCCTCTAGGAAGATCTGTTACGCAGTGCTGGAAATCACATCACCAGGGACAAATGGGATGGGAGGAGCTGGAGAATGCCAATGAATCCCAGTCAGCTGTCTTATACCTGGAGGAATCTGATGAGAATAACTCAGGGCTGAATGAGTTGGCAATAGCCCTTGGAGCAATACCTCCTGCCTTTCTTTTATGGCAGGTGAGACTCTTTCCAACATCAGTCACTTACTAAAATTTAGCAGTTCTCTAAATCCAGTGTGATAATGTTGAAAAATTAAGGATGCCTAGATTACCCAGTCCTACACACAGAGTAAGCTTCAAGTTCTTCACACAGGAAAGTTGTATTCTCCTTATCTTATAGCCAGGAAAACAGAAGTGTAGAGGAGTTGCTGAAGACACAACTCAAAGCTCGTTACATGATTCACTGCTTAGATTCCTCACTGATACAAAGATTTAAGCATGCCTGAATAATTTTTTCTTGCCTTCTCTAGTTGACTTCATCCCACAATATCCTAAAACTCACTGTTATCCTCTCTCACATATATTACAAGTGATATCTTTTTGACAACAAAACATGCAGCACACAGAATAATTTAAAAAACCCAAAAAAACTAACAACAGAAAAAACCCACCACAGAACATGCAGAGTTTTTTACACTGTTCTGGTGCCAGAAGTTTCTAAAAATTGAAAATTTGGTCTGCACTTATTCTTCAATGGCCAGAATTTTTAATGTATGCCTGATAGAATCTTAACCTGAAGTGGCCTCTAATATGAGTCAGTGGAGGTTAATATCCAGATATTCTTGGGTATAGTCTTACAGTTTGGCAGCCTAACAAATATTACCAAGCATGAAGTGGAGAATTGAAAAGTATGATTGAGTTCCCTAAATGGGGATCAGCAGAGAAAAATGCTATACTGAAGAACATGTGTTTTTGTTTTGCAGCAGCAAAAAAACAAAGGTAAGCTAAGAAGAATTTTGACATCTTAGAAGTTTCACCTCTAATGAAAACATTAAATTAGATAGATTTCCTTCAGGTTTTTACTGATCCGCTCTGTTGAAAAATGATGCTTACTCATCTCCAGAACAAAAGACAAAAGAGAAAGGTCTTTGAAGAAAAAGTCTTTAATGGGGCCTTATACAATTTCTTTGTACCATTCTGCCCTAGGAATAATGACAAGCTATCTAACTTCAGGAGCTTACAAAGTAACTTACATATTGCTAGAATTAATGATGGAGTGAGCCCAACACAGATTTATAAATTCTAAGGCCAAAGGAAATCGTTGTCATTAATAAATCCTGTATTTGTTCCTATGCTTAATTACTTCTCCCATTAAAAATTCAATTTATTTCCAGCTTTCTGAGACCTCTGAATTCTACTTCCAGTTGCTAGATTCTGTCCTAGATGAAAAATAAGATGAAAGAGTTCTGTTCTGTAAGATATCTTCTTCCTTTCCCTTCAAGTAACTAACAGACAGTAATCAAATCACTACTTAAACTTCTTAGTAAGCTAAGTTGAGTTATTTAAGTATTCGCTCTAAGGCAGTTTCCAAACATAAGTCATATTGTGGCTCGTCTCTGAACCTTTTTCAATTTTAACATCCATTTTGAAGGCTAAACTGTTAATAGCTGGATACAACATTCCAGTAAAGGTCTCACCAGTATCATACACAGAAGTAGCACCTCCTCCCTCCTGCTACTCTCTAGTACCTGAATACATACAGCATCCCATGTTAGACCTCCTAAGATTTTTTTTTCTTTTTTTCTAAGTTAGACCTCCTAAGATTTTTTTCTAAGTCCTAAGACTTTTGCAACTGCTCTTCCAGATTTAGCTAAAAGTTTTCCTTCTCAGAGTGCACATCAAGATAGGAGAATATTTTCAAGACAAGTTTCATGACTGACACAAAACAACCTAACCATGGGCTGCTGCTAAAAATGCTGATCTCTCTTTCCCTCTGCTGTTTTTTACTTCCCTCCTCTGTGTTCTAACCCCAGTGACCCTGTGCTTGCTCATCGGGCTGAAAAACCAATCATTTTAAATGGCACTGTTGTCTTATGGTACTGATGGTGATATTGCATGCATGTAACAATCTATATAATTAGCAGTTCTGAAATGAAATCTAAGGAGGACTAGGTCTTTAAAGCTGCCCAGTGACCCAGCTCTCTGACTGGATACTAGCCAGCAAAGACAGACAGCTGACTTAGCAAGATTCCTGCTCTTTGCAGGAGCAGGGGATGGTTGGGACAAGTTAGGGGCTCTCCAAAACAGAATCATGGTGTGATGGCACAAGTCTGGAGAAGCAGAACTCCAGGCTGAATAACCTCTCTGAAAGAGAAAGTGCCTCTAGAGTCACTGCCCCTTCATGGCAATTGCTGGCATAGAGGCTTCTGTTCACAGGACTGCCCCACAGGATCTGAGATGAATGCAGCTCTGGATACACGCTGCCTTCTGTGCCTTGGCTTGGCTTTTTCATCAGTAAGAACGGAAGCAGAATTGCCTGATCTCATCTGGGAAGACAGAGACAGTCAAGGCAGAAAAGAATTCAGACACCACAGCAATAGAGACTGTTTAAGTAACTAAAACAGGCAGGCAGAGGTCCTGCCCCCTCTGCAGTCCCAGGTCACCGTGGATGAGCCCTCACATCCATTGGCTCTGACATCAGTCTAAAAAGCAAACGGATAACTGCAGCGCCAGGCTGGAAGGCAAGGCAACTAGAAGTTAGCTCTCCTGGGTGAAGTGCAGTATAGATCCTCCAATCCATAAGTATTTCTACCTTAACCCATCCTGCAAGCCATGTTTGGCTTGGAGGAGAGTCAGATCTTCTCACTGGTTTCTTTATATTTTGTAATGGCTAGATGCCATAGCTGGAGCAGAAAGGGCTTCAAATGAACAGTAGAAAGCTGACCTCTGGTGTTGGGAGCAGGGGTATAGAGAGAAGACCGCAAGGAAGGCAAGTTCCTGTGCTCCGGAGCACTGCTTCACAGTCTGTGTAGTTCTCTAGTAAGATTCTCTGGCAAGATTCACTAGTATCACTTCAGACAAATGAATAAAACCAGCTGATGAATGAAAGCAACATGTAGCAACAGGCTACAGTGCTTGGCAGGAGTATTGCTGTTTTCATTTCTGTGCTTTCAAATCAGTTCTTCCTCCACAAAGCATCTAATCAGCTGATGCTGTACAGCAGAAAATTAATGGTTTCCTTCAGAGAGCCGCCTCATGATGCCAGAGAGCACGGCGGGATTGTTTGTAAATATTTGATTAGAAAAGGCAAGCAAAATTGGTGTGAAAACATGCAAGAATTAATGCTGTGCCACCATCCAGTAGGGATATTTATAGTACAGAGGTGATGCCAGCCAACATTAATGCATGTGGTACTACACCAAATGCCTTCACTGGTGGCTCTGCCCTTACGAAGCCAGCATTCCAACAGATCCAGTCTGTAAGGAGCCCATTGACAGGAGCTGACAGTTCCCAGGGGATACCTTGGGTGTTCTGTCCAGCTCTGTCTTTATACAGCACACAACTGGAGGGTGCTGGAGCATCCTCAGAGCCTTTGTGTACCCCCTTAGCCCCCTCTTTGCCAGCTGAAGAAGGGGACAGGGCTCAGGGTGGGAATGAACCCTACTTCCTCGGCACTCGGTGTGCTTTGAAAATCTCCTGACCAGGAGCAAAATACATGACCAGTCAGTAACCCATGCATGTTTCTCTGTGGATGTTTTCATGCAGCAGAACCCTATTTTGGGGAGGTGTTCCCTTGCAGGAGTCTCTCTCCAAAGAGAGGGATATAGGTAGGGCACAGTCTGTGATGAGCTTCAAGGCCCTCTGCATGCACTTGCTCACAAGAAATTAAAAGGCCCCTGCCGCCATAAGGCAGCATGGCCACAGGAAAGGAGACATTCCTCCAGGAAGGATGTGTCCTTGCTTGCCCACCTGGCTGAAGTGGGAAATCCCTCATCTAGTTTCCAGTCCACGCTCTGTTCCTTTACTTCTGAATTTCAGGTTTGGAGATGTAACAAATGCTCTGGCAAGGGGTGTCAGGTGCACGCTTGCAGGTTTTTTCTCCAGCAAGTGAGTCTGACAACACTGGGACAAGCTGCTTAAGAGGAGATAAGAGCCCCCATCCTCTTGAGCTTTAAGACACTGATCTTAAAAGTGCCACACATTTGTCAGAAGCCATTAGGCAGAATTAAGCCTGTCCTGATATAGAGAAATGATTTCTAGAGGCCCACTCCAGCCTGATTTTCTATCATTCTTTAACTTCATACTTTGACTTTTGTATGAAACAAACACTACAATAGCCAAAGATTAAAATCAAACCAATGCGCTAATTTACAGTTCCTTCCAACAAACAAGGTAAAACCTCATGTTATAATGCAGAAGGCAGAAATCATCAAATAACTTCCCAACAAAAACAGTAGGCTGTGTCTGATCTTGTTTATGTGAACAGAAATTAGATATAATTCCACAGCTAGACGTGCTAGTAAGCCTATGCATGAAATCAGAATACAGCCTAGTGGCATTTTAGACATTGCCTGATTACCCTCTCCTACCCAACACAGAAAATACCAGTAAGGTGTAGTAATCATCCTAACTGACAGTAAGCTTTCATTGCCCAGTTATCTCAGTCATTACATGTGGTTTTCAGAATTTCTGCTCTGCAGCTGTTTGCCCAAACTGACAACTTTTTTTTCCATTTCAGCTGGAAGTCACATTCCCTCCTTTCTCTTAACTAATTCTGCAGTTATGTAGATACATATGTTAAGTAAAAGAAAAAAAAAGGATGATTAAGAGTGTGAAGGGCACCCAGTGAGGCTTAGAGGAAACTGACAATTCAAGACATAATAGAATTCAAATTGGGAAAACAATAGCTTGTTAAAATGTGAATCAGCTCATGGTCAATACGGAACATGGTCCCAACTGACAGTTATTTGTAAATTAATTGAGATTTCCTTTTGGTGGCACCTACCTTGAGAGTCCAGTTGAAGTCATTTATACACTGTATTACAACTCAATAAACAGCATTACAGTCCTAGTATTCAGGCTAGGACTACATACTGTCAGCTGTAATACCATATGCAAGAAATGATAAGAATTTGTTTCAAAGAAGAAAAGGAAATTGCAATTTTCAGAGCATGCTGTGAAGTCTGGAAGGATTAGAGGCTGTCAGAGATCCTGCAGTACAAAAGGCATGTAGGAAGAAGCAAAGCTCTGATGCTTTTAAAGTATGGGAGATCCCAGTGGGGCTTGGGGTTTGGTTGGAAATCTTGAAAACCCTTTTGCAAGTCTGAAAATGTAGTTCAAACTTCCCTTTGCAAAACTTAATTCATTCTTCTCATGGGGAATCCAAATTTGGAAAATTACATTAAAAAAATCATAAATAGTTCAGCCACAACAGCAGTCTAATAATTACAGATAAACTGAAATGCTTTAAAAGAAGCAAATGAACAGCAAGGAGCATCAAACTAGCAAAGCTGGAGCAGACCCATGAGCTACCAATGATTTCCTATTGTATTCCAGGGATCAGAGTGGAGCTCTCAACTGGTCTCACAAGACATGTGAAATGGCAAAAGTTGCAAGTCGTCAGATCTGCACAGCCATGAACCTACTGGGATTTTTCTCAGATCACAGAAGTTACTTGGGAGGCACTGCCTCCGCCTTCATGAGGGGACACTGCTTAGAGTGCTGTGCAAGACATCCTATAGACAGGACCCATAACAGGGCTGCCAATTCCTGCAAGTTTATCATCAGGAGTGCAGCAATAGCAGGAGTTTTTTTCCCAAGCCTCAGCTTCATTATTTAAACACAAGTTCTGCTTCTGCTTTGTTTCAGAACAAAACATTGCTAGCCCTCACGGCAAGAAAGGAAAGTTTTAAAACACCAAAGAGATTCCACCCTGAAAGCACAAGAGGCAAATAAAAACAAGTCAAGTCTTATCATTTGTAATAATCTCATGATTTCGAGATCCCACCTTGCAATCTCTGAATGAACAGACTTGGTAATCCCATACCACCCTCAGGGAAAAGTTTCCTAACTATCAAAGAAGTTTTCCTATTCCCTGAAACATGAACTCCCAATGCTTATCAGTATTGCCTTTTCTACTTCCTGTTGTCTTACTTTCATGTGTCAACTAGCTTTCTGCTGAAGACATCATAAATCCTTACGTTGCATCCAAAACAACTTAAAATACATTATTTTTATCATAGACAAAGACATATATATTCCATAACTTTCTGTCTCCACAAATTCTGTCCCACAGACTGCTTTAGTAATCTAGCTTATTTTACTTTAAGGGCATCTATCAAAAGAAACAACTATTAGTTAATATACTTGTTAAGTTACTACATACAAATAGAGAGATATTTTGCCTATAGTGGTTTGTAACAAAAATGATTTACATATACAGCCTTGCCTTTAAGGATGACTGTGGCATGCAGTGTAGGAAGGGGCAGATCAAGTCACAGAGAGCTTACACAGAGGAAATTTTGCATGCTTTATGCTATGTGTTAGTGTTGGTAGTTTTCTGAGCTATAATGTGACTCCAGGGTTTAACTGACATGCCTACTGCTCACACTGATTCATACAGCAGCACTGTGTAACTTACCTTCTCTGCATAGATTTTTCTACAGTACCCAGCATTTTGGTGTGGGAGTAACTAAGTTTGGAAATAAAGCTATTAAAGTGGAAGTTGTGTTAATAACTAGCCCATCTGGCCAGTGTGGTATTGACAGTCACATCACTGCTAATAATGCCTGTACAGGAGGTCTGACCTGTACAGGTCTGACCTGTGAGCTCTGCAGATCTCACATATAGTGATTTATCATTGCCCCATCTGAGTTAGAGGAGACAGATAATTTCATCTCGGTGGACACACAGACACAAAAGTATTGTCACAATATAAGGTAATCTAACCCAAACAATCTGATTGGAGCAGCATGTTTGAGGGTACTTAAGCATTACAGCTGAAAGACATAAAAATTTATTTCAAGCTGGTATATCCACCACATCTCAGCCCCACAGCAACATGCTCATTAAGAATTCCTGCAGCACCTTCCACATCACAGGACAGAAACAAGGATGTTTTCTATAGCAAGCCACTCAACACACAAAATTCCCCTATTTCACTCCCAGGGAACTGCTTGCCAAATTACAGACTCCACACAGGGATTCACCCTTAAAATGCCTTCTCAGCTTGAAAGACTCTGAATGCGACTGAAAAATGCAGATCACTGCCTGTGACAGTTAACTTTAAAAACTCGTAATGGCATTCTCTACAAATTATTTGTGTGATCATCGAGTTTTTCAACAGCAACACTTCACTACAGAGGTGGCATTCCTATGTCATGACAGATTAACAATAGCTCTATCTTCTTACCAAGGATTTTAAAACTTTTAAGCTTTAATAGTACTGAGATGATTAACCACAGTAAACTATGCATTAGGTGATAAATAAAACTTCTGGAGTCAGTGGTGTTCCTTATCTGTGTGGCTGATTTCACAACCACTGTTGCATCTGAGAAACAGAGGAAATGGAAAGACCTCTCACTGGATCCAAAGCCTTTTCCTGGCAGGTGACCAGAGCAAATCCATAGCATACCAAACTCTCCCTTAAACTAATATAGCCTTAAACAGCTCTTATGCCTCCTTGACAATCATCAGCCCTGATATACTCATGGAGCGCTATGGATGCTAAATAAATCAATTAATTTAGTCTTCCCTTGCATGGATGCTCTGGAATTTCTCTGGAAAAAAGTGCCAGATAAATCTGGACTATTGTCAGGTAAAAGGATTTTACAAAATTCCTATCCTTTGTGAATCTACTCACACTAGTGAACCTCATCCTTGAAGTCCTAATGCAAAGAGTTAAACCAAGACTGGATCTTCAGTCTTTCTTACTACTGTTATCTCTTGGATAGAACTCAAAGCACTCAGATTAGGAAATCTGCTTTGTAGCCCATATCAAGGTTTTAGCAATGAAAAATAAAGCAAGCAGGAGAAAACCAAGTCCTTTGAAGTACAAGTTAATATGGAAAAATAATTATGTATCTGGCATAAGTAAATACATTATGGCTAAGTAACGATGGCTTGTGTTTTATCCAGATTTTACTTGGCTATTTATCTACTTAAACATTGGGTTATCAGGGGAACAGAATATGTCTCAGGGTTAGTTGCAGGAATCACTGGTTCCTCGCTAAGAGATGGGGAGCTGATATCCAAGCACGATAACGCAGCGAGCGGTGCAGGGGCCTTGGCAGGCAGGGCTCATCCCGCTGCTCTTGAGAAGTGATACTGGTGAGGGTGGTCAGGGCCACTAGAGCCTCCTACTGCCCTCAGGGCCTGCACAGTATTTTTGCTATTTAGACTAGAGTGTGAGAAGTAGGCTTGATTCCAGGACTTTTGCTATGGAAAAGTCAAGCTATGATGATAACGTAACTTTAGCATTTGTCAGGAACAGGAAATACAAACCCAAACAAATAGCGTTTGGCTTATAGAACATGGGCATAAGAACATCCTTATCTAAGAAAATGCATCTTTAAAACAGAGCATAAAATGATACTTTTAAGAGAGAGTGTGTAGAGCTCTTTTGCCTGTCCTCAATATCTGTTGATCATCTCCTGCTGAGTCAAGGAGTCTTTCAGTATAGATGGGTGGAAAATCTTTTAGCAGATTTTCATTATGAGACTATCGCCTTGACATCAATAACAAAGAGAGTTAACCTATCTCTGCTTGGTTTCTGTTGTGCAAATACTAAAAAAAGAATTCACACAGTAACTTAAATGTAGTTCTTTCCAGGGACAAAGCTAAGAAAGACAAGGCATCAGACTGGCTTTATCAAACAGGTAACACTATGGCATGAAAATTTTTAGTATCCCGTGGATAAAAATGCATTAATCAAACTAACTGGGCTAGACAGAGAGGCAAGTGGATGGAAGTTAATGGCCTGCAATGCACCGGAGACACAACGGGATGGCTGAGCAGCTCCTTTGATCCCAAGGCTCTATAAAATCTGTTAACACATCTTCTCCCAAAACACATCAACAGAGCTCTTTACTATTTCATGCTTAACGAAATGCTCCAGCAAAAGATGACATTATGAGTTGATTTAAAATTAAATGAATTAAAAGCTAAGGCTAGGAAAAATTAGACAAAGCTTACAGAATTTAAATTACAAATCAGTAATTAAGTCACCAACTGAAATTAATCTTTCATATAATTCACTTAACATATTATACCTATTAGGTTATATTTACTAATAGAGTTGACAGTATAATAGGTACTGTCAATTTTATACTTCCAGAACCTGTATGTGTGGTAAGAGATAGTTGGTATTTGGGAAACATTTTAAAGTGTTGTAATTTACGTTTAATTGACCACAACTAGATATCTCAATAAACTGGATGTACGATGGCTTAAATTTCTAACGCTGATTCCACTAGGGAGGTTTTTCAAAGACTGTCAGACCGTGGAGCAGGATACAGATGTTTTGAAAATGAACTTTAAAGCCTCCAACATGAGACAGTGCAGAAAGCTGCCTCCAAAAAGTTTAGGAGAGTGAATAAATCAGACTCCTGAAGTCTATAAGATATGAAGAACGTAAGATTTTTCTACATTAACTCTGTAAATGAAAAAAATCATAGCTGCGACAGACCAAAACTTAGAGACAAATATCACATCTTTAGAACTTCCACATTATAAAATTTCCAGAGGCTGGGAATTTACCACATGCCAAAATTAATTGTTCTCAATTACCCATCTGCTGTTAAAAAGCCACAATTTGTCTGGCCTGAATTCATGTAGCTCCAGCTTTTCTTTGATCTTGTTACATCATTCGTCTGGCAGATTAAAGATCCCTTTGTTACATGATCTGCTTTCCCAATATAGGGAGTTAACAGACTGCAATCCAACTACCTAATAAGCTTTTCTTTGACAAGCTGAACAAATCAAATTCCTTGAATTTGTTTCCCAGGTCAGGCGTCCTGTTCTTAGATCATTCTTCCACTGTTTTTTGAACCCTTCCCAGTTTATCATCCTTCTCTTCGGCATGTCACCAGCAGTGAGCATGCCTTTCCAGGGTGGTCATCCCAGCACTAAATAAAAAAAGGCTCTTTTAGCCTCTCGGTTCCTTTGCAAACCCCCCTCTCTATAAAGCCAAGGATCTCTGATGCAGTGCAGCATTGGGGTTTCACCACTGCAGTTGTGAGGCTCTTTTTAAAAATCATTAATCCTCAAGATAGGGCTCCCCCCTGTATGGATGCATGGCTTTAATTTCTTTGAACATATGCTTGGACACTGTAACACAGAGTGATGCCTTGCACTCAGCTACAAAGGGATCTAAATCACTCTTTGATCTGATTATTCCATTTCTTACCACCTCCCAGATATTTGTTTCATCAAAACATTTTATCAGCGGTGATTTTCTGTTTATTTCTTCTTCATGGATGAAAACATAGATCAGCACAAGACCTAGTTATTAATGACTTTTGCTATGCTTGCCTCAGAGGCATCTGATCACTACATTTTATTTCCTGCCTTTTTTTTTTTCTGCAGCAGCCTCTTTTAATTAATACAATGTAGTCATGGAAAATTCCTTACAGCTATTAAAAAGTCACATAGCACAAACAGGACTCTTAAAGTAATACAGAGCAGGCGCATGTCCTCCAGGGTCTTGCTTTTTGATCATGGGGGTACTCAGTGTCCATAAAAATGTTCTTCAACAATTCACAAATAAGACTTACATATTCCATTTTAATTTTTTCTCTGTGCTTATTTTGTTGATGTTTGCTTTCTGTATTGTAATATTCCCTTACAGCAGCAACTTCGCACATTACTTAGTGGGGCTTCAGTCTGCCTGTTATAACAAATATCATCAATTAAAATCACTGGCAACCATTATGCTTTAAGTCTATGATTGTCTTTTTTTTCTCAACATAAATTCACCACTGATAGTTAGATATCACTAACTATGATATCAACTACCATTAATAACTGGCATCGCCAGCGTTCACAAAAGGTGACAGTCTTTCAACTTACAGTGCAAATATCCAAAGCATCAATACATTCACAGCTAAAAGGAAACACTCAGCCACCATGTTGGCACAACGCAGTTCTCAAACCTGTCACCAAAAAGTCAGAGTGAGCCTTCTGGGTCTTTTACCATTGAAGATGTATTTAATTTCATCAACTTCAGATCAGTGCTGGGCACATGCCTCTGAAGCTGACATGGAGACATTTTCCTGAGGCTGAGATCTGTTATAGCATTTTAGCGCTTTATACAAATGTAGGCCAAACAGCAAACTGAACCCAGGCTGCAATTATGAACTTCTCTTTGAGGTGTGTGGGCCACATGAATCTCTATCAGCCTCTATCAGTATTGCACTCAGAAAACTTCAGTAGCCTTACTGTGGGGTTGCAAAAGGCTGAAGGTCGGTGCTGAACCTGGTCCAGTACACAAGCCGTTACGTGACTGGGGAGCTGCCAGCCCCCCCCACCCCGGCACAGTCCCCTCACATGAATCGCATGTGCATACAGCCTTATAGCAGACAAGGAATTTCATGTAAGCAATCTAAAATGCTTTTTCTCTCTCTGACAAGGTCTTCAATCTCTATTCTCAATATAAAAATAAACTCATGTAGCTTAGAGAAAGATTAGCAGGGAACTCCGCTACCACAAGTCTTCTCTGCCTGTTCTGGGAACACAATTTAAATATATAAACATCTCCAAAGCAACCTGGAAAAGAATTCTGTGAGCTGGTTCAGAGATCTGAATTTGTTAGGCAGTATTCAATCCTCTTAGTGCTTTTACTTAAACCTCTTCGGTCATTCATCAGAAAATACCCAATTTAATAGCAGCTTGTTATGTAAATCCAGTACACATGCTGCATCACAAACTTTAAATCTACCACTGCAATGAAGAAACACCTGGTACAATTTCTCACACTGACTCTCCTCAAGCCCACAGCCTATACTGTTAAATCACAGTTTTCAGGCTTTTAGGGTTCTCCTCAAACATACACTTCTGTCCTTGTCACAAGGATTGCCTGTCATCTATAGGACTTTGCTCTCAGCTGTGCCAGGATTATACTGCATGCAATCTTCATTAAGTGGACTAAGTTTAGTCCTCAAACCCATGTTTTACATAAAGTGCTATCTTGCATGGAGATGGACTAATAGGTCATGGAGCAGATCATCTTGAGTGCCATTACGCAGCATGTGCAGGACAACTGGGGGATCAGGCTAGGCCAGCATGGGCTTACGAAAGGGAGGTCCTGCTTCACTAACCTGGTCTCCTTCTATGACAAGGTGACCCGCTCAGTGGACGAAGGGAAGGCTGTGGATGTTGTCTACCTGGACTTTAGTAAGGCCTTTGACACTGTCTCCCACAGCATTCTCCTGGAGAAACAGGCTGCTCACGGCTTGGATGGGTGCACTCTGCACTGGGTTAAAAACTGGCTGGACGGCCGAGCCCAGAGAGTGGTGGTGAATGGAGTCAAATCCAGTTGGCGGCCGGTCACGAGTGGTGTTCCCCAGGGCTCAGTGTTGGGGCTGGTCCTGTTCAACATCTTCACTGATGATCTGGACGAGGGGATCGAGTGCACCCTCAGTAAGTTTGCAGGTGACACCAAGTTGGGTGGAAGTGTCGATCTGCTGGAGGGTAGGAAGGCCCTGCAGAGGAACCTGGACAGGCTGGATTGATGGGCCAAGGCCAACTGCATGAGGTTCAACAAGGTTAAGTGCTGGGTCTTGCACTTGGGTCACAACAACCCCATGCAACGCTACAGGCTTGGGGAGGAGTGGCTGGAGAGCTGCCTGGCTGAAAAGGACCTGGGGGTGCTGGTTGACAGCCGCCTGAACATGAGCCAGCAGTGTGCTCAGGTGGCCAAGAGGGCCAATGGCATCCTGGCTTGTATCAGGAATAGTGTGGCCAGCAGGACCAGGGAGGTGATCGTCCCCCTGTGCTCGGCACTGGTGAGGCCGCACCTCGAGTCCCGTGTTCAGTGTTGGGCCCCTCACTCCAAGAAGGACATCGAGGTGCTGAAGCGTGTCCAGAGGAGGGCAACGAGGCTGGTGAAGGGTCTGGAGCACAAGTCTGGTGAGGAGCAGCTGAGGGAGCTGGGGTTGTTTAGCCTGGAGAAGAGGAGGCTGAGGGGAGACCTTATCGCTCTCTACAACTGCCTGACAGGAGGCTGTAGCGAGGTGGGGGTCGGTCTCTTCTCCCTAGTAACAAGCGATAGGACAAGAGGAAATGGCCTCAAGCTGCGCCAGGGGAGGTTTAGTTTGGATATTAGGAAAAATTTCTTCACCAAAAGGGCAGTCAGGCATTGGACCAGGCTGCCCAGGGAAGTGGTTGAGTCCCCATCCCTGGAGGTACTTAAAAGATGGGTAGACGTGGTGCTTGAGGACATGGTTTAGTGGTGGACTTGGCAGTGATAGGTTAACGGTTGGACTCGATGATCTTAAGGGTCTTTGCCAACCTAAACGATTCTATGATTCCATGAATAACTTTTTGAAATCCTTTTCAGTTCTATTTTATATGACTTTCTAAGGTATCTGTGCGTTTCAGAGAGCTGGGGTCCATAGGTTGTTATTTCCATAATTTGACTGAGATCTCACAGAAAACTGGAAGGATTTATCTAAATTTCAAGGTCAGATAAAGCATTATAGCTTCTAACAAGTAGTTAACATGAATGAATGATCACAGGCCTTATGTAAATGCAATGAGATTCTTTCAGTGTGAGGACCCCAGTCTTGCTGAATTGTCATCTCCCCTATTACTTAGATCCCTAGACCTATGGAGAGGGTAAATGTCTTGTCAAAGCTGCCATCCCTCTTGTCAGGATGACTGATGAAATAACTGTGCTAACAAGAACATATCTGTGTATTCCTTTGTCATTCAGTTAAGTACATCATAATATTTGATTTGAAAACGTATATGACATGGAATTAGCAGAGCACATACTAGCTGGATTAAAAACTGGTTCACTGCCAGAGCCTAAAGTAGAGTTGTAAACAGAAAGAAATCAACAGAGATGTTTTGCAAGGCAGATTTCTAGGTATCAGTTCTTAGTCCAGCACTGGTTAATATTTTTAGGTTGATCTACATAATGATATAAAATGTTTGCTGAGAGAGCCTGAAGATGACACAACAGTGGGTGGCATGCATAAGTGAGAAACTAGGTGAGTATGCCTGGTTATGGCATTTGCACTCAAGAAGAATGCGGGTATGTTGGAGAGAGGTTAGAGAAAGTTCACTGAAATAACACAGCAGATGGAAAACAAATCTTGAGTATGGCTTGTTGAGTTCAACCTAAAGAAGAGAAAAATGAGAAATGTCTTTATCGATGCATGTGGGCACTTACAGCACTTATGGAGAAGGGACTTCCTGGAAAGGCTTTTTAAGCTTGCTGCCAAGACAATAGTGAGTTTCAATGCCTGAAAATTTAAGTTAGACAAATTCAACCTTGAAATGAGATACTATTTACCAGGGGTCAGACCAATTAAAAGTTGGAGCAGTATAGCAGGGAGGTGAAGGACTCACCATCAGATGGAGTTTTGACAAGAAAACTGAGCATCATTCTAGAAGATACGCTTTGTCCCAGCTTTTAAGAAAAATCCTCCAGCCAGCACATGAATGTAGGATGGGGTCCAGCCCTCTTGTCCATTACTTTCTTTATTGACTCCAAGAAGAAGATCATGCTCCCTGTGCTGAGAACACCTATAGGCTTGCCTTAAGAGAGTTATGATCACAGCTTATACTTCAATGCTTTTATTGCTCTTCTATTGGAATCAGGAAGGAATGTTTTCCTGATACCTAACCCAGCTCCCAGATTAGCATTTTCTGCAAGTTTGTCTTCATCAGCAAACTGTCCATAGCTGAAGAGAAGGTATTTGGCAGGGCAGGGTACAATTCTGCACTCATACAATAAGTACCTTCTGACGCCTGGCACAAGTGTCTTGCTTACATGCTCAGGATCCTACACTCTATGTTAGAGAGTATCTGCTCTAACTCAGATTGCCAAGACCTTAATGTTTCATTGTCTCTTTACAGCATCATGAGGTAAGAGCCACTCTTGGAAACCACCAGGGTACAGGGTGCCTAATAAATTTCCTTCCCCTGGAAAAACCTAGATAGGGGGTACCTTATCCTCTCCTATCAGGAGAGGGCTCGCAGGCCCTGATCCTGATAGGGGTCTTCAACCACCCAGGCATCTGCTGGAAAAATGGCAGAGTGAACTGCAAGCAGTCCAGGAAACTACTGGAGTGTGTTGAGGAAACTTCCTAGTACCAGTGATGGAGAGCCCAACCAGAGGAGAGGCACTGCTGGACTGTTGTTCACTAGTGCAGAAGAACTTATCAGAGAGGTCAAGACTGGAGGTAGCCTGGGCTGCAACAATCAAGCCCTGGTGGAATTCTCAATCTTGAGGGATACAGGACAGGTGAAAAGTAGAGTCAGGACCCTAAACCTCAGAAAGGCAAACTTTTGGCTGTTTAGGGCACTAGTGTGTGTGATCCCTGGGAAACTGCCCTCAGAGATAAAGGAGCAATTGAGAGCTGGGAGATATTTAAAGACGTTTTTCTTAGGGCGCAAGAGCTGTCAATCCCAACATGCAAGAAGTCAGGCAGGGGAGGCATGAGGCCAGCTTGGCTATGTCAAGACCTGTTTCTTAGCCAAACTAAAACAGAAAACCAAAATGCTTAGGCAGTGGAGGCAGGGATATACATCCTGGGGATATTATAGGGATATGCTAGGAGTGCAGGAAGGGGATCAGGAAAGCCAAGGCACAGCTGAAGCTAAACTTGGCTAGGGACATAACAAATAATAAGAAGAGTTTCTTCAGGTACATAGGACAACGAAGGAAGATGAAAGAAACTGTACCCCCCCAATAAGCGAAATGTGAGACCTGCCTACAACCGACATGGAGAAGGCCAAGGTACTCAACAACTTTTTTGCCTCGCTCTTTACCAGGAAGTGCTCTAGCCATGCTGCCCAATTCACAGAATCCAAAGGCAGGGACTGCGAGAATGAAGTATTGCCCACCATAGGAGAAGATCAGGTTCGTGACCACCAAAGGAACCTGAATGTGCACAGGTCCATGGGACCTGATGAGATGCATCCAAGAGTCCTGAGGGAACAGGCAGATGAAGTTGCTAAGCCACTGTCCATCGTATCTGAAAAGTCATGGCAGACTGGTGAAGTTCCCAGTGATGGGAAAAGGGGAAACATAACCCTCATTTTTAAAAAATGGAAAAAATGAAGACCCGGGGAACTACAGGCCAGTCAGTCTCACCTCTGTGCCCGGCAAGATCATGCAGCAGATACCCCTGGAAACTATGCTAAGGCACATGGAAAACAGAGAGGTGACTGATGACAGCCAACATGGCTTCACTAAGGGCAAATCGTGCCTGACAAACTCGGTGGCCTTCTATGACAGGGTTACAGCATTGGTGGATAAGGGAAGAGCAACTGACATCAACTATCTGGACTTGTGCAAAGCATTTGATACTCTCCTGCACAACATCCTTGTCTCTAAAATGGAAAGACATGGATTCAACAGGTAGACCACTCGGTGGATAACGAATTGGCTGGATGGTTGCACTCCACGTTGCGATCAAATACTTGATGCTGGAGACCAGTGATGAGGGGTGTCCCTCAGGGGGCCGTTTTGGGATGAGTATTATTTAACATCTTTGTCTGGGACATGGACAGTGGGACTGAGTGCACCCTCAGCAAGTTTGTGGATGACATCAAGCTGTGTTTGATACTCTAGAGGGAAGGGATGCCATCCAGAGGGACCTTGACAGGCTAGAGAGGTGAGCCTATGCAAACCTCATGAAGTTCAACAAGGCCAAGTGCAAGGTCCTGCACCTTGTTTGGGGCAATCCCGAACATGGATACAGGCTAGGTGATGAATGGATTGAGAGCAGCCCTGCTGAGAAAGACCTGGATGTATTGGTGGATGAAAAACTGAGTATGAGCCAGCAATGTCCACTCGCAGCCCAGAAAACCAATCATATCCTGGGCTCCATCAAAAGTGTGGCCAGCAGGTTGAGGGAGATGATTCTCCCCCTCTACTCCACTCTCATGAGACCCCACCTGGAGTACTGCATTCAGCTCTGGGGCCCCCAGCATAAGAAAGACATGGACCTGCTTGAGCAGGTCCAGAGGAGGGCCACAAAGATGATCAGGGGCTGGAGCACCTTCCATGTGAGGACAGGCTGAGAGAGTTGGCGTTGTTTAGCCTGGAGAAAAGAAGGCTCAGGCAGACCTTCTAGAAGCTTTCTAGTACTTAAAGGGGGCCTACAAGAAAGATGGGGAGGGACTCTTCATCAGGGAGTCTCATGATAGGATGAGGGGTAATGGTTTTAAACTGAAAGAGGGTAGATTTAGATTAGATATTAGGAAGAAATTCTTTACTGTGAGGTTGGTGAGACACTGGAATAGGTTTCCTAGAGAAGTTGTGGATGCCTCCTCCCTGGAAGTGTTCAAAGCCAGGCTGGATGAGGCTTTGAGCAACCCGGTTTAGTGGAAGGTGTCCCTGCCTATGGCAGGGGGGTTGGAACGAGATGATCTTTAATGTTCCTTCCAACCCAAACCATTCTATGATTCTATGATTCCTTACTTATGCTACTCAAATACCTATCTGTATTTGAGTAGCACAAATATTTGTGTTTGAGGGATAGGACAAGGTGGAACGGTTTCAAACGGAGAGAGGGGAGATTTAGATTATATGTTAGGAAAAAATTCTTTACTCAGAGGGTGGTGAGGCACTGGAACAGGTTGCCCAGAGAGGCTGTGGATGCCCCGTCCCTGGCAGTGTTCAAGGCCAGGCTGGACGGGGCCCTAAGCAACCTGGTCTAGTGGGTGGCGTCCCTGCCCATGGCAGGGGGGCTGGAGTTAGATGATCTTTAAGGGCCCTTCCAGCCCAAGCCATTCTATGAAATCTATGAAATCTATACTTGGCAGAGAAATATTTTGTTAGAAAACAAAGTATTTGGCCTAGCAGAAGTCTTTGGGGCTTGGACCAGGCTGTGTACGAACATAACTGGTGTGTAATATGGAGATGATCTTAATTTTCATTAAATCTTTGGAGTGAATAGTGGATTGGGAATTGTCTACTAATTATTTTTTCCACTGTTTGCTTTCTAGACAGAGGGGGCCCAGACTTCTTGCACAAAAAGAGGGAGAGGAAAATGGCATACCTCCAAAACTACTCTCAGTCCCTCCAGGATGACTTTTCCCCTCTAGAAGTGAGCCAGTTTTGTTACCAGTCATTTTCTTTATTCTAATCCTAATTTAAATGCCTGATTCTGCAAATATTCATCACCAGTTATGGTATGTAGTAATGAATCCTCCTTTCAGTTTTTTGTGCAGGATCAGATCCTGGCCGAGAAGCTGTCTGCAAGGTAAGAGAAGCACGTTCCTTGATCATGCCAATCTTGCTTGACATTCATCTTGCTATCTTGTCTCCACTACCTTTCCTGGAGAGAACGTTTCTGTGTTACTGAGGAGCTAGCTCTTTGAGGAGCTGTACTTCATCCTTTAGTGCTAAGTGCTCATGGAGCACTGAGGATGAATAGATTCAACTGACTTGAATAGTGGCAGACCTGCTGACGGATGAGACCTTCAGCAGAGTAAGCAATGCCCACAAAGCACAGAGGTGAGCAGGACACTGCAGTACCTTGCTGTTAAAGCCAATTGGCTCATTTTCTCCTCTCCCTGTTCCCTCTGAAGCGCCCTGAGTGTGTCCCATTCAGGAATATCCTTATTGCAATGACTATCCATCAGCCTCAGGCAGTGGAGGGCAGTAAATAAAAGACTATCCATGTTTATTGGGCAGTGCATTTGAGAAATGTCCAGTAAGTACACTCAGTCTCCCTGTGTTTACCTGACACTATGTTGTAGGAGAGTGCAAAAAGAGCTGGCCCGTGGTCTGTGTTCAACCATGACTCCTCAGCACCAGGGAGCCTCAGGACATCTATTAAACACCAGCTCATCTCTGTGAAAGCTCTGGCCTGGATTTTACACCTATTTAGCTCAGTCACAGAGTCATATCAACTCTTACTTTGGATGCAGTCACACTAGTACAAAGACCCTGTATTAGCATTGCTCATGCTCATTTTACACAAGAAAGCTAGAGCAGTATAGCCATCTTTACGTGGTCTGCTTTCTACATGAGGCCCCATTTCAGACCCTGCACTGTGAAGAACTGAGTAGATACTTTTGCCAGATACCTCAGACTGCCAGTGCTTTGGACGTGAGTCCATACTCCTCACCCATCCTTGTGACTTGCAATTTAACATCCACTGAGTGCAAAGAAACTGTAGGATAAAATATATTGGCCATACAGGTACTGTTTTTCCCTACTCACCTCATGTGCTGACAGACGGAACTGCACATAAAAAGCCATCTCTGAAGGCTGTCAGACACACACTTGCTTCTGAAACATGAACTGAGGTGATTGCTAAGACCTGAGCTTGTGTTCATGGTGCTCCCATCAGCAAGGCAGAACACAAGCCCAACACCCATCACAGCCTCTCTGAACCCTGCACTGCAGGCTGTCAGTCTAGCCAGGAACCCAGCAATCTCATTTATGCAAAAACAAAAACAGAAAGACGGCTCCTCCTGATGGGAATAAAAATTAATTCCAGCCAAGCAGCATAGATCCTGAATTGCAAATTACAATGACAATATTTCCTTGTTCAAAAGAGACTGTCTCATGCCAAAGAAATGCCATTAGCATCAGAAACCCCATCTAAATAAATCACTGGTGAAAACTCCAGAAATGGGACACAAAAGCAAGGAAAAGGCTAGGGCCTTCTTTGTAAAGAACTCACCACACTGGAGTGAAACAGACCCACAGTAAACAAGGGACATTTTGTTTCAAAAAGTATACTTTGGGCAGTAGGACAAATGTGTGATTTGTATCTTGGCAGCGCTCCCAAATGCATGCTGCACAAAAGACTGGTGATGTAATTATGGTCACCGCAGACCCAAAGATCTGGGTTCTGTTCCTGGCTCTACCCCAGCCCCTGTGTCACTCCAGGATTATTTCCTCTGGCCAGGATTCATCTCGCCTCACTTTCGCCATCTAAAAGACAGGCATCTAGGCGAGGTGCTCTGCCTAGGCTCATGCTGCAGCCCATGGGGAGAGACCACCCCGTCCAGCGGGCTACTTAGCTCCTCTCTTGGACACCAGGCTTACAGCAGGATGGATGGCCTCTGGATGTGCTGATCCCTCACTGCTGACTAAAGGGGAAGCTTAGGGCAGAGAATCAGCTCCTAGCTGTTAGCTGGCTACAGCTGGCTGAGATGAACTATGCCCTCTGTGTCTGCTATAAAAATGGGATAAGAAGTCTTCTGGATCTCTTGCCCACTTAGGCGGCAAGCCACTGATGTAGGGGCTCCTACATCTGCACCTGTGTATTGCCCTTGGCACAACAGACCCTGGCAGAACTGACACAAACAACAAATACTTCTGCACAACCCAGAAAGCACACATCAGGGTCTTAGTGTAACAAGTTAGGGCAACTGTCTGAACAGGCTAAGCAGGGAGGTTACCATCCTTGAGCTTGTATCTCTCCTCCTGCACCCGGGTGGCAGGGCAGTGGGAAGGCACTGCCCGATTCCGACACTCTCTGAGCACAGGGGCTGTAAGCACAACAAGATTTTGCTGCGCTGTACAAGGTGAGGAATATCCTGAGCACTTCTCACCATGCTTTCTTTTGCAAAGGCTGATCCTAATCTTTAGAATAACTGCTGCCTGCTGAATTAAAGAGATTGTCAGGCCAATTTAGGCTTCTTTGCAAAAAAACAGGAACATTTCCAGGTCTCAGATGGAGTGAACTTGAAGAGAAAAATGTCATTTTAAGAGGAAAATGAAATGTTGCAATATTGCAAGCAGAACACAATCCTTACCAGTATAAATGAAGACAACCGATCTGATTTCATTGTCAGAGCACAGAGAAATAAATACATGAGAATGAGTATTTGGGACCACACCAAAGGTCCCTGTAGCTAAGTATCTATCTCCAAGAGTACTGAGTAGCAACTGCTTAAATACTGTAAGAATGTCAGCAAATATAGGTCTGTCCCCTTGTACGTACTCAGAGCTTCCAGCAGCTCGCAGTTACGAACTTCCTGAATCAGATGGTTTGTCCTTCCAACAACAAACTGGCCCTCCATGAATTTATCTAACCGCTTTTGAATCCACATGTATCTCTGTCCTCCAGATCACAAAGGAAGGAAAAAAAGTTCCACAATTTCATTATGTGTCGTATTATTCTGTTTTAAATTTATCTTAGCCCTGCTGCTCAATAATTTCATGAGGTCTCCCTCATTCTTGTGCTATGGGCAATAATGAACATTTGACCTCCTTTCACTTTCTCCATGCCGCTCAGGATCCTACAGAACCATACCAAGCCCCTCTGCCATGTCTGCTGTAAAAGTCCTAATCTGTTTATGCTCTCTTATACATAAGTCATTATATATATTTCTGTTCATCCTCCCTGCCCTTTTCTGGTCCTTTTCCAATCCTTCCGCAGCCTAACACACTCTTCTTCAGAGTTTACATCCAGAACTGCACACAGTAACCAAGATGTCAGTTTATCATGAATCATTTTATTGTCTTTTTAGTTTTCTATTGTTCCTACTGCTGCTTTATATGTAGTTTTCTATTTTGTTTCCATTGTATCCAGAAGTTTTGTTTTCTTTTTCTTTCATAGTAATTCTCATCAATTTTTGCTTTGCCTTTTTGACTACTGCTGAACACTACCAAGTGTTTGAAAAGAAACACGTACTTGAATGACTTCAAGGTCACTTTACTGAATAACAGCAATCTCCTTGGAGCCCAATGCCGGCCTTTTTATCCCACACACACTATATTTCTCAACAATTAATTTCATTAGTCATTTTATCACAGCTGAGAGCCCTCAGTGTTCATTCAAAAAAAGGTGTTCCCCTAAAATAAATATCAAATGACTTGCCTTGGTAGTTCAGAATATTCACAACAGATTCTAACTTTTTCAGCCCAAAGAACACTAGCAAAAATGTCCACCTGTAATTTGCAAGCACATATAGATTAACTGACATGGCTGGTGGGCAAAGATGTAGCTAATGGTAAGGCCCTCTCTTAGGCTCCCCCACTCTGTCCTCCACAAAGTATTCCTAAGGTTGGGGTATTTAGGGTAAAAATCTTAGTGCCTAATCATGCTATCTGCAATTCTCAACCACTGATTACCTGTAGCACCATGACTGATCGTTATCTCAAGGCAGACGGAGAATTATTAGTACCCTACGGAAGAGTCAGCTTTTACTTAAATAAATAAAATGCTAACACTCAGAAAAAGAAGGACAACTCTCCTGCTAGAGACAATGGAGAGACTGACTGGGTCAAAACACCTAGTCCTTCTCACAAATCTAATGACTGTAGTCTGACTGTTCTGTAGTTTGTCCTCTTCTTGCAGAAAGGAGAAGGCTCTGCTGCCTTCGCGATACTGTTCTTTTCTCAGCCCTTCTCTGCTTTGTGTCAGAGTTAACAGTAAGACCTGGGGGTACATCTTTGCAAGGAACAGATGCCCTGGAGATGTGCAGGTGAGGTTCTGCTGTGATCTTCACAAGCTCTGACAAAAAGCCAGTGGAGACTTACAATAGTTTGGGATTTTGGTCTTTCGTCTGTATTCCCTTGTTAATTAACAACACCCATCTGATGCAAAGTTGAGGCTTTAGGGTCACTGTTCACTACGTGTGAAAGCCAGCAATGTGGCTCTACAGCAACTAATAACAGTGGAGAAGAGCAGAGTCCTAGCGAGTCCCAGAAGCACCTTCAGGGAAAGAAGCTATTCATGACAGTCAGCACTCCAGGTTGAGCTAGAAAGTAGAAGAGAGTGAGAGAACCAAAGAGACAATGTTTATTCACAGGGACATTACTATCCCATCTCCACAGAAGTAAAGGCAGAGATGTGAAGACAAGAATTCAGAATATAGCAATCAGTGCATCTGTAAGCAACAAGAGATACTGAACAGGAGGAAACACAAGGCTGTTTATATGGATGGCTATGTTGTTTGAAAAAAAAAAGAAAAACGATAAACTGAGCAGGTCGATGTAATGCACACAGCAACAAAAAAAGATGAGAGAACATCAACTTGTAAGAATTTTTCATTTTTTTTCCATTTTTTCAAATTTTCCATTTCCTGAATGTGAGAGCACTAATACTGGATAGAGATTAATATGGAGTAACACAGCAACCCCTGAACCTTATGTTCATTGCTACTCAAAATTATCCCATGTCCAATCCCAGACACTACAGCAGGGAAAGTGCCTTTTCACAGCATCCAGGCCTGATGTGCCCTAATGGAGACCTCATCCTTTGAGACACTCCTGGAAGGTGTCTCCTAACAAGAAAGCAGAGAGTTTACACTTAGAGAAGTCTCTCATTATTAGCTTCTGGCAAAACATAACATACCTGGACTTTCAGCAATTAGAAGGGCAGGAACAGAGAAATCAGAGCCCACCAAGTATGAAAAAAGGGATTAAGTGGTGCTTCAAGAGGCAAGCCCTTGACCAAAGGGAGAGTCAGCACTGTCATAAGCCAAAAGCCCTGGCTAACACTGCCTATACCTACGCATTTCTGAATGATTATGTCACGGAACATTAAGGCCTAATCCCTATCCTGAGTTAAATCTCAATTTACTACTTTGAAATTAGGTGAGTCCTTGCTGTGAGATGCAATCCATGCCCCAGAGTGATCCATGATTTGATCTCAGTGCGCCTGTTTAATATTTTAAATCTCTCAATGATTCTTTTGCATTTGTTACTTACAAGAGCCATACCCCACTGCAAATAGGTCCTTGTACTTTGGGTTCCTGTAATGAGAAAATATATATAAGATTGCATTTATTATTAACCATACAGCTCCACAGAAACGCACAGTGTTTCACATATTAATATCAGAGTCCATTCTCACAGGACTGCAGAGAGTCTGAGGGCTTGACCCTTTGAACATATGCACTAGTAAAGTTTGTGTATGAGTAATTCTTCCAGACTCAAGATGCACAAAAACCCAGAAGATCAGAAGACCACAGCAGGAGATGAAAAGGATAAAAAGGGCACAGACAGACATGATGTCAATCTCCAGCACTTATTATCCATTTCATAATCATGGAAAGTTTACTTTTAAAAATGAGGTCTTCGAGGAAAGGAAAAAGGCAGGAATGTGTCAGTTTCCATCTTTCAGGGGCAAGAATAAAGGAGTAATTTACTTTACCTTCCTGCTATAAAATAATGAGGGATGCTTCAAGAGGCAGCTATCAGTTCATGAATTCATGATCATTCCCACAGACCAGGAAGGGAAATTCCCTTCTGACCCAGTTGGTGAACAGTATATTTGCTAAGGCATACTGACTATGAGTAATTAGCCATCTACTATGTTTGCTGAAGTCTCTTTATTTGAAAAACATCTACCTTCTTTACAAATTCTGCTGTGTGTGGACAGATACTGTAGGGTTTACATGGGATAAAGGTCAGTACTGTTGCTGTCCCTGAGCTCACACAGCACAACCAGTGGATAACAATTCTGTGAAATGAGTGTATGTGAAAATTATCTAATGAGTGTTTTCTCTGACTTGCTGTTCTGAATTGATAAAATAAAACCACTTCTCTTTTCATTTCTCCTCTCCTTTTTCACTTGGGCTAATACCTTGGCATCTTAATGCTCTTGCTCTATCCACTAAGTGCACTGTCACTGCTAACTATGTGAGAATAAAAAATTAGAAAAGCTTATCATGTAAGGCAATTTGGGGTCCTTCTTCCAATTTCAGGGCCATCTTTCTGTTATCCTTTCCTGGAGACAAGAATAACAGCAGCACAAACTACCTATAAAAGACGCCTTTTCTCCCAATTTTACATCTCATTTTGCTGTTATTTTGTAAGTCTCACACAACTGCATCGTTGATATTCTATTAAAGTATAATTACTGCAGTGGCTTGAAAGGACAGAGCAATCCTGCTCTGTCTCTCCATAGATCCCCTTTGGCAAGACACAGATGTGTTGACGCTGCCCCACAAACAAGTGAGAGGAAGCCTAGCTGCAGGGGAGCACAAGGCAGGAGCTGACTATGTATGTCTCATGCTCAGTGCATGAACCAAGCCAGTTCTGGGGAGATTCAAGCGTGTTAAAAAGTAAAAGGACTTATTCAGGTTGGTGATGAGTGGCTTTTTCATGGTAATAACCATGGCGATAACATCTCAGAAAAAAGAGAGTTGATATGAAAGTATCAGTGAATGGTTTTGGACTGACCAGAAATAAATATGCAAAAACCGACTGCAAAGTAAATGCCTACTAAACTGAACTGTGTAAGATCCCAGTACACAAATATCACTGTTGTCTGGGCAGCAATTGAATATGTACCATGCATAAAGGTCTTGCCTGGCATCAGTGCCTCAGCATCTTATAGTCTATGGTGATACCTGTCTGGCACATGCAATGTTTGCATTTCCCTTTCTGCTGCTTTAATTCTTTTGTGTTGATACTTGTCAAAAATGTAGTTACTATCCCTTCTCCTCCCCTGGGCTTTTCAGGATTGATTCCTACAGCATATTGTCCAAAGATACGACATGTCTATCCCAACTGCCTCAAGAAGGGACTCTTCTTTGCTCTGCTAACTGCACTCACTTTGCCCTAGCGCTGCACAGAGCCTGCTGCGCCTTCACCTTTTGCTGAATGGCACAAGCCTGGCACATTGAACCTTACATAAGGTGCTTTGCATCCAGAAGCACCAGGCATGTCTAGGCGCTGCCAAAGCAGCTGGCTGTAATTATTAAAAACAGTGTTCCCAGAGAAACTAGCCCTGCCTTGGAAGGTGCCGTGACATTCAATTCCGCTCCCCTGCGAACAACCCAGAGTAAGTTTGTAATAAAGAGACTTACCAGGAGATGGCAGTAACTGCAAGTCTCTTGGTTTTGTCATACTGGAACTTCCAGAGTGGAAGGAGGGTTCCTTCCTGGTCTCTATATTCATCCGAGGCATCCTCAAAATATTTAAAATCTAAACAAAAAAATCAAGGAAAAGGTCCCGGTGAATAAATAGGAAATAAATCAGCATTGTGCAGTGCCAGGGAAGCTTTAAAAAACACTGTTATCCTCATAGCCTCTGCACAACCCAATTGTTAGTATAAAAACTGTCTCGGTCCTGAAGTCTCAACTGCAAACCAGCATCTAAGTCCTGTAAATGCATTGTACGAAGCACTAAGTCCTCACACAAAAAAAGCTGATAATCTAAAAGCAGACAAAGGATGAACAAGAAAGCAGGAGCCCAGATTGCAGAGTCACCTCAGGCCACTCCCAGAGCTAGATGAGGCCTTTCAGGACGGAGCTGAGCAGAAATAGCAAAACCCCTGCAAAATAACATCGAGACTGAGTGTGTCACCGTGGCTGGGACCTGTATGCCAGCAGAGAGATGCTCGGCACTGTCAGCTGCCAGTAGCACCTGCCTCCAGGAGGGAAGTACCTGCTGAGGGAGTGAAGTGCCACAGGGAGGGCAATGCTGACCAAACCTGCTGGCCCCAGCCTGCTCAGAGCAGGGCTGATATGACATGCCCTTTGAATGCCTGCGGTCTGCTGTCCTGTTTGGTGTGTGTGAGTCACCATGTTCCTAGCCCTGCTCATTTTAGGTCTGTTTCTCTATCCCATCCCATCCCATCCCATCCCATCCCATCCCATCCCATCCCATTCTATTCTATTCTATTCTATTCTATTCTATTCTATTCTATTCTATTCTATTCTATTCTATTCTATTCTATTCTATTCTATTCTATTCTATTCTATTCTATTCTATTCTATTCCTTTCCATTCTATTCTATTCCTTTCCATTCTATTCTATTCCTTTCCATTCTACTCTAGTTTGCTCTAGCCTACTCTAGCCTACTCTAGCCTACTCTAGTCTATTCTACCCTTGCTACAGCTGTGGCCACTCATCTGCAAGAGTTCTGGCTTGAGTCAGAAGCACCTCCCAGCAGGGCTGTACCTTGTGCAATGTCATCAAATGTGTTCTGATTCACCATCCGCTCCATTATTTTAGCAGCCTTTGAGATCTTGGTTATATCATCACTCTGTTGAAAAGAAAAACAAGGAAGATAAAATGTATTTTCTATCTGTTTACAACTCCTTCAGACTCCGTGTGATTGAAAAACCTGAGTCCTTTGATCGTGAATACAGGATAATTTGAAGCTCCTCACACTAGCACCTAATGATAAGGGCACTTGAATTAAGGCAATGACTTTATTATAAGTTTAGCAAGATGCCATTCACAGCTGAGCTGCAGTAATTTCAGTGTTTGTTCCTGATTTAGCTCAATTGGAAGGTATTTATCTGTGAAGGCAGTCAGAGTCTTGTCTTCCTCAACTCATTCAAGCTACCTCATGATGGGATGAGCTAAAAGCACACACGTGATCCCTCCCCCATCTCACTTGATAATAGTTCATTAGGTTCAGTAATGAAATCATAGATGCTTGATCATGCACAAGCATCCTCTCGTCTCTATCTGGAGAGCTTTAAAGTCTCATGTGTTAAGTAAAGATCATAGGATTTAGAAAGCCTTCAATCAATCACTGGGTAATTCCAACTTGATGCATTCATAGATCCATAAGCTCATACAATGTATAACCAACATGCAAAGGACAGTTTGCTGTCCAGCTCTGGTGGAAATTGTTTTGATACTGTGGAAAATCCCATCTTCCTGGCCAGGGAATACCACAAGTGGGGAAGCCTGTGTATGTGAAGGTATGCAGATACACCTTCAGGTATGCAAGTACTGGAAACCTTTTGGGGAGCGCCACCTTGGAAGGCCAGCAGTCCCTACGTAACTGTGTCAGTAATATCATGTAAGGCTAAGATTGCCTAGGAAACTATGCCAGAAACCCCAAACTTGGATGTGGACATAGCAAAAATGTGACCAATGGGAAAAAAGGAATTAGGGGCAGGTTGTTGATATGGAAGGAGAAAGGGTGGAGAAAGGGAACAATCCAGGTGGATGGGGGAAGAAGCAGCATGGACAAATGGAGAAAAGGGAGCACAACAGGGGCTGTTTGTTTGACTGTCAGCAGATGGCTGGTTAGTATGCTTGTCTGACAGAGCCTTGTGCCTGATCACCACAGTCTTATAACCTTCTTCTTACTAAATTCTATTCCTAACTATTTTTTGTGTGAGTGTCCTCTCTATCCTCTATGTATGTACGTGCAATCACTACCAAAATCCAAGCTAATTAATGGGCATGTAGGACAAGAAGCCTGGGTGCCAGCAACTGGAAGGACGGAGCTTAAATGTCCCCAGACTGTGCTGGCTGATGCCAGCACAGCTCTGTGCAATGATGTGAAAACACCAAAGTGTATGCAAAGTGCTCGGACAGCACGCTGCTCCAAGGACCTGAATCCCCATCTACTACTGCTGCCCCAAAGCCCCATCAGTGTTTCACAGAATCATAGAATCATTTAGGTTGGAAAAGACTTCTAATATCATCAAGTCCAACCGTTAACCTATCACTGCCAAGTCCACCACTAAACCATGTCCCTAAGCACCACGTCTACACCTCTTTTAAATACCTCCAGGGATGGGGACTCAACCACTTCCCTGGGCATCCTGTTCCAGTGCCTGACTGCCCTTTCAGTGGAGAAGTTTTTCCTAATATCCAACCTAAACCTCTCCTGGCGCAGCTTGAGGCCGATTCCTCTCATTCTATTGCTTGTTACTAGGGAGAAGAGAACGACCCCCACCTCGCTACAGCCTCAGGTAGTTGTAGAGAGTGATAAGGTCTCCCCTCAGCCTCCTCTTCTCCAGGCTAAACAACCCCAGCCCCCTCAGCCGCTCCTCACCAGACTTGTGCTCCAGACCCTTCACCAGCTTCGTTGCCCTTCTCTGGACACGCTCCAGCACCTCGATGTCCTTCTTGGAGTGAGGGGCCTAAAACTGAACACAGGACTCGAGGTGCGGCCTCACCAGTGCCGAGTACAGGGGCACCATCACCTCCCTGGTCCTGCTGGCCACACTATTCCTGATACAAGCCAGGATGCCATTGGCCCTCTTGGCCACCTGAGCACACTGCTGGCTCATGTTCAGGCGGCTGTCAACCAGCACCCCCAGGTCCTTTTCAGCCAGGCAGCTCTCCAGCCACTCCTCCCCAAGCCTGTAGCGTTGCAGGCATTTCAAAGCCTTTCCTCTTCAGACCCCTGCTAGGGACTGATGGCTACCAGCACAGCATGATTTCCTCCACAGTGACGACACTGAAAAGAAACTTGTCATCCTTGACACAGCTCAGAGAGTGCCCTGAACATGAAAAGAAAAAGTGAAATGACTTGCCAAAACTACACTGCACAGTCACAGTCAGAACCAAGAACATGACTTCAGACTATGTGTGTCCCAGCCCTCTGCTTCTTTCTTGGGTTCTGCACAGACTTAAGGGAGACTGAGAGCCTTATTTCAAAGAGCACGAAACCCAAAGGCCTACAAAAAGATGACAGGACAAAGGAGAAAAAAAAGCTATTCTATAATCTGCCACACTTTTTATAAATCCATAGTTTGCCTACACCTTCAGTAATGTGTGGAGTTGTCTTCTCCCAACTCAGAAAGGATAAAGTAGAACTTGGAACCAAGTTCAGAGAAGGGCAACAAGGATGGTCCAAGTCTGGAATGGTTTCTGTAACAGGAAAAACTGAGTAGGCTGGGATTTGCCAGTCTGAAGAAGAGATGGCTTGGGAAGACATGAGACAGGTCTATGAAATCCTAAATGGCCCAGAGACGATGGACAGGTACTGACTGATCACTGTCTCTTCTGATACAAAAAGTAGGGGTGTCAAGTGAAACTAGTGGAAGTCAAGTTCAAAATACACAAAAGGAGGTGACTCTTACAGAAGGATGACACATCTTTGCAACTCCTTGTCAAAGGGTGTTGTAGATGCAAGAATTTTACATGGTTTCAGGGAAGATTGAACAAGTACTTCCATCTATGTGCCAAAGCACATCAAGCTTGGGAAACAGCTGAAATTAGTTGATGGCTGGAAGAATATTTGGGACTGGGATATACTCTTGCTGTGTTCTTACCCTTCCTTACACATTCACTTGCAGTTAGATCCTTGATCTGAATCACTGTGGCCACTCTCATGTTGTTCAGGTTTTCCCTAGGTCTGTGGAAGGACTTCTTGAGAGCAGCACAGAGAATTTACTGTCATGTTCAAAATTTAAGAAAGTGCAGGAAAAGATGTTTTCAAATTTTAACACAGTATGCTATTCCCTAGACATAAGGAATTCATAAATATTAACAGAAATTAAAGAGGTAGGGAAAGAGGATGCTTGAAACATCTCAAGTAGAAATCAATACTCTCAATTGCTGGGATTTCTCTCGTTTGACTTCAAGTTGACATTATTGCTTCTGCCACAATAAGACCTATCTTTCTCTAAAATACTTCCTAAAATAAAGCAATTCACCTTTGCTAACACTTGTCCAGCAATATTGGGATCACGACTATAAAAATGTCATTGGCTGCCACCAGCATATTGCTCTGAGTAACCTTAATTGACAGAGGTTAAATGTGGAAAAGGTTACAATTTGATTTAGAAAAAGAGAAGCACAATAAACACTTTTCTCTACAACATTGTAGAAGTCACAGTTTCAAGGTATAAAGAACAGATCCCCTGGAGTCCTGCTGGTTCTGGTTCATAAGGTGCGTTAGCTAGGCTGTCTTCCATTCACCTATTATGCAGGCAAAAATCCCTCTTCCATTTTAACATGCAGCTGCTACTGGAAGGAGCTGGGGAAGAATGGCAGTGCTGTACCCTTACAGACATGAGCAGGATCACGGCTGTTGTTCTCTTACACATCCAAGGAAACTTGCATTGCAAGCATTCTGAATTTCCAACCTGAGACACCATTTTGGACTGAAGATCAGAAGATAAGGCTTACTTTATATGTTCTGAAAGACGGATGCTAGATCCTGCCTCAGCTATATTTTTTTTTTGTCAGCGGAAAGCAGGCTTTAAACAAAAAAAAACCTGTAAATACAGAAACAATGTATTATTCAATGGATTTTTTCCTGCAATGCAGGAAACTCTCCAGATGAATCAAAAGAGCTTTAAGTCAGATTTCCCGTTTGGTAGCTATGCTGTTAGCAATGCAGCCATGAATAACTACATTTTTGGCATTAAACTGGATCAGAGTGTGTTATTTTCTCATTGGATCCTGTCCTATTTCAGGTTTGATTTATTCTGTATGTTACTGAAATAAATCTTCAGTGGAAGTGATAGGCCTAATTTATCCTTTTTTTTAAAGGTCTGTTTGAAATTCATTTTTTTGTTGCAGGCCAAATCTGGGCTAGCTAGCCAAATGTAACATGAACTCATCAGCTTTCAAATTAAGTTTATTTCCGTGCATAAATTATTTTTAGAACAGCAATAATGTTAATGGAATCATATGTAAGACAGATAATGGGCTAGTACTTTGAAAATAAATGTCTTGGTCTTGCTCTACTATTTATTAACACTAATTGCTTCATATTTGCCTCTCAGCAGCTGGCCAGTTGCAATGTGTAACTCCACTAAACTGAAGCATGAAAAACGGCTCCTGCTGCGGTATAATTGTATACCCAGAAGACAAACCCCACCCTAAAACCAGTGCAGTAACGGGTCATATCTCTGGCAATACAGGTATTGCAATACATGTACTGGCAATACTAGAAGAACTCCTGGCTTGCAAAGAAAAAAGGATGGTACAGGTGTTGTCGCCTCTTTCCCAGTGCTGCAAACACCCACTGCAAATCCCAAATAAAGTCCCCCAGGTTGAATCCTGTCAAGTATTTATTAATTTCTAGAATGTACTCATCTGTTCATTTTCACTGTTTGCTTTAAATTCTGATACTCTGTAAACAGCAGATTGAAGACAAGGGAGGTGGTAACAACTCATCCACTCCTTGGGATGACCAGGAACAGGTGAACCATAATACGAAGGTTAATTGCATTCGAATTTCATCTGTTATTTCAAAAATAACTGTGGTCATCCAAGAGCTTCCAAATGATAATTATGACCCTGTGGGCTGGGTTGTCTCACCAGGCACATCCAAGAAAGGGGTAAGGCTATAGTGAGATAAACAAGTCAGACAGGACCTCACATGATTCAGGAATGCACATTTCTCTGTTAAATATAAATTTTGTTTGGACTTTTTAAGAAACTGTTGAACAACAACTGCTTCAGAGGGGATTAGAGACTGTTCCATGCAGTAAATTCCAGCTTCAACACATTCCTAATGGGTTCACATCCATCTGTATTTCTGTTGATACTATTCTCTGCCTTAGTAATTCCTCTCCCTCTCTGTTATGTATCTCAGATTCCTTCTTTACCTTTGCATTACCAGATAAATATGCTAAGAATTTTTTAGTCTCTTGTATTCAAGCTTTCCATTTCTTTATTCTTTTCCATATCTATGCAGGTTTGTAATCTATCATCTTTGAAAAGGGGTGATCAAAATCATATATCCCTGTACTACTCCAGATAAGGTATCACCCTGCCTTACATAACAGAAATAGTATTTCTCTGCTATCCCTCACACAATATATTCCAGCAATGTACTTGTCTTCTCACAGCCACATCACAACTCACCGACTGACACACTCATATTTCTCCCTGTCATTTCGAACTGTAAGCCCTCACCTTATCAAAGATTGCTTTGATACTCCAAAATGCATGGTCCTCTTCTCCACCAGTCCCTCCCAATCTGTACTAATAACAACTTTTCTGGTTTATCTAATCATTTCCTAAAGGCACTATAGCAATAGCTTTACAGAATTTTGGCTGGATTACCTTTACTATACTTTCCTTGTTAAGGGAAACAACAACTTTTCTCTTAGCAAAGAAAGAGATGAGATTATTTGGACACAGCCTACCTTTGGTAAACACGTGCTATTTTATTCCATTCCATATACTCCCAATTCTCTATTCTTTCCCTCCATATTAATTCTATTGCCTCATATACTGTTAAAGGTCAGACTAATGGAACCATTTTTACCCCTCTTACATATAATATATCCTTGTTATACTCCAATTACATAGCTCCACCCCTCTTTAGACAGATTCATTAAAAATCCTTACTATCAGATTTGTGATTTCATGCCTTGTCACCTCAGGGTGAGAGGAGCTAGCCTGCATCAACTTAATTGCATTAAGCTCTTTGCATTTTGCTTCTACCTCAGATACTGTCATTTCTATGCTCACTCAACAACATGAGGAGGGTCGTACTGGATCAGACCAAGAGTATCTCTGGGCCAGGATCTTCTCTGTAATCAGAGCCATAAGCAGATGGCTCAGGAACAGTAAGAACAGGACAAGCAGATACAACACTTCTGCCTAGTTCTCTCCGCTTCCAACTATTTTCAGCTCAGAAAATTTCATATTATTCCTCTTTGGTATTCTGTGTTCTCCATGTTCTGTTTGCTGCCTTTACTGAAAACTGAGGAAAAGTTTCAAATGTTCTATCACTGCTCTAGGATGTAGCACATCCTCTTCTCTCTAGATCCATTTGAGTGACGGACATATTGAGAGATTTCCAAGTCCCTCATCACAGTCTCCAGTCAAACACTGTTCTGTCATTCTGACTTTTATCCACTCATATTCTTCTTTGTATCATTCTCATCCTTCCTTCTGCTGGAATGCCTGGTTGTCTCCATTCCTTCTTCTGTTGGCTGCCTCTCCTTCTGCTTCGCCAAACCACGTCTTCCTTGCTTCTTCTCCTCTTTCTTCACTGCAGTGCATGGCTTCATTCTACTTCTTTTCCCCTAGTGAGGAGCTTCTACTCCACTGTCAAGGCTCCCTTCCTTCCCCTTCCCTCCTCCTCTCCTCTCCTCTCCTCTCCTCTCCTCTCCTCTCCTCTCCTCTCCTCTCCTCTCCTCTCCTCTCCTCTCCTCTCCTCTCCTCTCCTCTCCTCTCCTCTCCTCTCCTCTCCTCTCCTCTCCTCTCCTCTCCTCTCCTCTCCTCTCCTCTCCTCTCCTCTCCTCTCCTCTCCTCTCCTCTCCTCTCCTCTCCTCTCCTCTCCTCTCCTCTCCTCTCCTCTCCTCTCCTCTCCTCTCCTCTCCTCTCCTCTCCTCTCCTCTCCTCTCCTCTCCTCTCCCCCCTCCCCCCTCCCCTCCCCCTCTCCCCTCCTCTCCTCTCCCCTCCCTCCCCTCCCCCCTCCCCTCCCTCCCCTCCCCCCTCTCCCCTCCCCTCCCCTCCCCTCCCCTCCCCTCCCCTCCCCTCCCCTCCCCTCCCCTCCCCTCCCTTTGGCCACATTCTTCCATGGATCATGTTCTTCCTCTCCCAGTGATCTGTTCTCTTGGCCTCTTATTCAGTACCAGTACTGTTTTTCTTTTCATCCATTATATTTTCAAATCCATCATCTCCAGCTGCAGCTCTAGTTCTTGGATCTTATCTTTTATGGCCTCCTACCATAGCAAGAGCTTCCATCAGAGATCCACCACTGGTAATATTGACTCATTTTCTCCTCTTCTTCCCTCTGGGTTGAATCCAGTGCTATCTCAGTAGCTATCACAGTCTTTTTCTTCCTAGTACCTAGCCTTACAGAAACAATGGTGGAAATCAACTGCAGCTTCTAGCCATTGCATCCTTGATCCAGATCAGCCATCTCTCCTGCTTGATGTTCCACAGTTCCCCTTCAGCAATGATCAAAGGCAGCATGTCCGCAGAAAGTGTTTAGCTGGAAAAACTCTGTTTCAATTGCCATGTGTGGTCCAAAGTATGAAACCTGTGAGTTGGAAGCTCCACAAAACCCACTTCTTCATTTGCTGACTTGAGACCAGAAGTACAGATTTTGATGCCATCAACCTTTAATTTCCATAGACCTACAAATGACCAGATGCCATGCCTGTTCTAAGTCTGATTTTAGCCTTGGGTTACTTCAGGCTGCATTTTTCCACCTAGTGACTGGAAAATTCAGCAGGTTTTTCATACACTTCAAGCTGCTCCACCAGCCTCACACAGGGCCTCAATTTGGGACACTGGCTCTGCATAAAGAAGTTTTCCCTTTCACTTTTTTAGTCTGGCTTCCCTGCAAGACCCTTGGAAAGTGCTAAGAGTGAAAAGCAAAGCACCAATGGGAGGGATCATGGGTGCCTGGATTTCAACTTCCCACTGTTGCCAGTGGAGCATGCAGCAGGTTTTTTACAATATTGTTTCACTGGTAGAATTTTTATTTCATTTTCATTATCAGCTTTTAGCAGTCCATCCTTTAAGCCCATAATTGTACCGTTGACTTCAGGCTTAGGTCTCCAAAATGTCCTCAGGTGAAAGGTTTATTAGTTTTTTAAAGGACTGTGAATTTCAACAGCACAACTCCCAGGAAGAAGCCTTTCAGAACATGTTCCTGGTCTGTTTATACTATAAGGCTTTTGACAGCACAGTGCTGCTGGGGTAGCTAAACCAGTCAAATCCTCTACAGCTGAATCAGCCATATGGTATGAAAGTGCTAAAGCCAGTTTCAGGAGCCAGCTTCTATTACATAGATATATCTTAGCTATGTTGATATACCCACACCTATTCTAAGGGCAAGCTAAGAATTTACTTCCATCTTTCTGTATTATAGTTCTCAGTGCATTTTGCTCTAGTCATTATAGAAATTATTTCAGTTTGCCTTCTAAATGGTTTAACTTAGATTGCGGGGGAAGAAATAACCACCCACAATTCTGTATGGATCAAACTCTGTTAAACCCTAATAGAAACTTCCTGAACGCCCTGAAAACATTCTGGAATAGGAAGAAAATCTTTCAGGGTTGCCATATCGTATTCTCAGTGCTTGAAGTGGGATCACATTTTTAAGATGGGTATATTGTCACTTTAGGGACATGGACTGTGGCATCCCTGCAAGGCACTCCTAGGCTACTCCTGACAGAGCAGCATGGATTAGGAGTCAGTATCACCCTCACAGCAAGATCACAACACCAGCTGGGAGCTTGGCAAGAGTTGTGATACTGGTTACTCTGAGAAGCCAGACGAATGAAGGCTACTCCAGTTCAGCAGCCCTTGCCATTCACTCTGCTACTCCATAGGACTCAGAGTAGCTGACCTCCTCTTGGGATGATCACATCACCACAACTGAGGTGTCACCATGCTGTGTAATTACTGACCGTGGCATAGCACTTCAAACACTGGAGAGAGACATTTCTGTCACTTTCCAACTAAATGAATAAATGATGCACCAAAGATCCCCGCCACCAAATTAGGTCAAGCCTCCCAAAATCATTATTCAATTTTAAGTATGTAGGCTTCAATTTCAATTAGCTATTATTAACTTTCATATAAATTATATATAATATACCATTTATATGTATATAACTAGAAAATATATAAATTATAATTCTATAGCATTATCATTAAAATAACAAAAAATAGTGAAATGTGTTTCACTATAGTGCTTTAGTAACATTTTGAAAGAATCCTCAATTTCTCTGCCTTTCAGATTTGAAGATTGTACCTAACCTCTGCACCACTCAGAATTCTTTGAAAAGTCACACAGTGTTTCTACTTATTTCGTTCTTTTATCCCTCACATGCTAAGAAAAGATGAGACACAAACATTATAATGCACAAAAAAGAAAGCCACAAATGTCACTTGGAAATCAGGTTTGAAGACAAGATTATGGCTTCACACTGTTTTGTATTCCCATATAATGTACAGCAAAATGGAAATCCTGTTTTGGAAATACAGTTCCTAGCAAAAACTAATTTTTGCATTTCTTAGGGTTGTTACTTGCCAACTGAAACAACAGGCTACACAGCCAGCATGACTTGCTAAATTTCACCTGACTTGCATTACAGATGCATCAACCACAACTGTGAGCAGGCTTCTTCCAGCATTATGAAACATACCTGTAACTCTAGAGAGGTTAACTTTCTTCCCTTCTTCTCCTCTTCTCTCTTTGCTGTCTGAGCTTTTGTTTTTTCTTTCTCTTTTGACCTTTCCATTTTTTGAAGCTCCTCCACATAGGCATCATAGATCTCCCACTGAGAGACAGACAGAGGCAGGATTTATCAGGACCTGATTACACTCCAGAAAACAGCAATCTACACCATGACAAAAATATGATAGTCCTCACAACAGTAACATTGCCACTGGAATTAGCTGAAGACAGCTGGCTTGTTGCACAAAAAGTGAAGGATTGAAGCCCAGGATTTTTAAAGCTCGATGGAACATGTCTTACTTTTTAAGAACACATTACTGGATTCTTAACAATTTCCTTCCTCCAACACTCTTCTTGGTGCTTTGACTCACTTTCTGTTTGGCTAATTTACCAGTGTTTAATAGGAAACATGCATTAAACATCTGTTTTATGACATTTCTCATGTGGTGTTGGAAAATTAAATTGTAGCTGCTTAACACAATTTAAATCTTGGACTCCAACTCTGCAGCATATGATCAAAATGGAAACTGAGAGCAGTTTTACATCTTCTGCTATGCCACATGCCAGGAATGTCTTACGTGAGTAGAACCAAAAGTAATTTTTCTACTTAAGAATTATTCATTAGTATTGGAGTGCTAGTACTGTATCTGAAGCAGGTACATTACTTTCAGAACAAAACAAAAGGCAATCTAATTCTCACACATCATCTTAGGAGAGGGAGTATGATTCAAACACAAAATATAAAGTAGAACATTGGAATAAAGAAAGGTAGCAGAAAACTTCAGCAAAAAAAGTGCATTGTGTTGTAAATTTGCAGGTGGAAATGAGGTGCAAAGATGTTCCAAACATCAGGGAAAGGACAAAGAAGATGTGATGAGAAGAGTAGGAGAAGGAGCAGAACAGAAAACTTTGGAAGAGGAAATTATGAGCATAAGGAAGAACAAGAAAGAGAAAGAGTTGAGGGAAAAAAGAGCTTATGTTAAAATACTGTTTTATATCCACTCCAATTTTCAACAGAATAAAAAGAAAACAAGGGAAAACTTTTGCTCTTAGTTTTCAGACATTTAATGCAAAATTTTAGCAACAGCCTGATTATCTTAAATAGCTCTGTTGTCTCTCTCAAATCATCTCTCTGCTGGAAAAAATGAAAGCGAAGTCCAGCTGGAGGGAGGAAACATCTCAGGCCAATTAGTCTGTGATTTCAAGTTCAGGAATAGACTGGGTTACAGTTTTCAGCTTGACAGAGACACCTTCACTCCCTTCCTATCACTTTCCTATAACAGCATTTTTTAAGTTGCTGCCATTACCTTACACTTTCTTCTGGGTGTTCCTGTGGTACACTGGTAACAAAACAGTATTTTCAGTATCAGTTTGGTACACTGGTTTGAAACAATATTTGCATCAGTGACAAACGCAAATACATTTTGTAAATATCTGTGATCAGCAGAACTGGCTGGATTCCCTTTCCAAGGACATCTATAGCATATTTCATGTGTAAAATATCATGCGAAATATTTTTTTTTTTACATTTTTAAGAGATGGAGAAAATACTGTGTAACAATTGTGGAACAGTTCCTCCTCATGAATAAACAGGCACATTTGCAGTACATAAACCAGAGCTGAATCTATTGCAACAGGCTTAAAGCAGGTCTTCCATGCTCCTTCTGCTGTAGTTCTCATTGGGTTCAGCTTCAGGCGTTAGAAACCTGCTTTCGCATACAGCTAAACTTACACAAAGTAAAAGACACAGTGTTGCATATATCAAATTCTTAACAACGCTCCCAAAAACTCCATGAACCCTTGTAAATTCCTGGCTGTGCAAAATCTTCAGAGGTGTCCACTCTCTAAACACGGTGCTCAAAGTGGAGCTAGCGTGCAGACATGTCCTAAGTGCTTTTTCATTATTTTGCTCCTGCATTTTGAGACGCCATTGAACCTCCCTCTGATGTGATCAGCTGATGGAGGTGTCCTGCAGCTGACCAGGTATTGAATGCTGGATCACAGCTCTTCCTAAATAACCAGCTCACCCATCACACAGTGATGGAAGATCTTCAGCAACAGGACAGTCCCCACCCCGAAGACAGCCAGGTCCCCAGAAGAGTCAGTGCCTGCAAGAGGCAGTTGCAGTTGTGTCCCTGTTCCTGCAGAGCTCAGCTGCAGCCCACCTCTTGCTAAGTCCAGAACCATTCTCACACTGTGGTGTCCCCATTTCCACTCATTTAAGACTCTCTAAAGCAGACTGGCCAGGGTGGCTGGCAAGTGGTAGATCAATTAAAAGCAGCTAAACAGAGACATTTGACCTTAGAAATACAAACCATTAGCAAGTTCACCCATTAAGGCAGAAAAGAGGGCCACACTAGTTTGCTCTCAGATTTAAACCAGAGATCAAAGCCACAGTATGGGAGTTCATTCCACTGCAAGGAATGCAAACATAGCAATTTGGTTTTTCCTTTCTTATATCTCAGTTTCCTAAATATACTCTAAAATAACTTTAAAAGTAAAAAGGATATACCTGGTTAGCAGTGGCTGAGAAATTTTTACAAGGTGTAGGCTCCGATTGACATGCTCTTTCCTGAATAAAGAAAAAGCATAAAGAAGTGTAATCTTTGCATTGAAACTCTTTGCAGTGACATAGTCCAGCTGTGGAAACAGCCTTCTCATAGCAGGTAGTTAGAATAATATTGACCTGAGATTAATTCAACATCCAAATGGCTCCCAGAGCACTGCACAAACATTCTCAGTGATCATGCAACTACAAACAGATTTTCTTGTGGACCCAAAGAATGTTCACAAGACCTTCCGATTTTTTTCCAACATACTTAAAATACTTAATTTCAGTATTTCATTTTGAAGGAGTTGAAATGGTTTGTTTCACCTCTACCATTTGAAACATTCTGCTACCAGTTATGGTTATCAGTTATGATATCACAGAATCATAGAATGGTTTGGGTTGGAAGGGACCTTAAAGATCATCTGGTTCCACCCCCGCTGCCATGGGCAGGGACACCTTCCACTAGACCAGGTTGCTCAAAGCCCCATCCAACCTGGCCTTGAACTCTTCCAGGGATGGGGCAGCCACAGCTTCACTGGGCAACCTGTTCCAGTGCCTCACCACCCTCAGAGTGAAGAACTTCTTCCTTATATCTAACCTAAATCTACCCTCTTTCAGTTTAAAGCCATTACCCTTTGTCCTATCACCACCTGCCCTTGTAAAAAATGCCTCTCCAGCTTTCTCGTAGGCCTTCAGCTACTGGAAGGCTGCTATAAGGTCTCCCTGGAGCCTTCTCTTCTCCAGGCTGAAAAACCCCAACTCTCTCAGCCTGTCTTCATAGGAGAGGTGCTCCAGCCCTCTGATCATCTTCATGGCCCTCCTCTGAACTCACTCCAACAAATTTGAAATCCTGCCAAATTTGAAAAGTTTTCACCTATATATTAAAAACCCACTTGGGTACAGTAGTCAAAACAAAAGAGTTGAACAGAATGCTAACCTGTGAACAATTCATTTGATGTTACTGAAATAATATTTTTATCACCCTTATATCAAAATTCTGAAATAAATGAATATATTTCTGTGAAACCTTCATTTCATGGAACAGCGTTTTCTTTCAAAAAAAATGTTGTGTCAGGACATTTTTAAGAAGCTGCCTGTAGCATTTCACTGACCTCTGAAATGAGGCAGTCTCAGAGGTGGAAACTGCACATCCTGTATAGCAAGCAGCAGTACTTCACAGCCACTTAAAGTCTTTATTCTGCTTTCAAAGGCAGAATCACAGAAGCACAGGAGCCTCTCCCAGTAAAATCAATCGGAAGAGAATATGCGCATTCTTGGGACAGAGAAATAACAAATTCTGTGGCCTCCACAGGGATTTTTGAAAGATGCAGAATTTTAGCTCAGACTTTGCAGTAAGCACCCCACTGTTGGATAAACTCTCCTGAGATCCTCCATCTCTACTAGTGGGCAGAGATGGTATTCCTTCTATGAGATAGTAGCTCCAACAATATAGTAACTCTTAGATCTCTCCAAGCCCATGAGATGTAAAGACATCTCACTTTAGGTGTAATTGCTGCAAGAAGGTAGGCAGGCTCTCTGGGGAAGATGCATATACTCTTGATTCCAGGGCAGCAAGGAAAACAAGAGAATTTTCTCTCTGAAACTTCTATCTCTGATTCAGAAAGCCCCTTTTTGAGCACTCAACTGGGGGCCAACATCACTGGTACTGCTCAGGAGGCCCTGTGAAGAGAAACTCACTGGGAATGGCTGCAGGCTGAGCAAAAAGCTTAGGGGAGGAACATACAAGGTCTTGGGTGGGTACTGACTGGAAAGTACATGCACAGAGTGGGAGGGAGACGTACCATGTAGCAGCAGTAAAGCTTTGTCATACTTACATGGGTCTGTTACTGTAGTACCTGTGCTTAACACAAGCGTAAATACCTTTATCCTTTTAATATATGGGCGCTTATATCCCTGCTCCATTGGTAAGAATTGGAGTACAAGGCCATAAAGGGCCTCTGTGGCACAAGGAAATTGAATTCATGGATTCCAAGCCCTCAGTTACTACCCTAACCATTGCTCTATACTTTTTCAGATGAGAAAATAGACATGAAAAATGTTATATCCAAGTAGAGGTTTAAGGATTTACAGTAGCACCAAAACTTCTTGTAGGCTGTCCAAGAATCCATGAGACAAGAATTTTCTGTCACCATTTTCATCACCTCAAATGTTTTACAATAGTAAAACACTGTTTTTTTCTCCTAATAGTATCTACAGAGATCACAGGATATGACACAAACACAGATGATCCACACGCCCTCCCAAAGGAAAGGTCCTCCATGTCACTGAAGGAAATGGCAGCATACCCGCATAGGGTTGTTGAGCGTCCTTGAAGCTCTCTCAATGAAGTTGAACTGGTTTGCTAGCTTCTGCTCCTTCACCCTTGGGGGATGAGGCTCTTCTGCCTCTGCTGCCTCAGCTACTTCGGCTGTGCCTGACCCCTCTGCCTCTTCCTCTCCTGCAGCCTGCAAGAAAATAGAGCAGTGACTCCACCCTGAAAGAACGAGACATCTCGTTCCTTCTTCAGAAGCACTTCTTCTTAGACTGCTGAATTTCTGCTGCCTAGTGAAGGAGACTGTAACTGAAGGTTCAATATTTAAGATGGAAATCAGGAGACTTCCAGCAATAAGAGCAAGGATATTCTGGAAGAGTATCTAAATGGGAATATGGAAAACCAGGAACTGAAGTTACTTTAAAACAAAGTCTGACATGAGTGAGATAATATAGCATGACTACCTTTGATAAAATAGACTCAGGGACTAGAAGACTGTGCTAGAGTCCCACTGTGCTGTGTTTTCATTTTCTTGCTAGACAGGGAGCTTTATCTGAAACTAGCCTGAACTTGATTCCAGGGCCTGACACCGTGTGGATAAGAAGAAATTTCTCACAGCATACTCCTTTCCTGATCAGACAACTGCCTCTAAATCAGGCCACTGCTTATTTCATGTAGTTATGCCTCCTGCTTTCCCCCCCCTACATTTTATTTTTCACCAATTTCTCTTTCAGGAATGGACATGCTGTCCAGGAAGATTCCAGATCCCAGCAAATTACACTGTATCTTGATATAATATCTGGATAGAGACAGACCTGGTGTGTAGGGACCAGTCATCCCCCTACACAGCTTCTCCAAACCAAAAAAATGGCAGGAGGAGCCCAGCAGTTCAGTAGAATTTGCAGGATCTCACCAGCAGAGACATCTCAGGCATAAAAGAATCAATCACAGAAGCTTCTCAGCAAGCCCATTTTATAACAAAGGAATTTCAAATCTTGTATTAAAAATAAAATGGACAGCTCTCAGCTGACTATGGAGAATTACCTGAGTATCTCCTGTGCTTTCTTCATCTTTAATCTCTGCCTCTTCAGATGTTACTGCAGAAGTCTCAATAGGAGCCTTTTCTGATGACAGAAAGGATAAGCAAATAAGCCCAGGATAATAGGACATATTATCCCATATTCTGCAGATCCTTCTATCTTCTTAAGCATTAATATACAGATGCATCCTTTCCTAATGCTATCTCATTAGACAACACAGTAACCAATCCCCAATTTGGAGGGTTATTATTTGCTCAAAGCCACAAAAGGAGACAATGTTATTACTAAAATGAAACTGCAGTAATTCTGTCTGGACTGAACTAAAAAACCTGACTTCGATTCATATCAAACTTTTGAAATCCACTTCTGATCTCAGTAGCTTTGTTTCTGGGTATCTCTTCAGCTCTGGACCTTTCTGCCCTGCAAAAATGGCTGCAATTATGTACAACCATGAAGAATGCTTTCAAGGCACACAGGAGTTATAACATGGTTTGTTCTTATTTATATGGATAAAAATGAATATACTAGTCTTGCTAGAGAATGATGGATGTCTACATTCCAATCACAGCCTTGAGTGTGTAGTCATGCTAGCATCAAGCTGCTTGAAACTATTTGGTTTGGAATCTACGAAAAGCAAGAACAATCCATGCTTTCATGGCACTGAAGATCCTATTCAGCACTTTGTCCTACTTCAAATCATCATGCACATTTTGTTAAGTGTGAAATAAAAGAGGCACTGACCCTCAGAAGCTGCAAGTAACAACTATTCTCAGGAGCTTATCCAGTGTTATCATCATGCCTGACAGTTACCACCGTGAGAGGTGGTCACCGCTCCTTGTGACACAACTTCTCCTTTCACAAACAGCAGAAATATGAGGAAATCACTAGGCAGTACATCTTTCTCTGCTGAAAATTCAAACCTAGAACTCTTTACTAAAAACAGAGCTTTTCAACCTCTGATTAAGGTGTCTTTTTGACTGAAAACCTAAGAACGGTGATAGTAGCTCAGATCAAAGGCCCAACTAGCTCAATATCTTGTATCTCACACTGTCCAGAAGTAGATGTCCTGGGAAGAGTGTAACAATTGGTCAAGTATTTGATAGTTTCCTGAACGGTCACCTAGCCTCCACACATTTCTCCTTTAATACTTTAAATCATGGCTGAAACTTTCAAAGCAGGCTAAGGAGTTTAGACATGTATGTCCAACTAATGGTAGTGGAAGATGTTTAAAAGACAATAAATAGCTCTGAAAATTTCAGTGTTAGTGTTCACATGGCTCAAAAAGCCTGCACCGTTTTCTACACTGTGTCAAACATCTGGGTGATTGTTTTTTCTGTTTTCATTTCCCAAGAAGGATCCAAGCTAAAATAGGAGCTGTTCAATCCTATGGTGATGAAGCATGATGATTCCCTCGTGTTGAATAAGTGGTACCAGTGCCTAGCTGAAAATGATTGTGGTTTCAGATAGTAAACCCACCTGCTGCAGTGCTTAATTTGATACTCTGCCGTCTGCCTTCATCTGAATCTTTGAGTATCATGTTTCCATTCAAAGAGAAGTGAATGGCCATTTGATCCACATAGCTTATTGGCTTGTATGCTCGCTCCTACAAAGAGGAAAAAAACAACAAAATCAGTGTGGAAAAATATTTTAAACCAGAAATACTGTGTAGCCAAAATTCCTAAAGCCAAGAAGATCCATACTGATAAATACATGTTTGTTATTGGCAAATTTACACTGAATTTCTTCCAGCAGGTATTTATATCTCAGGACACTGAGAGCCATAAATTAAAATACAATGAAAAGAAGCAAGAACATGAAACCTCCAGTTCTCCACCACTACCACAGCAAGTGAGTTTAAATATAGTTCTAGTGGACCTCTACTACACAGTACTCCCTGAGAGACTCTCATGTCCTGTTGCGCTGAGATCCCTGAATGAGTTGTTGTACCTACACAAGATCAGCACCATACGTAGAGAGCAGTTCTGATCTGGAGACAGTACAGGCTCTTAGCACCATGCCCAGGTTATAAGCACTGTACAAACTCAGCTGTTTGAAGCTAGCTTGATTGGCACTTGCTTGTGGACCACTCTACAGTGCAGCCATGCACCTAGGCTCAAACTGTGTATTAAGATTTTGAGCTGCACCTAAAAGCAATCAGAAGGCACTGCAGACCACAGATGATTCAATAGTTTCTTCTCAAAGATATGACTGCTTTCTGTACCAATCACAGCATAGCATCGAGCCCACTTCAGTCACTGTGGATGATTTGAAGATATGGTTCATTCATCACCTCTTTCTATCCCATAAATATGAAAACATCAAATAGAAGAGAAAGTGACCTTATCTGCTTCCACAAGACTGGTTTCCTTTCTCTGGTGATCTCATGTAATGGTTGGTCAAACTAGTTACAGTAGCACCGACATGCGACAGGCTTGGGAATATTTCACTTGGTTGTCTGTTCCCTGCCAAAGGTTGGGGATAATCCAGTGTTGGAGCTGGAGGAGCTGTCCCTGTGACCTTTCTTTCAGGGGGTGTAACCCTTCCAAGGGAGGAGCGGGAGGCAAAGTCATCATTCCACTCTCCTCCTGCAGCAGCCTGTGTTGCTAGCTGTACATGCTAGCAGGAGGAGGCCGCCCCAGGGTAATGCAGCATATGCTCTGCACACACAAATGTGAAGGTGTGACTCTTGGATGTTTCCTGGCAGTATGTGATGCACCCTCCCCTGCTCACTCCTACTCATCATGAATAGAGCTCTTGTCAGCGATTTCACAAAGCACTTTTCTGAGCTCTCCTATAATTCAAACACCTGAATCTTGATGTGAGGATACTGAGGCATAACTGTCTTACAGACTGAGTAAAGCATTGCCTTTTGTCTTCTAACCACCACAGAATGGAAAAAGGTACCGCCTGACATTGGCTGCACTAATTATGTTCACTGCCAGATCTTGTTGAATAATTGTTATATCCTACTTCCAAATAAATATGTCAATGTTTTTGGACCTTTACCCTCTGAAAAAACCCTTTAGGAATGATTGGCAGTAAACACATAACAAGATGAAGTCACATTAAAAGGAAATTTACCGGGCTATAAATCAAAGGGAAACACAAAACCAGTTAATTGCAAAAAGTCTCATCCTGGATTTACAGGTTGTGCCACACTTACTTTAAAGCTGTATCTGACGATATTCTGGGGAGCATGGGGATTATTAGCTGTCAGGATGCGTGTAAATTCCTCTTTTAATTCCTTTGGAATGGAAACAAAATAGCATTATAAATAAACTCCACTCTTACTACAATGTACAGCATACAAAAATCACCAGGTTTATGCTTAATTTTATGATGTTCAGTTTGCTGCAAATAGACTCAGCTGATGCCTCCACAAGAACAATGCTAGGAGGCAAGCTAGCTTACAGTGGAATCCAACACAGTCATTTCGCTTCATGCCATAGTATTTCAGTGGGTTTTCTTGAATTCTTTAGCTGTCATGTTAATTCTTATCTAAGCTATGGTAGTACTTGAAAAATGCTAGCTGCATTCTATAGGGCAAGAAAGACAATCCATGTCTTGAAGCGTACACTGTCAAAAAGTAAACAATAAGCTCAGTAGCAGCGCTTGCAGGGTCAGCCACTGCAAACAAAAAACAGTACTGCTGTTAACTGTTTCCACTACCTGAGTGGGGGGAATTACATATAGCTTCCCTTTGAGAGCTACTTGGAGGACAGGTAACAATGTTAGAGTTTTACACGGCAGCAAGGAGAGACAACTGCAGTTGGAAGGGTGACTGACTGCAATCCTACTGAACCAAGCTAAGAAGAAATGGCCATAAAACTGTAGGACACCTCCCTGTCCTGCGTATCACACACGAAAAAAGCTCAGGGTTGGTTCTAGGGTCCTCCTTATCTGAGGAAAGCCCCGACCCATTCCCCTCTTGTCTCAACTCCACACAGATTGTCTTAAGGCCAGAACTGTGTTTCAAAGTACATTCTCCCTGTTTTCCTGCTGAAAGCCATTTCCGTTTATGCTGCAGATACCATACTTTAGCAAGTACTGGAGTTTTACTCTCACAGAATTTGCTCCAAAAGAAATGGGTAGGCTTCGGCTTATGGAGTTTTCTACACTTCTCATGACAACTACAGGCACTGTTTTACTCACAGCTTCAGTCAGCTCCAGTTGATCTGGGGGTTTGACTAGAGTCTTTGCTGCCGCCCATTCATCTGCTCCCTCTCCTGCTTCAGTGGAGACATCTTCGTCCTAGCACAGGAGCAACAAGCCCATTAGTGCACCAAGATTGTGACTGTTTTGCTCCCTCCCAAAACAGAACTTCTCCAGGCATGATGGACCAAGGAGGAAAAAACAGCATTCCCCCACCCATCTGTGCTTTGAGCAGAGCAGATAACCCCAAATTGTAGGCCCAAATTTGAAGATTGTTGAATGGCTACACTTGTCAGCAAGAGTTCAGTCAGTTGGAGGAGTTGCTGTCTGAAGATAATTCCTGGCCTGTAACAAAACTGGAGTAACTCCAATAACAAAACTCAAGTAACCCCACTTCAGTTTCAGTTTAAAAGTTGGCAGTTCTATTTCTTTTGACCATATAACACCCAAATGAGCAATACTGTAGGACTACTTAAGGGCACAAGTCAAGGACCTGCAATTACTTCTGAAGTGCTATTCTATAAGCTACACTTAAAAATTAGTGCAAGATACAAAGCTGCAGGGATGTGGCTCCTGAAGGAATGCTAACCATTTTCTTGCAAAGGCTAGCAGGTCTGCATTCTCCCAACACAGAGAGCTGCTCTCCTTGGGCTGGGCTTGGATTGCTGTCATGATATGATATCATTAACAGGAAAATGAATCACTCCAGGGATGAATTTCAATTAATTGTCATTACAGATAAACTGCCAGAACACAAAGTTGGGTATATTCTCTTAATCAAAGTGTTTAACTGCTCCAGGCAAAATTTCTCCTCAGTTTGAAACGTGTAATGGGTTGATTTAAAATAAATCAGTCATTCTTTTGAATACAGTTCTCTCAGGTCTGCTAAACTTTATAGTCATACAGAGCTGCCGATGAGTCCAGGGTGTAAGTGCAGGCTGTCTGCAGGTACAGAGACTGGACCAACAAAGCTTTGCTATCTGCAGAGCGCCACAAAGGTAAAAAGCACAATGCTCTGTAAAAATGTGCAGTGGCTGAAAGTAACAGAGAATTCTGTGTATGCCAGGCATCCAGGGAAAGTGACAGGCTGCAGCTTTTTTTTTCCCCAAGGGAGCTGAAATGAGGCAAGCGGTAAGGAAGGTCAGGTACTCTGATACACAACAGACTATGACAGCAGAATAGCAGTTTATGATTTAACGCTCCCCACATGAACAACTGCTTGTAGGATATTTATCATACACAATTCAATGCCAGTTAGTTCAGTGCCATTTTCCCTAGTGAAACAGATAAAAAAGTGTTGTGGGTTTAACATTTTTATTTATGTTTTTCATTTAAAGTTAAATAACTTTCCATTTTTAAAGGGTCAAAAGAGGAACATTTAACAAGACTGTGATTTGTCCTAAGAAAGTGAAAAGCTGTTTATCACCATGCCTGTTTAAAGGCACGTAAACTGTCCTTTTTCCATCCATGCCAGTGGAGCTAAATAAGAGGAAGGCAGATTAAATAAGGATGTTGTAAGCATTTATTTGCCTGACAGTAAAAACATTATCATGAGGCTAACAATCAAAAAGTTAACGCTATTTTCTCTAATGCTTGTATTTCTATGTTAATTAAGTGAATATGGGCTACCTTTTGAATTTTCTAAACTGAGCACGTAGCTTTCTCACAGTCTATGTCAGCCTGTATTTTGGAATTTACATACCAAACATTTTATTTTAACCTTTTCATCTTGCACTTTACCTAAACTGTGCCTTTGTTTTAGCTGCCATTTTTATTCTAACTTGCTAGTGTAATTCCCTTCTCAGTGGAAATCTATAGCAACCCCTTACTGCTAAATCAATTGGAATGTTACCAATTCCATACAGCATGCAATTGTTCAGACTGAATCTAGTTTGCATCTCATAGGTAAAGAAGGGGAAAACATTTTTTAAGACTTGTGGATCTTACCCGTTTTTTAGATAGAGCTTTAGCTGGCCTTGGCTGTACTGCCTTTCCTCCTGAAGGTCCACTTTGGCCCTGAAGCGAGAACATACGCAACGTAAACATTCAAAGCATAGTGTTTCCTAATTTAACCAAAGCAGAATAAAAGTTCAATGTGCTTACTGATGTTTGCTGCAATGGTATGTTTCAAAAGCCAAGTATACCAGTATTTTGTCTATAAATCATTTGAATGAAAGGCAGTCACTTTCATAATAGTGGTTGAGTCCCCATCCCTGGAGGTATTTAAAAGACGGGCAGACGTGGCACTTTGGGACATGGTTTAGTGGTGGATTTGGCAGTGTTAGGTTAATGGTTGGACTCAATGATCTTAAGTGTCTTTTTCAACCTAAACGATTCTATGATTCTATGATTCTAATACAAGACAGTGGTTTATCAACATGAAAAAACGCTAGGCGCTAGCCTTGTTATTGCCTATCTGTGATACACCTAAATGTCACACACACAGGGTTCTAGTGCCTTAATCAAACACACAGAGAGGCTGCTCTTGCCCCAAATGCTTGCTTGTCACGGTGAGCCTGGAGACAGCAGATCCACAGCTACAAAGCCACGAGTGCTGAAAAACCGTGGAAAACACTGAAATAGTTGTTTACAGGGAGCCTTACAGAGTATTTCTAAGGGAGACTACCCAGAGGTTAAGGAATAACAGAAGGGCACCAGTGACAAAGCTTTATGAAAACTTTACAGAAAGTGCGAGAGGAAATGAAAAGAACCTCTCTGAGAAGATGCTGAGAGACAGACAGTACCAAGAACCCAGATGGCAGAGGGAGAGAGAGCTGATAAATCAAACAAAGGAGACAGCATGAGAAGCGTTGGCAAGAACAGTTTCAGGACGGATCCCAGATAACATTGGATGGGATGGATGGGAAAAGCAGAGGAGTTACTTGGAAAAAGTGTTTGACTTTGTGACAGGAAAGAAGGGGATACTAGAGGAGAAAAGGGAAGGAAAACAAAGGGGTGGAGAAGAAAGCTCCCATGGGTTTATTGATTTTCTTTAGAAGGACATTAGAATGTGCCTTTCAGCTCAGATCAAAGGTCCACCTAGCTAAGTATCTCTCTCCAACAGTATTCAAAAGCAGATGTCTATGGAGCTTTCTCCAGGATGCCCTCTCAGCTTCCCACAGGGACTTGAATCAGAAACGCTGCTCTTTTTATTTCATATCAGTGTATCTTTTTCTCCACAAATTTATTCAGTCATTTTGGAATCCATGCGCATTTTTAGCATGTACAACTTCCACAGCAAGGACTCCCACGGTACAACTACATGCTAATGCAAAGAACTGCTGCTTGCTTTTTAAGTCTGCCACTCGCTGCTTTCATCTGGTTTTCCTAGTTCTTATACTGGAAAGCCCAGCTTTATCACACCCTCTGTTGTTCATCCCCTTTTCCGTATCTCTTATGAACACCTTAAGGAGCACAACAGAGATTCCGAGACTCCTCTCATGATTCCCCTTCATTATGAAAATTAAATATTCACTTCTACCATCTGATTCCTATGTATTAAGCAATTAAGGAGCCATAATGACTTTGACCCAGTATCCCAGTTCTTGTTTCTAAAGCCCCATTACTTTTTAAGACTTGAAAATAAGAATTCAGAAAAGAAATATTTTCAGAGGAGAACAAACTGCAGCAGAGATGTGAGGCTGTGACTTTCAGTGTTTCCCTTTGTACAAGCTAAGCCATGTAGAACTGCTGTTACTAACAAGGTGTCAGGGATTATTTTTAATCCAGAAGATACATATTAAAAGAAATGAAAAATGAGCAGACCTATACCTTTTTATGCTTAGAAAATGTGCCTCACTTTGAAATACAAATTGTTATGACTCAAGTGGAGAAAATAGTTATGACATTTCCTTTATAATCCCACAGTGGGCTGGTAGCAGAGCAGAGCAGAGAGCCTAGGAGCCCCAGCATCACAACCACTACTGAGCCTGCTGGATTACACAGCTGGCCTGTCTCCCTGCTTCAGTTGCTTGGCAATGGGCAAGAGAGCACCCTATTCTACAAGGACCATGCTACATGTGAATTAGATGTGATGTAAGCAACAAAATTTAAAACAGATTTTCAGAGTAGAATTTTATTCAGATCCAAATCAAAATCAAACTCTTAATTTTAACCATGAAATAAAGCCTACTCACTATTACCCTTTGTAAATGAGTCTATAAAAGCATTTATCCAGCAGCAAAGGCATTGACAAGGCAGTCTGAGGGTAATTGGTTTTGGCAGTTGCACACATGTCAATTAACATAATCTGAAGAGCCACCTGTGAATAAATATCCTCAACTGTATTAAAATCCAAAAGTGACACTGAAGAAAAGCTAGAGTTAGAGTGCAGTGGAAGAAAGCAGCACAAACCCTGCACTGCTCCCCACACCACAAAGGATTTGTAGGGTAGAGCGTGAGCAACTTTTCTAATCAACCAGAGGCCCATGGCTAATTTGTTTTATTTCTTTTGTCTTTGTACGGTACCATTATGGTTTTATCACTGTAACTTAATGATATAGTACAGGCCTGGTATGATACACAGACTCTGAGGAAACCCAGGGTGTGGCATAGAGGGGTACAGGCAGGGGATGATAAGAGATGGGGTACAGGCTTGACATCAGAGACCCTGCAGCTGTAAGTACTGGCTGAGTAGAGAAACGCAGACCTGCAGACAGGACAGAACAAAGCTGGGTTTAGAGGTAACAAAGAAAACAAAATAATAATATCTAGCATACTTAAAAAGAATCATATACAGTAACATCAGATGTAACGTGGAACACCAGACCAACGAAGAAAGAGAAAGATGTGAAAGTGTGTTAGCTAACATACAAAAGAAACGCCAAGTAGGTCCTAGAGTGAAGAAGAAACCGTCAACATGGACATCTTATCCTTCACAGTGCAGGACCCCAGGTGCTGACAACTTGCCATAACATCCCCACCAACGCCACCAACAACAGCAAACGAAACCATCAACCTTGGGAACCAGAGGACCAGAAGAAAGGTGAGCACAATACCAGAAAAGGGGTAGAAACTAAGAAGCTTGCATGCAACAATTTTAACTGCATCATCATCATCATCATCATTATTATTATTATTATTATTATTATTATTATTATTATTATTATTATTATCGTTATTATTTTGTTTTTCACAGAAGTACTTCTTATTTTCTGTAATAATTACATCTGGACTGATGAGAATGTTTAGACTAAGATTTCTGTCACACTAACTTTAAATTCTTAGCTTTAGATATATGTGTGCCTCCTCTTTGCCTTGTAAACAAGATTTTGAGTGTAACACAGTTTACAGACTAAAAAAAGAACCAGGCTCTGAAACTCTGAACTTTGATCCCATGCATGTTCTAACCCTTTATCAAAGAGTAGCAGTTGTGTACAACTGGGAGAGGGTGTTCAAGGGAGGGGTGTCATCGCATCAGTTGGTGGGATTAACTGCCCTTCTCCGTTCGACTCATTCCTGCTTTACTGCCAGACCCCGCTCCCTGACTGTGGCAGTTTGCTTTGGGACTCCCTGGGAACTAAGTGAATTAGTTCCCCACAGCAGGGAGCAAGAAGATGACTGGCAGGACAGTTATAAAATTGCAGTTATCATCTCTGGTATTTTGAACTAAAAATACTCCAACAGCCCCCTCCAACCCAATTATGCCTTAGGCCTACTTGGCTATCACACAGATCCTTGGCCAAGTGCTGCATAGTACGGACACAGTTAGCCCACTCCAGAAGTGTGCTAAACCTGAAGAAGGAAGACGGGAGCACTGACCAGCGTAGGCCCTGGGCTTTCTTCCATATGTGCTCCACGAAGACAGACAGCCATACCTGGAGCAGATGAGCGCAGGTTTGTCTGGCAGGTGGTAGTAGGGACTAGGAAGGTGTTGGTCCTTAGCTCATTCCAGGGTCCTTCAGCAAAACTCTCGTCTCCTGCCTAGATAAACCATCCCTCACAGCACAGAGACCTACTTCAACAACAAAAGTTGAATATCTTATTTGTTGGATATCCTGGACTCTGGCCAGTGAAGGTAAAGACTCCAACTCTGCTTGACTCGATGCTCTGCAAAAGTCAGTATAAAAAGCAGAAGGCAGCCTTCGGGATGCAAGCATCATCCTTGCAGGGATGACCTACAGGAGCCTACGCTAGCAGAGTGCCTGAGGTGACGGAATGTTCACCCGAAAGTACCTAATACGGTTGGAATCCAGCTGAAAGATGACACAAACATGAAGAGATGAGATGAGATCCTAGTATTTTGGCAATATTAGCACTAGGCAACACTCATCAAAACTATTAGATTGGTTTAAGACTATTATAAGAAGCAAGGTGGGGAACAAACATGGGTCAGTCAAGAATACACAATCTTTTACATTGCCTCCTAATTCACATAATAGCACAAAGTCTACTGCTGTCCCCCTTGCTGGAAAAGGCAGTCCTGACATTCCTTTTTATTGGTGTATCTGTCTTCTGTCCTTTTGCTATCTTTTTTGCAAGCTCCTGCTCTCTGTAAATCTTTCCAAAGCCAGCACACTGTCCTTACTCACTCCTTTCCTTAAAACTCCTCTCTGCCACATTAGCTGTAAAGAGTCCTCAGTTGCACCCAGGTAGTTGGTGTCCTGCCACCACGGCTCATAATGATGGCCTTTGCTTCCTCATTCTTTTTTTTTACTGTATCAACGTGTTATCCATAAACTATTATTTAAGACTTAATCCTTTTGCTCTGAGAGCTATTTCTTTGTTCCACATCACACAGTGTTTGTACAACAAGGAAGAGGTCACAAATGCATCCTCAATACAAATAAAAAATAAACTATAACTGTAAATCAACATAATGATTGTATATTCACTAGAAAGATGCTCACGACAAGGACTAGCCTTCATATGCATCTCTCAAATTCAAGCACATTTCTGCTGTTACATAATTAGCTACAGAAAAAAAATTATAAGTTAACAGACTATTATTAGCATCTCAAAGAGAAGCGTTCAAAAGTTAGAAAATGTGAGAATTAAGGTTGCTGGGGCAACCTTTAACTCATCCCATTGGCCACAGACATTATGATACACAGCTTAATTCCATAATGACACACTTTGTTTTTTGTAGGTTCCCTGCCTCACTTAAGCTCTCCCAGACTTACAAGCATGGACAGAGTTCAGACAGTGAGTTGCTACTAGTATTTTGGTTTATGTTGTTCAGCATCTAGAGTCTTTTTTTTTTTAACATATAGCCTAAGTCAGACACTCAGCAAAGAACATTTCAATCCAAACAGTTAGATTTTAGCAAATTCCATATAAACCGAAGATGGCCTTGCTACAGCAAGGATCAACAGTCTTGCTAAATCTTCCTAATAAATGGTGCTACTATCCCTGCTTTTAATAATAATAATAATAATTATCAAGAAGAGGAGTGTGAATAATTATGAGGATTTATATTAGGAAAAAAGAGACGTTGCTAGGGAACTAAGGAATGGGTAGGAGGCATTAAAGAGTTATAAGAAGTTTCTCACCTCCAGGTCACCATCATAACCCTGACCACCCTGGGAGGTGCTCCACTGCTACAGCGAAAAATGACAGAGTGAGAATTTATGCAATGCTAAACATGTTTTACTCTGATGACCATCTTACACTAAATAAATGAACAGATTATCATAGTTCCCACAGTGAAAAGACATTAGAAACCCATAACAGTCATAATACTTAAATTAAGGATATGGAAAACCCAAGTGACTGTTCTTTTCTGGACCTTGCTTCCAGGATGCATTTATGATAGCAGCACCTAGAAATTCCTCCCTGGCCCGGACATCAACTATGCTACAAGACAAACTGACTACTGACTACTGCAAAGATACAGTCATCCAACAGGATAACACAGATGAAGAGAGGAAACAGCTGAAAAGTGATGCTATAAATGCCATTTAATCTTCCTTTCCCTTGCCAGAGCTCCCTCTAACACAGACAAGCCATCGGGAGATGCAAATAGCTGCAAAATCAAGTCCTTCAGCAGGAAGTTTTCCTGTTGCTGACCTATCCAACAAGCATTTCTAATCCTGTTTTTAGGTATGATGTTTGGGTTGTCTCCAAATGAAATTCGTCTAAATATTTTTCTGTAGTTATAAACCAGGAAAATTAAAATAAGAAGAAACTACCAGCTACCTTCCAAAGGACATCGCTGTAAATGAAAAAGCACTACCAGGCTGGCATTTAGGAAGAGCTATCTTATTTCTGCATCCCAGAAACCTGTAATGGGAGGACAAGCATCAGAGAGATGCAATGTCTGGTGGAAGCTTTGCCCTCAACACCTCAGTAATATGCTTCCAGCTTGGCCTAAAATGAGGAAAATAAAGAATCATACTCAACCATCCATTCAAGTCTTGTCCTTCTTGCTTACTCTATCCATAGTCATTATTACTCTCTTTTTGTTGGCCATGTGACAGCCACTAACTGCTGATCTGTGACAGCCACTAATTGCTGATCTAAGACTCATTAACCAAATTTATACAAAATAGACAAGACTATCAGTACCTGCCTTCTTGACTGAATAGCAAAAGCTCGGAAGCTTTTTCTAAGTCCTGGAACAATCATGTCTGGTTCTTTTTTAACAGCTATTTTCTATGGCCCTACTTTTCAACTCTTTCATCCTCTGCTGCAGGAAACCTCTGACTAGTCAGTGGCAATGATGGTGGTAAATAAATCGTCTTGGTATCCTAGGAAGCAGAGATGTACTCTCAAGAGCAACTGTTCATTTAAGAGCTGGGTTAAATCCTGAATTTGTGACTGCAGAAATCCTTCAGAGAAAAATGTGTCCATCCCTCATGTTCAGATCGAAGGCCTGCCCTGACTAATCAAGTAGAAGATGCAATGATGCTACCACATGTGCTGTCCTGCCATCCAGGATGAGGTTCCTCACTATATAGCCTTTGCTGGGTGGTACGTCCTTATCCTATACTGTCAGATTAAACTAGCACTTGCAACCAGTCACAGCAAGGTGAGGAGCCAGACACACCACTACACAATAACTCCTTCAGTAATGTGAAATTTCTCCCTATGCTTAAACCACAAGGTGGGCTGAGCAGATCGGGATGTGCAGATCCAACCTAAAATACCAGACAACTCAGAGTCAGGGATGATGCAGGTTGATTAGTCTGCAAAGCTGAACTGTCAGTTCATATTAAGCAAATTTTCCAAAGGCTGAAAATCGATTACGTATTAATGAAACACGCGTCAGGGCAATGACAGACCCAGACTACATTTTTTTAAGATCATTAAAGAGACATTCCTGCAGCCTTTCTGCTCCCCATGCTAGCTGTCACCATAAGACAATCAGACTCCAAGGCTGAGCAATCACAGAATGCTCCTGCTAAGTTTACTTCATCTTCCTGAGCAGAGTCATTATCATTCCTGCTTCCTCTGGAGCACAGCACAGGGATTAACACGTAATCTGGAAAAAAAGCGAATGCAGCTGCTTCTGGGATTCTAAGGGGAAGAGGGAGAGTTATTATAAGAGCTAAGCTTGACATTTCTGTAAAACCATTTTATAATTCCCTGCTAGCTTTTTATTCTTGTTTTGAATATCAGCAATCTCCATAGTAAACCACCGCTCGGCACAAGGAGGGGAGAAGCACAGAAGGGAAACAAAGCCAAAGGGAAGCAAAGTAACTTCTAGCCTGCCCTGCAGCAGACATCCATTTACACACACTAGGGATGCCAATTTAAGAGCTATTTGCCAATACGTTTTATAATCTGTTTTCTGAGAGACACTAAACTGAGTATTTTGTATTCCATGGATGGTTTAATGCATGTTTAAGAGCCAGTAAGCACCTTAAAAGCCTTTGCTGGCAAAAAAAGTAAAATGCATCTGATTGTTGACTGTGTTTGGGGAGGTGGTCTCTTTGTTTCTCTTTGACAACTTGCTGAAGAGCAAAGAAGCTGCTTACATGTCAGTGGGTGCAAGACCACAAGTCAAGTGTAATGAGAAATGCCTCACTGTCCAAACTGAGGTGCTTTCTTAACACTGCGTAAGTTACCTGTTGCGTCACTGACCTGACAGTGGGGTTGACCTTAAGTGATATGACCAGCCAGTCTCATTTTGCACCCTGTAAATGCAAAGAAACCATAACCAAATCTTGCTTCTCCTTGGGGGGAGTTCAGCCACAGAGGTACACAGCAGCACAGGGTGCTCTCCACTGCTCACACAAGGCTTTTTCTTGAGCCACAAAGCAAAGACATGGAAATCTGCAACCAACACCTCCAAGAGCATAACTGATAACCATGTTTAAAATAACAATCTCAAAATCATTGGCTACTTTCTGTCAACATCCAGGACCATGCATGGGACTGACACCAGGCTAACAGGGTGCTGTTCCCTGTCCTATCAACAACTTTCTGCATATCCGTGCACATGCCACACAGGTCACTGTTTTTAAAGAATACTCTACTTCTGAATATCCTGTTTGTCACACTCAAGACCTCATTTTCAGCGGGGGGAGGGCGAGAATCTAATTCTTCCATTCCCTTCAGTCTGACGCAGGGACATTGGCTTTTGCCTTTCCATAGCTTTACATCTTCCCAAAATGCTGTGGAGCTCAATTGTGCATAACGCATTTCAGACCTGAAAGGAAAACCGTTATTGAAGTTCAGAGCTTCATACATAAGTATTATTATTTACAAAGCTGCATTGGGAACACAGAGACCCAGACACACCCAATTATTTTAACAGACTTTGAACACTGAAACACATTTCTTATTAATGTACACAAATATACAAGAGCCTAAAGATGTTCCTAATTAAGGCTCAGATCAAGTCAAATGATTCATCTGGAAAGGCACAGCCTTTATCTCTGACGGCCAACCGGCTTTTGACATATTATCACCCAGGAATATGGAAGATTTCTGTCAAAGAAAAAGAAAAAGACATCAGGTAGTTGGAGATTGAAGTGGAGGCTGAAGTCACCTGGATAAAGAAAAAAAGGAGTGAAATAAAGCAAGAAACAGATGTCAGAGGAGAAGGCAGATACAAGACAGGCACAGAAGGGCACACAACCACCACCTGTAAGTGAAAAGAAGAAGAAATAAAGAATTGATCACAAAGCACTTGAAGAACACATAGCCATGAAAGCAGAGGAGGGGCTGGAAGTGGCCTGCAGTAAGAGAAGGACCTGATAGTGTTCAGGTAACTATGTCAGCTTTGAGAACAATCTTGGGAAGAAAATTTTCAAAGGGAAAGCAGTCAGCAATGAAAAACCTAGGAGGCAGAGCAGAACAAAGCAATATATAGGAAATAGAAGAACGAAAAGCACAGGGACAGGTGAAAAGAGCATAGTGCTAGTGGAGAATTAGCAATGAAAGCAACAAGGACCGAAAGCCTATGGAGATGATGCTCAGCAGAAAAACCAGCCTCACCAGCAAGTAGCAGGCTTGTTTCCTGCCTCACTACAAACACCGGCAGAGAGGAGGAACGTGCATGAGGGAGCAGGGCATGAGCTTACTCACTTATTTCCAAAGTTGATTTTCTTGTCAAGAACTGGGATCTAGACCTTGACTCACCAATTTATTTTATAGTGGCCATCAGGGCTCAGTGAATACAATCATCAGGCCCTGACTGGGCAGTGAGCAGTGCAAAGGCACAGCCGTCCACTCCCCACACTCCCAAAGCCACTGAGATATGGGCTATATTTTGAGTCAGGGAAAATAAGGCAAAAGCCTCCGGGCTCCAGAGCCACCCAATTCTTCCACTAGAATATCCTAGTAGATAAAGGGACATGAAACAGCAATCAGATTTAACAAGCTCAAGGCAAATATAGGAAAGGCAATACAGGACAAGTTAAAATTATTGTCTTTAAGTTATTGTAATGAAAGTCGTGTGAAAAGCCAAAAATCCTAAGAGTTTAAACAGTTTATGATGTTTCAAGAGCTTTAAAATAAAATCAATGCCTTTACAGTACATTAATTAAATTTTTCAAATAACATGTGAATCAAAGCCTCTCTGTTTTGGAATATTTGAGATAATGGCTACTGAAAATGATTGAAAATATTTATGTGGAAATTCTAAATATAAAAGAAACTGAAATTCAGAGCAAGCATTTCATCCCAAGTTTAGCTGGTATCATTACTATCATTATTAATGGGTTTTACAATTTTAGCATAAACATTTTCATTATCTAGGACTGGATGTGTTTTTACGTTCTGAATTTGTGCCCTTTGCAAACTTCATAAAGCTCTTTGTAACCTGATAATTACTAGCACTTCAGGAGAAGATTAGGAATGTCACAGTGACCCTCTCTCCTACTCTTGCCTACTCTAAAGGTCACAAGCCCCTACCACGTGTGGCAGAAACACCCAGATGGCTCCCGGAGACCTCAGCAGCCACGAGGAACCATTTCAGTACTTCTGGATTTCAGGCTCCAACCCTCGGCTGCAGGAGCTGGGAGATGTGATTGGGCTCTGCAAAGTCGGCTCACACGTAGTGGGGTTTATTAGCATAGGCTTCAGGAGTTGCATAGGTCTGTACAGAGTCTATAGAGCTGTGGCGTGGGTAAACCACAGACAAGATGAAACACCCCTGGGGTGGGGATCAGATGATCAGCAAGGGTTGCTGTTCCCTCGTTGACAGAGCTCCTGCTGTCCAGACCCCCTCAAAGAGCACTGGGGATTGCCCAGGGATCTCAGCTACCACCTCACAGCTCCAGACCATCACGTTGGTCCCTCTTTTTTTCCTTCTGCTTTCCTTGATCGGTTATGGCTTTCTGGCGCGTGTTCTGGACTGAGGAAGCAGGGTGCTTGTTCTCGGTCACTTCTGGGCCACCTATGCTAACCCTCTTCCCCCCACCCCAAAGATCAAATATGTTGGGATTGACCTAAACCTGTAACGAAAAGGGTTTTATCAGCCAGGTCATCTTCTGCTTTTAAATCAAACACTTTGATAGTCCAGTAGTAGATGAGATCCAGGAATGAATCTGACTGAGCTGTTCATCCTGCGAGGGGGTGCACGCAGACGTGCCCACGTAGAGCCCAAAGGTCTCACAGACACAACCACCCACACCGCTGATCCCACAGCAGGGTTAGGGCCACGAGGGTTAGCAGATGACCTCACTCCAGTGTCTGAACTGAGAGAAGACCAAATAGTAAAGCAAAAGGAAAGTGATAAAAGGTACAGCTAGGTATAATCAAAAGAATTTTTAAAAACAGGGATTTCAACCTGTCTGCTCAGCGTCCCTGAAAGTTTCTCTGGCAGACTGGGGACACCTCAAGTGCATTAAAATCTGCCCTGGAAGGGAAGTGCCATACGCTGTAACAGTGAGGAAATGCCACGACAATGATGTCTGAGGACTTTGTAGTCTCACCGGGTTGCCACAGTACAGTGACACAGTGTGGGGTGCTGCGGCTTTGGGACATGCTGGTTTGCCTGAATAGGGTGTGTAGAAACACCACAGAGCACGTGGGGTGTCACTGGCAGGGTGATGACGTACCTCAGTGCAGGGACAGAGGGTCGGAACATGATGTAACCAGGCAGTAAGCAGTGCCAAGAGGGGCTGTGCTGAGCCCCGGTGTCTCACCCAGCCCTGAGGGGTTACAGCTCTGCGGGGCACCCTGGAGAGAAACGAGCTGGGATATGCATGGTGATGTAATGTGTGGTGGCTCTGGGAATGGTGATGTCATCGTGGGCCAGGTGTCACACCAGTAACACTGCGGCACCTGCTCAGAGCAGGAGCAGAGGGCAGCAGAACCAGAGCGGGGCTGCAGAGCGAGGTTCCCTCGTGTGAACCGCCATCTCCCGCCGCCCGAGGCACTGCGGTGACGCCATTCGGTGGGGGTTTGACGTCACAGCGCCGGTGGTGACGTCACCACGGCGCCGTCACACGGGAGCGCGGCGCCGCCCTGCCACGATACCCCCTCGGGACAGGCCCTTACCTGCCGGTGCCTGTCCCCCGCCTTGGCGGGCATGGCGGCTGCCGCAGCGGCTCTCCGCCACCGACCGCTCCTCACCACAGCCCCGCGCCCTGCCCGCTAACGGCCGGCCGGAAGTTGATAGCGGCAACCATGGCAACGCTCCGGAAGCGACGCGCAGCCAATCCGGTCGCAGAAAGCCGCCGGCCCCGGCTATTCCCCCACACCCCCCTCCCGCCAGGCGTGCCCCCGCTCCCCCCGGGGGAGGCAATGGTACGTCCTGGCGGCGGCGGGGCGGGGGCCGCGGGGAACCCAGCATCCGGGCCCCGGCATTATCCACAGTGACCCCGCCCGTTTCCTCATGAATATGCAAATGAGGGGCGGGGCGACCGGCGGCCGGACCCGGAAGCGGCGCGGCTGAGTCACCTCGGCGGCGAGCGGCGGCGATGAGGCAGCAGCCGCGGCGGGCGGCGGATTCGTCGTCGTCGTCCTTCGGCGCCTGAGGAGCCTCCCCGAGCCCGCCCGCCCTCCTTCGCTCCTTCCCTCCCGCGCCCCAGCCCCGCCGCCACCATGATGGAGGAGATAGACCGGTTCCAGGTGCCCGCCGTGCGCGCCGAGATGCAGCCGCTGGTGAGGGGCGGGAGGGCGGGCGGGGCCGCGCTGTCCCCGGGAGCCGCCGCCTCACCGAGCGGGGTGGGGGGGACGGGACCCGGGCGTCGGTGCTGCGGAGGGAGGGGCGCGGCGGTGCTCAGGTCGGGCCCGCGCGCCGCGACCGTTATGTAACGGCCGTCCCCTCAGCGCCGCCGCCATCCCCGGCGGGGCCGTGCCCGGCGGCGGCGGCGGCTGCTGCTGTGTCATCTCGGGGCGCCGTGGTCCCGGCTGCCCGCCCGGCCCTTCCGTCCTGCCCCCCTCCTCCTGCTCCCTCGGCCTCTCCCCGGGCGCCGTCGGTAGCAACGGTAGAAGCCGCCCGCGGGGAGGGCGGGGGCGGGCGGCAGCGGCGGCGGCTCCGCTCCTGCCTCGGTGGAAACGTCGCTTCTGCAAAGGCAGCGGCGGCCCCGGAGCATCCCCGCCCGACCGGTGCCCCCGGGGGGGCGTGGGAAGCGGCGGTGAGACCGGGGAGCCCGGCCGGGGAAGGACGGTCAGGCAGAGCGCCTGAGAAGCTGGAGGCACAGCGAACCGGCGGGGTTTCAGTTGACTTTTACAAAAATACGTGCGATCTGGGGGAAGAATTAGGCGGCGTTTGTGCGCAGTCTGGTCTGGGAGCTGCGGGGAGCGGTGCTCCCCGGGGCCGGGATGGCTGCACGGCACCGGTGCGACTTGGAGCCAGCTGCGGGGCGAAGCTGCGGGACCTTCTCCATGGCCGGATTCATAGACACCGCTCGCAGCGCAAAGCTGCTGTTAGATGCTCATCGTGTGAAAAGTCCGTGTGTTTTGCGGAGAAACGTCGCTGGTTTTGCAAAGAAATGTCTGCTACAAAATTAGTTTTGCTCACATAAAATTTTTTACATAAAAAAAGTAATCTGTAAGGGTTTAGTTGTTGTTTCGGTTTGTTTTTTGTTTTTTTTTTTTTTCTTCCCCATGCCAGGGCATGTGTTTTTCATTCCAGGATGCTTTTTCACTTCATAGACAGAGTTATACTCAATTAATGAGCTCTGAAGAGGTTGACATAATGGTTACACTACTACATGGGACCGTGGGGAATCATTGCAGAGACGGAAGTATACAGGCTCGTGGGACTTTGCGGCTGTGTAAATGGGCAGGTAGAGTGGTCTCGGGCTTTTGGTAGCTTCTGAAATGACACTTATGAAGGGAAGCCAGCTGGCTGGCAGCCATGGGAGATGCTAGATCATCACCAAGTAGTCCAAGACTTCTTATGAACGTGTAGCTGCTTTGCTTTGATGCTACAGGCTTGCTTGTGTATGTGTTGTGCCCCAGCTGCATGCCGCAGAACACCTGAATGTGTTTGTCCATTTCTGTTTCCCATCTGGGAGAGGTTCCCTTGTGTGTTCTTCTCCCTTTACTTCTGTCTGCCTCACTCTCTGCTTGAAGGTGTGTTGTTATGTGTAAACTGGGACCTGTTGAAACACAGTTCACCTTGGCATTAAAGTGAAAGCTGGATAACAGGCTGACTCACTCAAGATGTTGATTCCCTTTGGCACCTAGCATAACAAAATTCCATCTCAGCATCTGATTGTGTGCGACAAGGATATGAAGTGTTCGGAGAGGTGGAAAGAACTTTAATGAAATACTTGCACAGATCCTTTTGACAGCAGGTGAGGATAGGTTATTGGCAGGTTCATGTTAGCACTGAAGGTACGACTGAGATTTCCAGTATATCAAACTGTACGTTATTTAGAGTTGATGTACCAATCCTTGGTTTCTTGTTGCAGCTAGTGTTTGTAAAAAGTTGAGAACACAATAATTGTCTTGTGAACAGAAACACTCCGTGAAGGTCTACAAACTCAAATTACCCCTCAGTGGCAAGAAAAACACTTTTCTTATGGTGGGAGTGTTGACAAATTGTGAAAATACTTTTAGCTTGGTTTTTGTTGTTGTTTGGTTCTTTAGCTTCTAACCTTTGTGGTGGGGAAGAAAACTGGCCATACAAGCTGATGTGGACTGGTTGCATGCCCTACTTGTTGCGTGTGTTTTTTATCAGGCCGAGGCAGCAGATGTGACAAGGCTGGCCCTCTTTATTCATGTTGTTCAGGGCAGTGCACATAGTAGTGAGATTAGCAAGTTTGGAAAAGCTGTTGGCAGACAAAAATACTCCTAAGTATTTTCTAGAAACTGCATGATAGTAGTGGAGGAATGGAATTGGCACATGCATGCATGTTTGCATGGATATGGAGTGAGCAGAACCCAAAGAGGTCATCTGGTCCAACCCTGCTGTCTCGCGATAGGATGGTGTATTGTGCAGCAGCGATAGTAAGCTAAGGAGCAGGTTTCCTTCCCTTATTCAGCAGCCAAGAATTAGGACATTTTCACAAAGGGCTTTTACACTTGCATTAAAAGAGTACTCTGAACCTGTGCTTCAGGGTTTCAGTTGATTTTTAACTAATGGAGCTCACAGTGAAACCCTGTGTGTGTGAGGGGCTGTTGCTGTGACTGTGTGTGTAGGATTCTTCCATGTGCCTGGAAATGCTGGTATTGGGCTCAGAAGCAGGACAGAACAAGTCTGGTACTGCATTTCCAGTGGCTTCCTCTGCATTGTAGCTCCTGGTCTGTACCTTGCATGTAGGGACTGGACGCTTGGAAGAATCCTTGCAGTGCAGCAGCTGGCTGGGGTTTATCTTACTGATTTGCTTGGGTAACATGGTTCTGCCCAGTACTGCTGCTTTGTTCTATCACAGTTACCATTTGTCCCTTCCCTCCCATCCTATACTTGAAAATGCAGAATAACCTTGGCATCTCGGGACTTCTTGTTTCTTCTTCCCAGTGTAAAAGCTTTCAGTTCCACATGGTCTCAGGAGGAGATGAGATTGGCAGTCTTTTCCACATCCAAAGGGCTGAGGTAGAAGTTTGTTTTCCAGGTGGGACCTGAGAGTCATTGTGAACTGCCCCTGAAGCTACAAAAAAAATGTTTTGAAACATGATCCACTGCTGAAAGCAAATAGAGAAGAGAAGGTCCCTTGCTTGATTTGAAGTGTATACACTGTGTGAAAGGTTTTTTTCAACCTGTTCAGGCTGGTGTCCTAGGAGAGCACTGTTCCCTCTGAGTCTGGCCAGTACCTGGTAGCATGAGAAGGATCCTGAAGTGAGGTTTGCAAAGCTAGGTTTTGCTCAAAATCCTTAATGGATGCATGCATGCTTTTGAATGTCTTGTTCATCTGCATAGATAAAGTGGCATCTTAGCTTTTGGAGTCTTTATGCTGAACTCCAGGATAACTGGTCGTGATCTGCCTAGAAACCATCTGACAGAGAGGCCTGCTGATCTGCTCATGTTCAAAATTAAGAGATAGGTACAGCTGTTAAATGCTGAAGGGAGGCCATTCTTAGAAAGTAGTCTGAAGCCTTTCTGAGCCCCTCAGTCTCCAGACCTGCCACTGATACTGGCACTATTGATCAGCTGTCTGTCAGGGGTGATAGTACACTAACGTCTGGTGTCCGTTCAGTATACATCCTGACAATAACCAGTGTTGTATTTACTGAGCTGGGACAGGGAACCTGACACATCCATGGCTTTTTGCAAAAGTAACTTCTTTAAAGCTCAAATGTGTCTGGTGGGGGAACTTTTTCTGTTTGACAGCCTTGTCCAGCCACGGGCTGCGCTGGCATCTCATTGCGAGGCTAAGGGCAGCACCTAACTAGTACAGACTGGAGCTGTGTGAAGTACTGCTTGCTCTGACAAAGCCTACCAGGATCTGTGATTGCTGCAAGTTTCTCTCTGCTGATAACAAGTCGGATAGTGGTTGCGTTGCAGAGCCAAGAAGTATTTGGTCTGCAGGCTGCACGTTGGCCAGGTCTGTCAGATGTGACCTCCTACCCTTCGCATCGGATGCAGTGATGTGAAGTTAAGAAGGTGGGCAATCATTTTTTCCTCTCACGAGCCTGTTTGAATCAGCATTGCACAGTCAAGCAAGCTGTCTTGACTCTGCTTGACCTCTACAAACGTGTTAGGAGAACTGCTGTGTACTAATGCAGACCCAAGGAAAGGTTCAGCGCAGGACTTAATGAGAGGGAGTTGCTGTGGGCAGATAGACAGGATGGCAAATAGGCCCTGGTTAAACATGGGCAGGTTGTAGGATGGGATGAGGCCCAGTGGTTCACATCTTCGTGAGACGCATCACTCTGCGTATTTTGATATTTGATATGGCACAATTCTATACGTATTCATTGTGGAAGGGAAGAAAGGCTGGTCGCATCCATGCTGTGCCTTTTCATGAAAATGGGATGGTCTGTTCTGATCCCCATTTCCTCATCTTGGGTACTGGTGGCTCTTGGCTTCCATCCCCAAAACGCCCACCTCTTCAAATTAATATAAACTAATTTACAAGGGTTTTTGTTTACTCCTAATGCTTAGTGTCATTTCTTCCCTGTCAACATGATGCAGGCTCAACTGTGGAAACTCTGTTCTGCTTACTTTCTGTTTGATCTCCAACTTGCCTTGTCATGATCCTTCTGCACTCACAAAACGGGCTGTCTTCATTAGCTGCTGGGTAGTGGGTTAGTTTCAGATAAAGTCAATTCCTATCATTGCAGGGATGCATGGTGTGATGAGGCCTGAAATTCATTATTTCTGGGACCCTTATACTTGGTGGGTATCTGTCTTGGCTGATGGGGTTGGTATTTGATGTGTTAAATTCCAACTAGACAATTTTTCCCAGTCTGTTGTTGCTGGTGCATTGTTGTGATGATTAGTGTTGGTTTGTTTTCTCTTAAGTTTTTTGTCAGGAAGGTTTCCTAACATATAATTCTCATTACAGAGGTAGATATTAAAGGGAGAGAGACATAAAGGGACACTTGCACAGTGAGGATGCTGCAGAGAGAAAGAATTAAAATACTCTTTGCAATAGGAATGGGGGAGCCTGTAATTATATATAGACCCATCTTTTCTTCAGCACTGGAGCCTCACTAAATGCTCTCCCTGTGATTTATAAGTCTGTGTTTTGTGTTATTAGCGAAACTCTTGCAAAACCCTTAGTATTTTTTGTTAAAATGAAATGTACTGAGCACGACGCAGTGGGGTTGTATCTTGAATTCTGCTGGTACATGAAACCCGCCTGAGCCTGTATCTCTAGCATGCGCCAAGCACTGGCTGGCATAGGATGGCAAACTGACAGATGACAGTGTTGGATCACGCGTTGCTCCTGTACACTGTTGCAGGCAGCTTCTGTTCTTAGCACAAAAATGGAAGTAGAGTAAAAGTGCTCTTGCCCACATGGCACCAGTACATATTTTCCTAAGAAAAGGCACCTCTCAAAGAGCAGCAGCTTCAGAGGAGCTTTGACACAAAGTCCTGAGTCTTTGGCTCCCTTTCTGAAAGTGGCAGCTGGAATGCAGTATTTCAGTTTCCCAGTTCTCAGCCCACGTGAAAAATGGAAGCTCTTTCCAGAGAAATTGGACTGATGGTTCTTATATCTCGTTCTGAAGCATTGTGGCCAGGCTGGTTCCGTGCAGCTGTTTGCCAGGCTGTGAGAGCTTGGGCTGGTAGCTCTAGTTGTGATGACGACAGCCAGCCTAAGGATTTTGCTTAGCCACATCCCATGGTGGTGTTGGCTTTTTAGTTGAGATGCCAAATCTGCGCTGGTCCGGAGGTGTAAAATTTCCAGAAACTTTGAAGATACAGAAGATGCATTTCTATACAGCTTTTTTTGAACCCTAGAAAAGAAAAATGGAAAAGAAAAAGTTAGATTATCTGCTGGATACTTAGTTTTTAAAAAATGAACTATAATTTTAGTCAGCGGACAGCATGGGTGCTCGGCATGCTTATAAAATCTGCATTCTTTATTTTTGGAAAATATTGAGTATCTCATCCTAGGAAAGTTGTGCTGTGTGTTAAGATCTTTTTGTTTTGTTGAATGCATCCCTAAAATGGGGAAAAACCTAAAAATAGAAAACCAAAAGTAACTAAGAAGCAAAAAAAAAAAAAAGGTTATACCTGTAGGGTGTAGAAATAGTACATTAATATAATGTTAGGTCTCTAGTGCAGATACACAAGAAACTCATCTTTCTAGAAGGAAAAAGCTTATAAAATGAAAATGTCATCCCTATGTATATTCATTGTAATGTAGCCGGGGGGTTACACAGCTATATGTTTTGTAAATGCTTACAGTACATGAGATTTGTGATGTTGCAGTGCTGTATGTTCTGGAATAGAGCTATTTCAGATAGTGCTGCTTTTAGTTATACAGCCTGTTTTGATGTGCTATGGTGTCATCTGTAGCAGTAGCCTAAAGATTACCTCCCTGAATACTTCAGTTCGTTGGGGTTCTGTGCTGTCCCCTCCCTGTCTGATATCAGGCCTTTGGTGCAGAAGTACAGGAGCATTTTTATTACCACCCCAGGCCAGGCTGAAACTCCAGCAGTGATCCAGCACAGGCTCCTGAATGGCTGTGGTGAGGGATGGGGCTGCTGTAGCTGGAGGATAACCTGTCAGGACACAGGAGCATGTTCTGGCTGGCACTGTCTCTGTGGGCACACTTTTGCTGCTTCTCCACTTTTTTGTACAAGCTCTAATTACAGTTGTTCTGTCAGTCATGTTTGGAAATCTCTTCTTGAATGAAGAAAGGTGTTCAAAAAGGGGCACAGAACTCTATGAAGAATTAAACCTGCACAGTCCCTTCTTGGGATTCTTCCATAACTCCCAAGAGCTTGTTATCTGTAGCTTGATATTAATATCTACTCAGAGACCAATTTCTGCTACTGATGTAGCCATGTACTCTCTCTGCCAGTAGGTAGTGGCAGGTCTGTAAAGAGAGTCAGACAAGATAAGCAAAATGACAGGGTGAGAGAGGAGAACAACGCATGCCTTTAATTCTGCAAGCCTTCATTCAAGGAAAGCCCTCAGCTTACCAACAGGGCTGTAGGGTGTATGCGGCCTCCCTGGAGTTACATCTTCCTTGCTGTGAAACTGAAGACTGAACTTGATAAGAACAGAGGAGGAGACCCCATCACTGGTTTGATCTGTGGGGCAGGGGATTAAGAGTGGAGCTGGCTAACATCAGGACTGGGTGTCAGTCAGTCACGATGGTGTGCCTGTTTTTTCCAGACATTTTAAGACCTTGGCTGGAGTAGTTGTCTTTTGGCTTCTATGCAGATCAATTGTCTGTCACTTTCCACAGACAGTCTGTAGAAATGTGTCTATGCTTTCCCTCACACTTGCACACACCATGCATCTTCAGTGAAGTCTTGTGCCATTTTGGATATAAGGTCCCTCTGAGGTTATTCTGTATCTGTCACTATAAAATTGACATCATAGTGATGCAGCCACTTGCAACTAGTAGATATGTCAGTTCCAGCTTGAACCCTGTGTAGTCTCCCTGACCATTATTCTTTCTGAGGTTTAAAGTGTAATCTTGTGCAATGGATCTGTGTCCCGTTTTGTAGTATGCAATGGAAAGCAAGCATTTGCTTCACTGGTTTGACTCTGAGGATAGTGAGTTGGAGTGAATGAAATTGTAGGTGGAAATTGTCTTCATTTTGAAGAGTACCTGCTAGGGAATTTTCTTGGCTTTTGGACACATCTGTCACCGATTCACAGAATAGCAAGGTTTAGCACCTTGGGAGACTTCTTTGTGAAGAACTGCTCTCTTAAATACATGCAGAGTATACTGGCTGCATCTCAACTGCTTTTACTAGGGGAGTTGCAGGGTCATCTTAGTTGTGGACTGAGAAAAGTTTTTTTTATTTTCAGTAGTAAAGCTGAAAGTAGCACACGCTGCTTTTGTTGAGAAGAGCATTGGCTCTGTAAAGATGGGTAAGACCTTATTTCCTATGCAGAAGGGAAAAGGGAGAGTATTATCTGTTATGTCTGAAGAAGCTATTCCAGCTGTACTGGCAAGCTGTCTAGTGAAGATGCAGCCTCTGCCTGCAAACAAGTTATTTTGATAGAACATATTTGAATTCATCCTGAGCTTAGTAAGTTCTACTGCATAGCTGCAGCTTTATTACAGCTGTTGACAAGTTGTTTGGAGTTAGTGGAGAAAACGTGTCAACAAAGCCATAGTATAGGTCAGGCTATCAAATAACTAGCCACCAAGTAGCCCCTGTAACCCAGCAACATCTGCCTGCCAGAGCACATTGTTCAAACTTCGTGCAGCGCTGAAGTAGGTAGCACTAACCTCATCAGCGGTTTGCAATCTCTTTCACCACATGCTTCCCAAAGCTTGCTTCCGGAATAGACTCCGTTAGAGCTCTTCCATCGAGCATCTGTTTGTTTCAGTGTCCAGGACCATCAGACATGAACTGTTCCTCCTTGGGTGTGGTACTGTGTCTTGCCTCATGCTTGTCTGACACTGTTTTTCTCAGTTTCTTTTCAGTGTCCTTCCTGAACTAAGATCCATTAATATGAGCAGCTGACCTTTTGGGCTCTGCAGCATTCAGTCTAATAAATCCTGTAGATGGTCTCCTTTCCTAAGCCAAGCACAGCAGTGGTACTCTCATGATCATTGTTTCTCTCTTGTGTGTTTTACTGATTGCATGGGAATGTAGGTTAGTGATTTAGTACATCCATATTCAAATAAACTGTTTACCTAGGTTATGTCTTGTTTCAGGTTTTTGTTTGCATGTGATCCCAGGTGAAAACAAATCTTGGTTCCTGTCTCAATGTCAGAGATGCTTATGCTGACCAAATTATTGTTTCCTCCCCTACCCCCCAGTGAATTTGGGGCATGGTGTGGTGTCTGTTTGTTCACTAGGTTTGCCACAGGTATTGGAAGAGCTTTTGAGCTAGGATTAGCTAGCCTGCGTTGGTGGTGGCCTCTCCTGCTTCTTGGTGACAAACAGATTTCTTACAGTTGGCCAGTAGATCTTTTTTCATGGTGCACCAAGTATCTTTAGCTTCCTTAAATGCAATTATTTTTGTGTCTTCATCAGTTCTTCATTTCACTCCTATGCATAGTTATCTAAGGTAACTTGAGATTTTTTTGTGTTTCTGTGTGTGCCTCTGTGATGGTATTCTCAGACTTAAGGTACTGTGGCTTCCTTTTTTCCCTCAAAGTGAGAAAGTACTGCAGTCCTTGCAGAATAGCACACTGACATTTTATTGCAGTATTTAAAAGGACTTGTCGGTTAGACCCGTGTTTGTAAAATTGGAAGAGATTAATTTATGCTTGCCTAAGCTCTTTTGTTAGTATTGCTTAAATCATGCCCCCAGACAGTGAACTGTGTTGGTTTGACTCTTTGGCTGATGATGTACCAGCCTTACAGTGGACTAATGATAGGACAGGGGAAGCCCATGAGGCTTCCCATGTTTTGAGCCAAGCTAGTTCTAGGAAAGCAACTTCTTAGAGCATGTCAGAGCATGCAGGTCTAATATCTGCTAGAGAGGAGGAGGTAAGGGGATTCAAATCCACTCTCTCTCAGCCTCCCAGTTCTGCTGAATTACTAGCTGAGTTCCTAACTGAAATGACTATTGCTGTCTTGCTGTCTTGCTCTGTGGTGGTGTGAGATGTTCTTTAAAGTCACCATATCTTTTTAAAAAAAAAACAAAAAAAACCAACAAACTATATATGTGTGTGTGTGTGTCACTGAGAGAGGTACCAGAGTCCAGTAAACCCAGTCTGATCCTCAGTGATGTCTACGTGGAGAGACTGTCAAAGAAACAAAATGCACAGGAACCATAGTGCTGATGCTCATTTATTCAGGAAATGTTTGAATTTTGTGTGAGTAGAGCAGTTCCATAAGTCAAATCCTAATGTTTGTGGCCATGGTTAGGTATTTCTTGAGTGTAAAGGCTTTCAAAAGCCTGCAGTGGTTAATGCAGTAGAGGAATGTACTTACTATTTTAATACTCATGGGGCTTATCCTCATTGGTAGTGAGTTGATTGTGGGGCTTAACTTTGTGATCTGAAACTTGTTTTGTGGTCAGTTGTTGCAAGTAGCTTGAGGTGTAGTAAAAGACAAATTTCAAAATTTCTGAAGTCTGCCGAACCTGAACATCTAAGGAGCTGTCTGAGCAGAGTGACCTTCTGAGAAATGGGAGAGGGAGGGAGAGAGGTCTGCATTGCATGGGGTGCATGTTGTTCATTGAAAAGAAAAAAAAAAACAAATAGGAGTGTTCCTGGCCAGAGATGGCATTGTAGAGCTTTTGTCTGGCAGGATCTTGTGACTGATGCTTCTAAAAACAATACTCTCCTTTGTATGAAAGCATGACTTTCTTCCCAACCACATGCATGTGATGCAAATGGAAAGTACGTTGTCTCTGATGGCCAGAGCAGACTCTACAGTTGAACACCATGTAGACATAGACATTCTGCAGGCACCGCTTTGTTAGTTGAGGCATGGAAAGGGGCGATGGCACTAATGGAACAAAACTAGTGAAGGTTCACCCTTCCAGACTTGGTTTATGTAGTTTGTAGTAGGGAGTCTCAGGTGTACAGAGAAATGTGCAGTGCTCGTGTGTCCTTACAGGGTCCAGCTCTGTCAGTGTAGCCTCCCCTCTGCAGCAACGCTTCAAGTCCCATGCTTCTGTGGGACAGCTTTATTCCAGTGACAAAATAGATTTAGCATAAGTACAGCCTGCGTTGTTGAAATGCTGTAGTGTCTTTTTAGTTGTAGCATTGAGCCTTAATGGCTGCAAATGTGGATTTATTTTGAAAGCACAGGGGCACACACAATAGCTGAACCTTGGTTCAGGTAGCGTCTGGCTGTGGAATACATGTGGAGTAAGAGAAAGCCAAGCACAGTACCCGTTGAGACAGGCTGGGGGGGTATGTGAACAGGATAGGGATGGGAATGTGTAACAGGGCTTTTGCAGGATCCATGTGATATGGAAGCAGCAGGAAAAGCTTTTTTTCTAAGCTTAGGATTCTTAAACTTCAAAGTGTCTTGCAGCAAAACTATGTTGTAGTCCAGGGAAAGACTTAGCTATTTCTCTCTCGCCTTACCAACCTCTGTCAGGGTTGTGGGTCTGTCTAGATCTCTAATCTTAATTTCCCTTTATGTAAGAAAAAAATACTGTGAATAGCAGTCCTGAGAATAGTTGTAGGAACAGCATGTTCACAGGCTTTGAAGGTGGAGGTCACCTAGCCCACTGGAGCATGTAAAAGCTGCACTTCACATTGGGTTGTTGGCAGTTGATAAGCCTGGGAGAGACTGCTAGCTAGTGATTCCATTTCTGTAAAGGTGTGTGTGCCAAAAGTTGGGTTTAGATTCCAATTTTGATCACTATGCTAGGATTAAGGGGAATCGGTATGATAAAGGAGTTAGAGGATGTCCAACTCTTCTTGAAAACATGTTGTGACACATCTATACTGAGGTTTAACTGGTAGGAATTACCACTTCAGGATGTTAATGCAAAGCCTGAAGATACAGTCTAAAATTCTGCAAAGCACTAGTGATTCCTCTGCTGCTCCGATGGAATAAAAAGTCATACTGCTCCTTGTCTTCATCTGTTTCAGCAGAGCCAAAGCCTTTGGTGGGTGTCCTTTAGGTAGCACATCACAAAAGCACTTCTCTGTGAAAAGGATTTCTTGTACCTCTTACAAAAATTAGGGCAAAGTGATTGTGAAAATAACTGAGATGATCCATGCTGTGCATGTAAGAATTATTATAAAGAGATTATCTGGTTATGGGAGAATGCTTCATTTGGATTATGTAGCTACATAGCATTTGTAATCCATGCTTTCTTCAGAAAAAAGTTTCCTCGTGCTGCAGTGGGAAATGTCAGATATGAGCTTTTATTAACTCTAAGGTTCTGTATTTGCAACATTGACTTCTTGAAGATTAATCTCTGAATTTACGGGGAAGATTTCTTCAGGTAGAGACCAACCCAGCAGAAGAAGTTTGTCCCATGTGGTTAACTGGTGGCACACATTTAATGTAGAGGTGCTTCTGTATGGACTTTCAGAGGTGTGAAGTTTGCAGTGCTTGCTGCTTGGTTTGTGGCCATAAGCTGTGCTCGATTTGACAAGTGGAGATGCATGGATTAGGTGCACACTTAACCTCTTTTCAGTGACTGGGACCCTGGCTGTTGTTCAGTCTGGGTATGAGATGGAGAAAGTATGTGTGTGTTTTGCCAAGACACCAGCTCTCTTTTCAACTCTGATCTGGAAACTAGTAGTCCATGATACAGACTCTAATAGTGCCAAAGTTTTCCCTTGCTTGTCCAAATGATTAACTCTTGAAGCAATATTTAGTACTATGTACCTATATAGTGGTGCTGATCTGAGGAGCTGGTGGCTAAATATCCTAGCACCTGGCTGGAAAGGCACGAGGTGCTTTTACTGGCATGAGGTGTGTGTTTGATGCTAGCTTACTTAATTTCCTCATCTGTTTTATGATTCTGTGTTGTTGTGGGTTGACCCTGGCTGGATGCCAGGTGCCCACCAAAGCTGCTCTATCACTCCTCAGCTGGATGGGCGAGAGAAAATACAACAAAATCTCATGGGTCGAGATAGGGACAGGGAGATCACTCAGCAATTACCATCACGGGCAAAACAGACTTGACTTGGGGAAATACATTCAATTTATTACCAATCAAATCAGAGTAGGATAATGAGAAATAACACCAAATCTTAAAAACACCTTCCCCCCACCCCTCCCTTCTTCCCAGGCTCAACTTCACTCCCTATTTCTCTACCTCCTCCCCCCGAGCAGCACAGGGGGACAGGAATGGGGGTTGGGGTCAGTTCACCCCACGCTGTCTCTGCCGCTCCCTCCTCCTCAGGGGAGGACTCCTCACACTCTGCCCCTGCTCCAGCGCGGGGTCCCTCCCACGGCAGAGAGTCCTCCACCAACTGCTCCAGCGTGAGCCCTTCCCAGGGCTGCAGTTCCTCACCAACTGTTCCAGCGTGGGTCCCTTCCACGGGGCGCAGTCCTTCAGGAGCAGACTGCTCCAGCGTGGGTCCCCCATGGGGTCACCAGTGCTGCCAGCAAACCTGCTCCAGCCTGGGCTCCTCTCTCGATGGGGCCACAGGACCTGCCAGGAGCCTGCTCCAGCACGGGCTCCCACGGGATCACAGCCTCCTTCGGGCATCCCCCTGCTCCAGCATGGGGTCCTCCAGGGGCTGCAGGTGGATCTCTGCTCCAGCGTGGACCTCCACGGGCTGCAGGGGGACAGCCTGCCTCACCATGGGCTTCCCCAGGGGCTGCAGGGGAATCTCTGCTCCGGTGCCTGGAGCACCTCCTCCCCTCCTTCTGCACT